>NC_065586.1:106425819-106725819 GCF_024542745.1 Macaca thibetana thibetana
TGCTAACTAGTGGAAACCTCTTCTTAGGTCTTTAGGTTTTAGCTGTCCTTCCTGTTACCTCCTCCTTGTACCCACCCCAACTACCTCCAAATTTCAGAGAGGAGGGTGTATTTCATCACTATAGCTCTCATATTTTTTTTTAGTGTTCCCAGTGTACCTTACTTTAGTAGTACCTTACCAAGTACCATCCTTATCCTGAGCTGGCAACCTCCTTTTTGTAGTGTTACAGGGGCTTTTAGTTAACATCTCTGGTACACTTGGCTAAAGCAGTTTCACATTTTTTTTTTTTTTAATTTTTAAAACATTTTTAAATTTTATTAAAATAGAGATAGGCCTTGTTGCCCAAGTGGTCTCAAACTCCTGGGCTTCAAGCAATTCTCCCGCCTTGGCCTCCCAAAGTGCTGGGATTACAGGTGTGAGCCGCTGTGCTGGCCATCATTTTACTTTGTTTTGACTGAGTTCAGCATGCTCTTTTGAATAGTGTGCCTTGTTATTATCTTCTACTTGTAGGTTGGATGAATGTTCAGTGGTGTGGGGAAAAATGGTTTCTGAAGCAATATGGATATAGAGCAAATATATGAATTAATAGATTATTTGGATAGCTGCCTACATTTTAAAAACACAACTCTAGAATCTCTAAAACTTTTGAAGCAACAAGCCCTTTTGAAAAGTATATTCCTGGAAATAGCTTCACCCTGTCCTTTTGGCCTCACAAGAATCCACTTTTTTTTTTCTTTTGAGACAGAGTCTCGCTGTGTCTCCCAGGCTGGAGTGCAGTGGCGCGATCTTGGCTCCCTGCAATCTCTGCCTCCCAGGTTCAAGTGATTCTGCTGCATCAGCCTCCCAAGTAGCTGAGATTACAGGCGCGTGCCACCATGCCCGCCTAATTTTTGTATTTTTAGTAGACACAGGGTTTCACCAAATTGGTCAAGCTGGTCTTGAACTCCTGATGTCGTGATCCACCTCCCTCGGCCTCCCAAAGTGCTGGCCGCACCTGGCTGAATCCACTTTTTTTTTTTTTTAAAGCAGTTGTGATTAGTGTGACCCCTTAAAGTCAGTGCCAAATGTGAAAGAAACATCAGGCTTTGAATTTGTTTTAAGGTAACTGAAAAATCCTGGGTTCACTCTAGCTCTGATGGGAGAAAACAACTTTTTAACTCCTTTTTGTTTTTAACGTGTATTGCTTTATGTATATTATTGGTGATTGAATATCTAGTATTTAACAATTAAGATTTTTTTTTTATTTGTAAGAGACAGGGTCTCACTCTGTCATATAGGCTGAAGTGCAGTGATGAGACGTGGGCACACTGCAGCCTCAACTTCCTGGGCTCAAGAGTGATCCTCTCACCTTAGCCTCCTGAGTAGCTGGAACTACTGGCTCACCCACTGTACCCAGCTAATTTTTGTGGGGTTTTTTTTTTTTTGGTAGAAATGGGGTCTCACTTTGTTACCCAGGCTTGTCTCAAACTCCTGCGCTCAAGCGATCCTCCTGCCTTAGCCTCCCAGAGTGCTGGGATTACAGACACTGCATCCAGCAACATTATCTATTGATAGCTGAGTCAAATATTTATTTATTTATTTTTTTTTTAATGTTTGGTTTTTAAGTCTGTGTACTACCACCAAAATGGATCTCACTATAATCTGAAGACTTTTAAGTCTCAGGCCCTTATTTCAAGCTATATTTGATGCAAGAAAGTTAAATCTAAGACATATCCCTCAAACTCTACTTTATTATGACTTGTTTGACTGACTAGTTGAAGATCTTTATGATGAATCCTAGAAGTCTGTTGAACTATCTGTAGAATGGCACCAACAAAGGCCTGGATGGGTAAATTTTCTAGTTTGCCTATATTAAGTTTATGCTCCTGCCCACCATTTAAGGCAACCCTGATTAATAAACAGAACTGAGAATTAGTTTGTGGTTTAATGCAAAACAGATGTTTTTAAACCACTTGGGGGTTAGGACCTTTTAATATTAAGCACTAATTCCCAAATACGCCAAGTGGTTTTAGTGGGAGGTCCAGACGAACTGGCGTCAAAGGATTTAGTAAATTTGCTGCCTAAATTCAGACCACCACTGTATGTCAGACATTCCCCTTGGCAAAAAAATATTCCTGTCTCTTCACCTTCAGTTCCTCTGTTCTCCAGGGATCACTGATAATAGGCTTGTTGTATTAACATTTCTTATACCTCTTTTCCTCATGCCGTTAGTTTTTGAAGGTGTGCTATACTTGATTATTAATGTTCTTTTTTTTTTTTTTTTTTTTTTTTTTCCTTTGGCAGAGGAGATTGAAGTGGATGTTGAAAGCACAGAGTTCTCCCATGGAGAAGTGGACAATATAAGTACCACCAGCATCAGTGACATTGATGACCACAGCAGCCTGCCGAGTATTGGGAGTGATGAGGGTTACTCCAGTGCCAGTGTCAAACTTTCATTCACTTCATAGAACCCAGCATGACATAACAGTGCAGGGCAAAATACTCACTGGGCCAATTCAATACAAACAATCTCTTAAATTGGGTTCATGATGCAGTCTCCTCTTTAAAACTAAACTATACTTGAACAAAAGGGTCAGAGGACCTGTATTTAAGCAAATACTTAGCAAAAAGTGGGGCAGAGCCTCCCAAGGAGAACAAATATTCAGAATATTCATATTGGAAAAATCATAATTTTTAATGGCAGCAGAAAACTTGTGTGAAATTTTCTTGATTTGAGTTGATTGAAAAGAGGACATTGGAGATGCCATCCTCTTTCGCTTTTCTAGTTTGCTCATACTACATTGAGTAGACACATTTAAGGATGGGGTTATGAACCCTTCCTGAGCTTTATGGTCCTAAAAGCGAAATAAAAAGTATTCAAATGAAAAGACAAGAAAATCAGGTATTAATCTTGGATAGCTAATGAGCTATTAAAACTCAGCCTGGGACAGTTTATCATGAAGCCTGTGGATGATCAATCCTTTATTATTATTATTATTTTTTTAAAAAGCTCATTTCATGCTCTGCAAAAGGAGAGACTCCCATGAAGCCTTTTGAAAGGGATCATCATGCAGCTCAGCTTTCTGTTGGATTCCATGCTAAGCAAGCTAACCTTATCCTGCATTGTTAGCACTAGGGCACCCAACTGCCAGCTCTCCATCCTGCTGCCCTTAGGCCACATGGGAGCAGTTCATGCATGACAGCCTCTATCCTACAAGGCCTATGAGTATGGATTGGGGGGCCAGAAGGAAAAAGCTCCACGTGCCTCTATGTCTGCGTGGGTCAGAAGAGTTGTGCACGCAGACTAGTAGGCCAAGGTCTGAGCCACAGCAGCATTTTTATTTCAGATTTTGATAACTGTTTATATGTGTTGAAAACCAAAATGACATCTTTTTAAAGCTTATCCATAAAAAAAACATAGATGTCTTTTATAGTGGAAAAACACATGGGGAAAAAAATCATCTATTTTGATGCAGCATTTGATAATGATAAAACACCTCACACCTCACTCTTTATAGTGCACAAAATGAATGAGGTCTGGGCTAGGTAGAAAAAAGGTCAATGCTATTTTTGTTTTTAGAATCATTACCTTTTACCAGCTTTTAACCATCTGATATCTATTGTAGACACACTATCATAGTTAACATAGTTAAGTTCAGCACTTGTCTCATTTTAATGTAAAGATTCGCTTCCATTTTCCTACAGGCAGTCTCTCTCTTCCTCACAGTCCCACTGTGCAGGTGCTATTGGTACTCTTACGAATATTTTCAGTAATGTTATTTTCTTCTAAGTGAAATTTCTAGCCTGCACTTTGATGTCATGTGTTCCCTTTGTCTTTCAAACTCCAAGGTTCCCCTGTGGCCCTCTCTCTTACCCTGGGAAGGCCTCTTGGAGACCTTACCCCTGGCTGTTTGGACTTTGTATACTTTAAATAATTTAACTACCCTTAATTACTTAAAAAAAAAAAAAAGCTTTATGATTTTCATAACTTATTGCTGATTTTAATGGATTGTTAATTTCAGTCCTGTAGTTTTATTTTATGTTTAGATAGGGCTGGGCAAGGAAAAAGAAAATAAAGACAACCATATTTAGCAGTGCAGTTGAGTTGTGTGTTAATGTTAGACTATCCCTTTGTAAGTGGCACATAACAGCATTCACTGCTTCTATATATAGTGTACCATCTTGGTCATATGTTACGCCTCAACATATACTTGTTCTTGTGCTCTTCCTGTGCCTCTGGAAGTTTTTCCTTGATTGTGCTATGTTTGAGTGGAAGAAATTCTTTGAAGTAGATGTGAGTGAAAAACTGCATGCCTTTAGAAGCCCAGTATCAGAATTTGCTACGTTTCAGGTGCTAGGGACTTAATGAAAAACATGACAAAACAATTCATTTTTGTGGCCCAGGTAAATTATTTCTGCTTTCACTTATAATTACTACTGGCTGAGTGAAGATGTTGCCTCTGTATTTGCTTACTCTTGACCAAGTGTGAGACAGTTTGAAGAGTGTGCTACCATGGAAATTGAATGAAGCCAGTGACTAAGCTTCTGTTTTATTATTCTCATGGCCTTCGCTTGCATTATTTGCCCTAGGGCATTATTTGGGCCTTCATTCAGAAGAACTTGAGGTGCTGCCATTTCGTTGTATATGTACAGGATTATGGGCTGGAAAGCATTTGTTATAAACCTATAGTGCACATTTTAACTGCCCCCTAAATTATTCCTTCCCTGGGTTTGTTTTCTTTGGGGTGGTGTAGATTGTATGACGAGTAAGAAGTATTAATTTTTTAAAAGACAAATCAACTTTGAAGACACAAAAGTTAATTGGAAGAAATAAAAACTGTGAACGAAGAATACCCGAGTTCTTTTTGTACCATCCTTCTTTATGAAGGCAAAAACATGAATAGGTATCCACACCTAAAGAGTTAACTATCTCCTAAATGTCTATTTTGTTACCAAATCAGTATCAATGCCAAATCGAATAGCAGTTTGAATTATAATTGCCATTCCTGTTCTGCAATTTCAACAGGAGCCTGACTTATAACTCCATATAACCTAACTGCATGTGGTTTAATGTGCCATACTAATAATAATCTTAACTGCTTCAGGTAGGACACAAAGCCATTGTCATGATCTGTTCTCTAAATAACGGGAGCATCCCTTTAGCTACACTATTACTCAAATTGCAAACACAAGTCTGGAAGTTCCACTAACCTTAGTCTTCACTAACCTTATTTAGGGTACCCTATTTATAAAACACCTGAGTGACATTTGTATTAAAAGGTACAAGTAGGCCAGGCGCAATGGCTCACACCTGTAATCCCAGCACTTTGGAAGGCAGAGGTGGGCAGATCACTTGAGTTCAGGAGTTTGAAACCATCCTGGCCAACATGATGAAATTCCATTGCCCACTAAAAAAAAAACCTATGAAAAATTAGCTGAGCGTGGTGGCATGCGCCTATAGTCCCAGCTACTCAGGAGGCTGAGGCAGGAGAATCACTTGAATCCGGGAGGCGGAGGTTGCAGTGAACTGAGATTGAGCCACTGCAGTCCAGCCTGGGCAACAGAGCAAGACGCTGTCTCAAAGAGGTACAGGTAAAACCTATAGTGCATTATGACTAGAGGATTCTGAAGTCATGGCAACTCAAGTTTCTGGTTAGAATAGGTATGAAAACTCCTATTTTCATACCTTTCTAATCTCCCCGACAATGACTACTTTTAGCGTTACAAAGGAATTTTTTTTTTTTTTTTTTTTTTTTTTTTGAGACGGAGTCTCGCTCTGTCGCCCGGGCTGGAGTGCAGTGGCCGGATCTCAGCTCACTGCAAGCTCCGCCTCCCGGGTTTACGCCATTCTCCTGCCTCAGCCTCCCGAGTAGCTGGGACTACAGGCGCCCACCACCTCGCCCGGCTAGTTTTTTGTATTTTTTAGTAGAGACGGGGTTTCACCGTGTTAGCCAGGATGGTCTCGATCTCCTGACCTCGTGATCCGCCCGACTCGGCCTCCCAAAGTGCTGCGCCCGGCCTTACAAAGGAATTTTAAGAGGCAGTGAGAATTATTGAGGCAAAGTTCCTGACCAAAATCAGGTTCCCAACAGTTAACCCAAAACAGTAAAATGTGGGAAAAGCAAGTGTTTTAATTATACTTTAATCCCAGTTCCAACATTTGCTGACCCTGGTTGTTACTTAATTTCTTCATGGAACCTTTTTCCTCCTGAAAAGCTATTATAAGTACTACCTCTATCTTGAAAGGTTGAACTTAACCACCCCACTCCCCGACTGCCATCTAGGAAGATGTAGGAAATTAAAAGGTGTGTGTTTCTCTAGTTTCTCTGTTGAATGCAGCCTTCTAACGCATACTTAATCCTGAATTTTAGTTACTCTGACTAGGTCTTGCAGAAAAAGACTGTTTCTAAATATTAGTTCACTTAAGCAAAATTCCATGGTAGGTAATACTTTAATAAAGAAGTCATTTGTTATTTCCTATAGAATTTCTGTCACGCAGGCTGTAGTGCAGTGGCGCGACCTCGGCTCACTGCAACCTCTACCTCTTGGGTTCAAGCAATGCTCCTGCCTCAGCCTCCTGAGTAGCTGGGACTATGGCATGTGGCACCACACCCGGCTAATTATTGTATTTTTTAGTAGAGAGGGCATTTCACTATGTTGGCCTCCCAAAGTGCTGAGATTACCGGTGTGAGCCAGTGCACCCAGCCTCCTACAGAATTTCTTAAATGAAGGCTTTATATAATGTAGCATCAGTTTTAGTGATTATTTGTTCTAAAAAAAAAAAAAAAAAAAGGACTAACCTCAAGTTGAACATATTGTATACTGATAGTAATGTGCCCTAGGTTAATATTTAGTGTTGACTTTGCCAAGAAAGAGAAACAGCAGCTATCTCCTTTCCTATGTATCAGATCTAATAGGAAACTGGTTTCCTTGTAGAATATGTCAGATTGTTTTAAATAGGCAGCGTAGTTCAAAATAAATGTACTGGCTGATCACTTCCTGTTCTGTTTTACCTTTCTATAGTCATAAATTAGAGAAAATGGCTTCAAATGAAGTTCTTTTAAGATACTGCCAACTAACTTACTGTAGTTTTGGAATTGTTTCCATATCCTCAAGCTCATAGCTCTTTGCCATGGGGAATACTTTAAAAATCTTTATTGGTAGAGTAATAATTGAGATACTTATTTTAGATGCTCACACCAGGGCACAGAATAGCACTGTAAAAATATAACAAAACCTATAAAAGTACCTCTAAAATTTATAAGAAGAGTATAAATTTAAGATCATCAGTCATTTCTAAATTAGTAGCTTCATCACACTTAGAAACCTAGGTCAACTAAACCTGAGGGTGATTTTGGAGGGAAAAACTCCAGGCAAAAGAATAAAAGGGATACTTACTCCTTCCTGCTACTTCTGAGCAATGAACATTTGGACAGTTACCATCTATTAAAGTGATTACTAGCCTAGCTTCAGATCTCAGGCTTCAACTCTAGTTTCCCAGGATATGGAGTCAAGTGTTTCCTCCAAGCCTGAATTCTTTGTTTCTCTGGTCAGAAATTCACTGCATCTTGCTAAAGTAAGTACACGGCTTGAAAGGGGAAAAAACAAAAGCACATCAGTTTTACCAAGAAAGGGAAAACCCTGAGCCAGCAAAACCACCACCACCTTAACTTTCAGCCCCAAGTTGAGAAAGTAGCTCTTCAAACAAAATGCCAACTTTCTCTCCTAGTATCACCATGGCTCTTTCAGCTGTATTCTTAAAAAAAAGACTAAGTGGAGAAACAAATTACGGTTTAAATAATTCCAGTGACTATACTGGTTTTGTTTTAAATAACTGGTAAGGTGTGTGGTGGAACTAAGTTTCCAGTTTTTATTGCCTGGGAACTGAAAGATTAATTAAATATCCAAAACTTCGTATGTTTAGCTAGTTCAGCTGTCAACTACCACAAACCCTTTATTCTCAGTTCTGCTTTACCCCAGTCAAGGCCACAAAAGAACCACCTTTATATACATAAGTTAAAAGGCAATTAAAACACCTCACAGAAATCTAACACCATTTTGTTTTGTTTTATTTAGTTTGGCTAGGCCAAAACAAATGATTAAAATGTTCCAACTAGAAAATTGATTTCTGAACCTCTTAAGATGTTTCTTAAGAACCTAACTATACACATATATAGGCCTTTTAAACGATGATCGGGTAAAGGGTGCCAATTACTTGGGTTTTTCTGTTTAAAATACAATATTACCTGTTATTTTGCCTGCTATGCTCTTCCTCTCCACTGCAGTAAAAATTCAGTTTAACTTGCAACTCAAAAATCCTAGATACAAAGAATGTTTACATTTACTGTTGAACTTGTAAATTGCCATTTATACTAATTGATTGCTTCGTAGTACCATACAGATACTTAATTCAGCTGATATTTATCGAATCAAGATTTTAACAAATATAAAACCTCATTGGTTTTAATAGATTTTATTCCTTTATATTTTCAGTTACTACCCAAGTTAAAGCAAAAAGCTATATCAAAGCTTTAAATGTTTTTTTTCTTTGGTTGAATTTACAACCGGTAGTTTTAATCTTATAAAAATTGTAATTATAAAATTATAATCTAGACACACAAGAGTCACAAAACTACAATTTTCCTTTATGTTAACCTGATGGTCTCCTTTGCTATTTTTAAGGCAGACATTCAGCATCAGAATTGCATACTGGAAACATACACACCCTTCAATGTGACACGCAATTTTTTTTAAAAAAATGTGTTGCTACAATAACTGATGCATCTTGTTTTGGTTTGATGCCTAGTCTTCATGATTAGGCTAAAAGGTAATTTTTCTTAATTTCAAAAGTCAAATCTTTATAGTTAACAAAACAGTTCTCAGACGGGGTTGCACATCAGGATCACCTGTGGTGTTCGTCAGACAGACATACCTTGGCCTGGATAAGTCTAAGGTTGGTCCCAGGTCCACAAATTCCTCTTTAATTTTAAACAAGCATTAGGGGTGACTTTTATTATAACCTTCACCCCCTTCCCATTAAGAAAACATGCCCTAGTATACAAATTAGTTCAAACATTTAACTAGGAATACTAAATATATCTTACAACCTTGGTAATTTGGTAACACTTCAATAATGGTTATAATTGGATGCCTCAAATCATAAACAATGGGTATTGTTATCCATTGTAATGTGGATTGCTGTTGAAGTTACAGAAAAAATACCAGATAATTCACCATTGCCACTCTGCAGAGTAATAGCAGACACTTCTATAGTGCTTATGCCAGACACTCTTAAGCTGTTTACACATTTGAACTCAATCCTTAAAACTGCAACAGATTTTTCCATTCTACAGCTGAGAAAAATGAGTCAGAGGAATACACAAGTAATAAATGGGAATACACAGGTAATAAATGGTAATAAACACTCGTCTGGTTCTAGAGTCCTTGCTGTTTTCCAATATGCTCTGTGGCCTCCCTACATGTTAATTAAAATAGCACTTGTTACCTGTGATTACTACTAAAACTAAACATTTTGGTTATTAATTTCCGGGAGGTTAGAACTGTTCTTTCCTTGAAATGGTAACAACAGTCAAATGTCAAGCTTTGGTAAGTTACATGCAACCATTTCTACTTAGGGGCCCATAACTCAGTATTTAACATTTCAGTCTGTCACAGTTTCAAAGCTTCAAGTCTCCTTTCTTAATGGGGAAAACTCCACATTAAATTTTCTAACAAAGCTTTTTAAGGTCAATGTTTATATTTCGTTTTAGAATAGAGAGCTTAACCACCTTCAATTGTAAAATACTGTTGGTATCATGCTTCTCATTGAGCGTCTTCTCAAATTCAGTATCACACTGACAGGTAGTCTCCCCAGGAGTCCTGCCTTAGTTCAGAGACACAATCATCCTGACACTAGGATTTTCCAAAGGGCCACATCTAGATCTTTGACACAATGGTTGCTGATTTCATTCTAAAGGTCTATTTTCAAAATGGATTTTTTTTTTTTGATAAGGTCACTTTTATTCCTTTTCTCTCTCCTACTGCAAAGTCCTCTGGGAAAACTAAGGCCCCCAGGGTCAAAAGAGGGACAAGACTGTTAACAGTCCTGCCTACACAAACATCAGGTGAATTACTATTCTAACACCACCAAGGTAATCTCAACAACCATTTTCTGGGGTCACAATGACACCAAATTTCTTCCCATTGCTTTTAATTCAAAGGATTCTCTTGCAGTCCATCAAGGCCACTCTTGATTATTGATAAGCTCTTAAGATGTTACAATAAGAAACTTTATTTTATTTAGAAGTTTACAGGCTTCAAAGAGCCCTTTTTCTACTGCAATTTGTGCCTTTCTGTCCTTTGTGTCCTACCCTGTGGCCACGAATTATATGAAGAAAAAGTGACCCTCCTGGGTTGAGAGGGGTTGGGGGTGGAAGGGAGAGATGAAGAATTCTACCTAACACTGTCCTAAGTTTCAATTTATAAAAAAAATTAAAATTCATGAAATAAAAACTTATTTTCCCTTTCCTCCAAAAATCTACAAACGCCCATTAAAATGAGAACATCCTATAAACACATGCCTAGTTTGCCCTTTAAGATCCAATTTCTTCTAATGGAAGGAATACTTAAGGATTTACTGAAACCTTTCTCTCACACTCAATATTCTCTTCCATGGCAATGCTGTGTGCAAGTTTAATCACTGTTAAGTGCTGACAGCTAAAGAGCTTACCCTTTTGTTAACACACCCTGGAGATTTTAAAAACACTTTATTTAATAAAAGTTAAACATACAAAACTGAAATAATACACATCCTAAAAATTACCTTCTTCCATTAATAGGAAGACCCTTTTCTATGCATGTATTTGGCTTAAACTCAACTCAGGATAACTGTGATGTTCATTTACACCAACAAATGCAGACAACTTGATCTAATTAACAAAAATTACAAACAGCTAAATGAACATAATATACAGGGAAATTATGGTCAGATTAATGCACAAGAAATACAAGAAATTTTTAATGATGAAACATTAAGTACTCTTGTTCATTAATTTAGCCTTGTTTTTTTACAAAAATAGTATCTACACTGTATACAGGGCTATACATCAGCTTTTTGTTCTCCCATATAAACATTATACATCCAAAACATGGTACCACTGCCGTAAATGAAAAAAACAAAAAACAGGAAAAAAGCAAACATACAAAAAACAAAAACACCTTAGAAAAGGGAGCTCATCCTAAGGTTTCTTACATAGAACTAAGAGTACATAAAAATAAAACACATCAATTTTAAGAGATGGCCTAATAGGCCTAGGATACAAGTTTTTGAGGAAAAACCTCAAAACAAACTTTGCCATTTACAAATTAACCTATCTTTAGGCTTAACTGAACGACAGCTAAGTTTTAAAGTTGAAAATAAGAAAAATGAAAGGATCTCTTTAGCTGGTTGGTGTTTTTGCCTTGGTGTTCCAATGAATTGCCAGAATATGTGTCAAGTTCAAAGCATCTGAAAATTTCAAGTTACAACTTACAAAAAGTACATACCATAGGTTAAGTAGGCGCCTGATATTAGGAAGATCAATAATTCATCTAAGTGCTGTATGAAACAGCATCTACAAAAATTGCTTTATTCAACAAACTTTGAGGGAACCGTGGTACTGATAATGAGAAAAGTTAAACAAATAGCAGTTATCAAATGCAATTTCTTCACGTTTCATTCTACTGAAGTCAACCAATGACGACAATGGTATCTTGCTTACTCATCTAACAAATAATTTACCTTTAGAAAAATATAAGGATAAAAAGGTAAATGTAAAGCCCTGCAGAGATGATATCCAACAGTTTTTCTGATTATTGAGGCATCAAATGCCTGACATTGTATTTAGAGGTATCTTGATATTGTGTCATAGGTTTATCGGCAATTCCACAAGTTCCTACTCCAACTTTGCCAGTCACACTCTCAGGTGAAGCAAAAATACTCCTCTTTACCTAGGGGAAAGAAAACAGAAACCATTCCTATTAGTATTGGAAAAAATAAAAAATTTCAAATTTTAAGTAATGTTAAAATATATTCTGGTTTCAATGTTTAAAAGAAGAAAAGCATATTGCCTTTGTTCAGTGTTAAAAAATGGGTACAGAAGTGGTCCCATGCTGGAAGCCATTTACTCTAACTTCTAAGTTGAGGAAAATATCATTAGACACTAATACTCATAACACTTGCTTTCTGATACCTCAAAATTTTAGTTTTGCAAACTCAAATCCTAACTTCAGCTGTGAGCGAGCCATTTTAGCATGATTAAAGCTCTGGCTATATTGCGGTTTACTGTGGGGCCTGTTATGATATCTAAATTGTGAAGTCCCTTGGCCTTTATTTGTCACAAAATAAACATCTTTATGAAAAGGAAGCACTTCTTTCCAGAAGCCATGTCCATCAATGGAAGGCCTACCTTGATGGGAGTGACGAGTAATACATGGGTGAAAGTCAGGCTATCCTTATTCTCAACTTCCTATATGAATGCTACAGTTTTTTTCTACCCAACACACACTTAGAAAGATAAGTGTATCAAGGGAAACTGAATGTACTTTTAAATAAAGTCTACCCCCTAATGCCCAGCATGAAGGCATGTTAACAAAGCAGGTAGAGTGAAGCACACTGCCTCCAAGTAGCAACCATTTTTTCAAATATTAGTTTATTAAAGGAAAAGAACATAGACCTTTTGTAATTCCTGATATAAATTCTCTCATTTGTAATATTTTTATGCAGAGACGATGGCTAACATTTTTCAATAAGCTAAATTGAGCATCAACAAGGATTCTGAATGCAAAATCTGAGTTAATCATACTTTAAAAAAATCTACATACTTCTCTTTTCATTTTAAAGTTAGTAAGTCACATTTCTCAAATTTACAAAGTGTCATAAAAAGATTTACCAACCTGGCCTTTTTTGTTTTTGGAATAGGCTCTGTTGTTGAATTGTTGCCATTTCACTTTCTGGTCCTCTCTTTCTTGCTCAAGTTCTTTTATTCTCTGAGCTTTTTTCAAAGCTTTCTTCTTTTTATATTCACGCTGCTGGGCAATCATTTCTTTTCTGCATGAAAAAAAAGTTAAATGTCAACTGTTGAGACTTATTATACAAGAATGACTTCCTTGAAGACACCGGCAGTGCCAAAAAAAAAAAAAAATCAAACATATACAATGGTCTATGAATAAAAAGTACTAACTCATTAAAATCAGTACCAATCACCCAGAATTACTAAGCAATTTTTTTTTTTAAATAGCATCCTTGGGAGCTTTCAAACATAAGTATAATCTATTTACCCATATAAAGTAAACATTCCAACTATAATTTATTTTTTTATTTTGCGTTAGAGTCTTGTTCTGTCATCCAGACTGGAGTTGGAGTACAGTGGCACTCTCGGCTCACTGCAACCTTCACCTCCTGGGTTCGAGAGATTCTTGTGCCTCACCCTCCCTAGTAGCTGGGACTATAGGCGTGTGCCACCATGCCCAGCTAACTTTTGTATTTTTAGTAGAGATGGGTTTTTGCCATGTTGGCCAGGATGGTCTTGAACTCCTGGCCTCAAGTGATCCACCTGCCTTGGCCTCCCAAAGTGTTGGGATTACAGGCATGAGCCACTGTGCCCAGCCTCAACTATGACTTTCTATTTTACTTTTGTATAGCTGTTGCCAGTTGTTTTAGGAATAAGTTGAGTTTCAGTATTAATGGGTATCTAAGCCTTCATCTACTTCCAAATAGACACAGTTAACAAGTATGGCATTTAGAAAAAAATGTATGAAGAGATTCAGTGCAGATAAAATATTTCACCTACATTGGAAGAATGCAGCAGCACAAAGGGAAATCATAGCTAACAATTCTCATCAAAACAAAACACCTGGGGGTTTCAAAAACATTCTAAATAAGATTCTAAATAGGATCAGAGCCTATAACCCCCAATAATTTCTGCTCAGTTAACACTGACTTCTCACCAAAAGGATGAAAAAAAGATCTTTAGGCTGGGCGCGGTGGCTCAAGCCTGTAATCCCAGCACTTTGGGAGGCCGAGACAGGCGGATCCCGAGGTCAGGAGATGGAGACCATCCTGGCTAACATGGTGAAACCCCGTCTCTACTAAAAAATACAAAAAACTAGCCAGGCGCGGTGGTGGGCGCCTGTAGTCCCAGCTACTCGGGAGGCTGAGGCAGGAGAATGGCGTAAACCCGGGAGGCGGAGCTTGCAGTGAGCTGAGATCCGGCCACTGCACTCCAGCCTGGGTGACAAAGCAAGACTCCGTCTCAAAAAAAAAAATCTTTAAGAGGGGCATTATCTAGACTCCCTGGTACCGTATTACCACCATGAAGCTATGGCTTTTTACACAGATGACAAAGACGTAAAAAATATATATATATATAAACACACACACACACTCAATTGTTCTAGAATTGGATTTTATTGGGATGCTTACGTTAATATATAATTTTTGCATATTCCAATAAAAATATGTAGCAACTAAAGTTTTGAAAACTCTTGACAAATCAAAAGACTAAGTTGTGGCAAATACGCAGAAGTTCACCAAAATACTGTTAATTCTGCCTCTTAATTTTCAAAACTGCATAGTTCCCCATTGCCATTGCTACTCCCTGGGTTCAGGCCATCATCTTATACCTGGATCACAGCAGTAGTTGCCTCTCCCTACTGACAGTGATCATTCTAAAGCTCAAATGTGATTACATCATATCCCCTCTACTTAAAATATTATCAGTGGCTTAAAGCTCTTTATGTTCTGGACTTTACCACTCTAATCTCTTCTCAGACCACCCACTTTCCAAGTCCCAAGTTTCTACCACAGGGATCTGTTACTTTTACATGCTCACCCCCTCTTTAAAACTTACTAAGCTCTTATTACTACATGTAAAGAACTGTTACAAGCTTTACTAACACTTATCATTTGAATCCTCACACCCAATAATGTACGGCCCCTATCTTACAGACGAGGAAACAGAGTTAAACAGCTTATCCAAGGTCATAGTGCTCATTAATAACAAAAAATTCAATCCTAGATCAAAGTCATATCACCTTGTAGCTTTGTACTTGGTTATCTCTTATTCTTTTCAAATCTCAGTTTAGATGTCGTTTTGTCAAAGAAATCTGCCCTAATAAAAGTGTAGGCTGAGTACCTCTTGTTCCCTTACAGTATCTGTTATAGCCCCTTTGTAATGTTTACACTCTATTATTAAAGCACTTCATTAATGATGAGTTTTCTTCTCTAAATATAAACTCAGTTGGGACAAGGCCCGAGGTGGTCTCCTGTGGTGTAGCCCCAGCACCTGGCTTATAAAATATGCTGGGAAGATGTTCATTGTACATAGTATCTTCTTAATATTTACTGAATGCCTAAATGGGAATCAAAATTATCTTCACTTAGGCACATTTATACAGACAATGTTGACCCTTTGTTGCTAATCTTCAAAACAACAGTAAAACAGTATTATAACTTTCTTATGCATAGATTCTCTCTGCAGACTACTTCAAGTATCCAAGTGGGGAAGATTACACCTAAAATGGAAAAGTCAAAGTCACTTACTTTGACATGGGTTTGTTGCCACTGTCCTCCTTTGCTTTCCTTCCTTCTTCTACAGGCTTGAGGTTCAACAGTGGAGTCACTTCAGCATTGCCATAACCAGCAAAGGTGATTGCAGCGGTGCCATTTTCTTCATCTATCTCTTCAATCTCCGCTTCATAACACCTGTAAAGATATCATGGCTGTAAGCAGGTGAGTAAAGGTTTAGTACTCAGCCTACAAGACTTATACTGTAGTGATACAATTATTACATGTGTCTATAATGAAACTTCTATAATCAAATGGTTGTTTTAGCAAAGAGAATACAAAAGAGTGGTTGAAGTTAGTTGTATTTTATCTAAAAAAAAAAAAAAAAAGACATCCTAATCAAAATATTGCTGGGAAAGTCTCTTGCGTGTATCTACCCAATGTGCTTTAATGTCTTTGAGAAAAGAGGTTTCTTTTCTTTTTTGCGACAGAGTCTCACTGTCACCCAGACTGGAGTGCAGTAGTGCAATCTTGGCTCACTTCAACCTCCGCCTCCCAGGTTCAAACAATTCTCATGCCTCAGCCTCCCAAGTAGCTGGGATTACAGGCACACACCACCATACCTGGCTGATTTTTGTATTTTTAGTAGAGATGGGGTTTCACCATGTTGGTCAGGCAGCTCTCTAACTCCTGATCTCAAGCGATCCACCCACCTCAGCCTCCCAAAGTGCTGGGATTACAGGCATGAGCCACCACACCCAGCGAAAAGATATTTCTTATAGGAATGATTTCAGTGTATGCTCTTCACAGAATTCTCAGAAAAACCAGCCGTTCACTTAATTTTCAATTTGAGGAGAAAAGAATTTAGATTATTTTAGAAAACACCCATTCACTGTCCCGTTTTTCCTTCCTCTAGAATCCAAGTCATTCTTATCCCCGAAACTTAATCTAAAGCTAAAACTAAACTGTATTAATGGCAACCACCCAAGAATCAAATTGGCTCTATGAATCATACTGCCTAATAGAAGTAAAGATTAAAATAGGGTAGTTAAAACTGAATAAAAACTTCTTACCATTGTATTTTATTATTTCATGTTACAGTTAGGGTTTTTTTTTCTACACTTACTGTCCATCTTCACTCCAGATTGCCATACACTTGTCTCCTACTTTCCATGAATGAGTAGGTTGAGTAGAAGCAAAACTGTCTGAACTTGCAAGCGTCTCAGAAGGTTGAGTTGACAGAAGGTCTTTGGTTAGTTCTATAACTTCCTAAAAAAGAAAAACAAAAACCACAACATTATTTTCGTAATTCTCACTGTCAACTTTGTTTTTGATGACAGCTTTCATACTGTACGCTAAGTACTCTCTATATATTTCATTTGCAGTTCATAACACTATTAAGCAAGTACTGTGATTATCCCCATGTAGAAACTGAGATACAGTATTTTCTACGAGTTAAGTGGTAGAGCTGTGATTTAAGCCCATATAGTTGCCTTTCAACTTAACCACAAATACTAATGAAAATGTAAGACTTGAGCTTATACCATTTCTAAGTGCCTATTTTAGCTGAATAGATCTCTCTAAAGATGAGAAAGTCAAGTATGAAGAACTGAATTAGATATTCTTATTGTAACGTATTTTATGCAACTGTACTGTTTTATAGGGCATTACTCAGCAGTATTAACTGCCAAACAATTCCAAAACAGTTTAAGCAGCTTTATTAGTAACAAAAATGTTCCTACTTATACATATCTCAACTAAAATACTATAGGCATATGTAAAAGAAACCAGTGGTCTTCCTATTCAATTACTGTAAAACTCACCCCATCTGGGTAAGCAAATTACCAGATTAGATTTTAAATGTTCCATACCTTAATGTTAAGCACATCAGCACAGCTTCATTTAAAAGGGGGGAAAAAAGGTAACACACATAGGCAATGCCTTTCTGTGTGGCAAATATTTTTTTCTAATTCAGGCTTACATTTATTGGCTTCATTCAAAGATGTCTGGTGTAGGGATGGCTAAAAAATTGAGAATAGTACAAACTGACAGATTCTGCTACCTATCTACTACATTTTTACTCTAATGAAGATCCACACTATGCATCTTATCTGATCTAAGAACTGGCGTAGCTGTTCACCCACTGTTGCATTTAAAACATCATACTATGTGTTTGGGGAGAAAAATGAACAAAATTAAACTATGTACTGAGTTTCTTCTAGTTCCCACTGAGGTTTCATAATAGTAAATCCGATTCAGTAGCCAAGAAAGTTAAATATTACCTCTCTTCTAAAGATTCTAAATCTTCCTGGCTATTTCTGAAAAACCTAATATTTGAGTATTAAATCTCTTCAAGAAAGGTTAGTTTTATAAATAAATAAACAGAACACTTTGGGTTGAGTTAAAAATTTAGTAGGAATAATATCTCTAAGTTTTATTAGTTGCCAACTAGCCATTAATTAAATCTTTTTAATTAGATAGTCCTTTGCAAATAAAGCAAAGAAACTTCCAAATAACTAGATCAAGTAGTACACAAAAGAAGAGTAAATTATCTGGTCTTACTTTTAACCACTTTTAGGGGTAGGAATGTAATCCAGTAAGCCTGACTCAAGAGCCCACACAAATCTCTACCATTAAATATTTCCAGATCCACCTAGGGATCATTTAACTTAAGCACAGACATGAATTCTGCACTTGCAGGTTTCAGATTTAGAACTCTATTTCTTTTAGGACAGAACTATTTTCCAAATCCACTTTGTTAGAGAAATATATTTCATCAAAGAAAAGGGTCCTGAAAAGCTGTGCATATTAGTGAATTCAGAGGCCTGTGCTGAAATGACCTTTTTTTAGAAAAAATCCAGAGCATTTACTCCTCATGTCCTCTAACTTTGCCATGGTTTTATATAACCCTCCCAACAAACTATGAAGAACCTTCTAAATTTCTATTCTTCACATGTGCGTATGGACCAAAGTATTAGAAAAACTATTTTATGTATGAGGGGGTTCTTGAAGGTACATACCATTAATTACTTTTCCTCCCTCAAGTCTGAGTTCTGAAACTGCTCCTTCATCGACAGATGGGCAGCAGTTACAGTAATCGGCAATTCCAGGAAGCATCAGGTGTTGTGATCTACATATCAGCAGGTCAAAGGGGGTGCACTCAAGCACTCTGCTTACTGAAGGAAGGCGTTTCGGGGATGCAGAGAGCCACTGTAATATATGAGACAAGTGACTTGACCCCTGCCTCCTTTAGAACCAGCTTATTCAGCAAAACAGCCTAATAAATTGACTATCTGTGATTATCATAGACTGCCCGGGGAGCTAGTCAGCTAGCTAGCCTGGATTTTATTACACCCACTTTTTTTAAGTGAAAAAAGAGAGGCAGGACTTTAGTAGATTATTTTGCTGCCTGCTGAATAACTTTAGTCTCTATGAAAGACAGTACATGAAAGAGATAAACATAGAAACCTTACTGGCAAAATGAAGTCATTGAAAAGATGCAGAAAAAGTATTTTGTCATAAATCAAAGGGCAAACAAATTAATAACCAGGATAAGGATCTAATTCTATAGAGGAACACAAGAAATTAGAAACCATATGGTCAAAAAATATTAATATGAGGAAGCCACAAAATCAGTCTGAACAGACTTCTCACCAAATGTAACAGGCTGAATTAAATACCCATAGCATGAGATACATCCCAGAAGGCAGAGAAGGAAAAAAGAGGTGAATGAGCGGGGGAACCCCCATAGCTAAATAGAAGCTGTAAGTATAGTCTCAATGGAGACAACAATTACTGGGTGGAAGCATACAGCCAAATACTTTTCAGAGTATTACCTCATCTTAAAAGATGGTTTCCATTTTTGAGTAGTTTTCAATTCAAAACAGACCTACCTTATCTAGTGACCAAAATGAAATTTCTAATGATAGAATAAAATGGGAAGAAACTTTGATCAAGACTGGTCAGGAAAAATATTGTTATTACTATCTGAAGTATGAGAACTTACACTTCTAAATTCTTGCCATCCAATATGGTAGTCACATGTGGCTAATTAAGTTATATTAAAAACTCAGCTCCTAAGTAAACCTAGCTGTATTTCAAGTACCCAACCAAATGTGGCTAGTGGCTATGGTACTGAAAAGCAGATATAGAACATTTCCATCATCACAGAAAGTTCTACTGGACAGTGCTGTTTTAAATGGTTATAGAAAAGAGGATACTTTACAGAAAAATGATTTCCAGGTCATTATTAACTGAACCCCCGCAGGCAAGCCTTTTAGGGGCTTACTACAATGTTTATCACAATGGTTTCCCCCTACAGTACTTTCCACTACGATGATCATGACATGGTAAGGCAGTTCTGCCCAGACTCTAATGATGAATTAATCTAGAAATACTAAAAAGACCTGATGATAATGCTATTTCTAACTCCACTCCCAACTTCCCCAACCCAACCAGTTCAACAAATACCCCTCCTCCCACTGCCCAGGAAGCAATATACAAAACACTGGCACCCAATGTTTTATTTTCCTAAAAAAGGACTGCTTAAGTTGGTAAAGGTAGTCGAGGCATCTCTCTTTGGAACAAACAGAAAGTGCTTTACAGAGTGTAAGAAAAGAGGTTGGTGTACCTCTGCTGCCTCATCTTCAATGTATACTCACAACATGTGAGCAAATCAAATGGACAGGTGGCAAACCATTGGGTTATTTTTCACTTAAGGGCCTGGGAGTGGGAGAAAATGCTCCCAAAACATCTTTTTCTTATTGACTGGCACCCTGAAACCCACAGGCCTGGCTTCCACGTATCAAAGAGGGGTCTTGTTCATATTGAAATTATCCCAGATAGTTTGTGTGTGTTTAAAAATAACATACTACTGCAATTTTATTCTAAATCTAGAATTTGAAAGTATTCAACTCATTTTAATTATGCCCAGATAAGCAGTTCCAGAATCCCAAATCTGGACCCTATTTCAGTTAAGTTTGTCTGGAGTTGTGATATCCCCAAAATAGTAATAGTTTTAATGGACACTGGAATAATAAAGGGAGGGAAATAATTTTTAGACAGGATACAGATTCAAGTTTAGTACTCAACTGGTAAAGCAATCTCTAATCAAAACACCCTTGAAACTTTTTAAAAATCAGGTTCAGAATTTAAAGGAAGCTCTTAAAAGTCATATGTATTTGTAAATTATATATGGCATTTTTCTGAATCAGTCCAGTGTCCTGAGAAACAAAAGGTATTTACTATGAAGGCTCTGTCTTGAAATCCCAGTGCAGGTTTTTAAAAAAAGGTTTTCATATCTACTGGACTTGACAAAGATCTCCTTTTCACCACATAGTTCAATTTCCCCAAGTGTCACCAACTTTACTGTAAAACCTAGCCTTAAGTCCTAACATCTGTGTAACAATTATACAGAGCACATGTCTCTCTCTAGGCATCTTTGCAGTGTGTTTTCAATACAAGATATAACCCGTAAGTTTTGGGGCGGGGGGGAAGTCACGCATTTTCAAAGAATCTTGTGGTATTAAAAGGAATCTTAAGGTTCTATTTTTCTCCTTCAATCTTTGTTACTTTTTGAACTAAATTTCATTTTCCAGGTCTTAAAAAATAAAAGTATTTTTCATTGTGAAGTTACATGTACCTCTCGTCTTGAAAATCTGACAGACTTAGAAATTTCTACCAACTTTTGTTTTTAAAAATCATGTAAGTACACAAGATTTATATAACAAAGAACAATATGTCATTCCCTCTGATGTACAGAAACCTGAGAACTGGGGAAACAACCCTACCTCTACAAACCACAGTACCTACACAATTTACCTATATACGCAGGGTGGGGTGTAACCCCTCAAAAGGCGCTTTGAGTACTTAGGGATTCAAGCAATAATTTGAAAAACAGAGAAAAAACTACAATTGCCTACCCATACATACTTGTAAATCTTTCTTCAATTTTAGCAAATCTTCATTTTCTCCATTTCCAGATAATGCAGCTTCAACTTGCTGGAGCTGAGCTTTGTAGCTTGCCAGCTGCTTTGCTAAATCCTCTGACATCTGGGGAAAATAAAAAGGATTAGACCACGAAAACTGAACCAAAAATCAAGGCATAAAAAAACTAACTTCCCTGTCTGCCTGAATTACCAGTTTTTGCCTCCAACTCCTTCTAACACTGCAGCTTAATTCACCACCATTACCTTTACTCTCAGACTTCACCTAAACCACAAACTTAAAGGCAACAGCTTCCGAAGATTATAAACTTGAGATACAGTCCATACTTTAAAAAAGCACACAGATACAAAGAAATTTCTAATTTTCTTTAAACTCCTATCCACCGGGTAGGTGCTGAGTTCGGCTCAATAATCGTTATCTTTTTAAAAAGCACTACTCTGCTGGAAAAGTCGAAACTTTCAAAAACAATCCAAATACTTATTTTTAAGCACTAAAGTACGCTTCCAAAGTCAAACAAGTACGTTTTTAACTTAACTACACAAACAACTAACTTTACGTGAACTATTCAATAAAGAGTGTATTTAAAAGTGCTTCTCCAGAACAAAAATCTTTCGCCCAGTCGCTTAACTATTTATCGCTGCATTAACTTCAGCAAAAAGAACAGCACAGGTACTCTCCCATTTAGACGTTCTAAGGAATGAGCCTTATCGCCAAATCCAGCTCACTCAGTTTCCTGAAAATAAGACACTAATTAACCCTTTTTGATGGTTTATAAGCAAATGTACGACGTTTCCGAGTACTCTTCTCTCTCGTAAAATTCCCGTCCAACCAAAGGCTGGGAGCCGGAAAAGGCCCCCAAGAGTTACAGCAACCCAGGCTGCTCTCCTCCCCGCCACGCAGCGCCTCAAAGCCCGCCACAACTCGATCATTCGGACCTGGAAATCCAAACGCCAGCTCAGGACCACCGCCGGAGCCCCGCTGTGCTCCAACAGGCAAGCTCCACAAGGAGCCGCGCGGCGCCCAGCCCCACCCGACCCGGTCCCCTGCGGGCCGTGTTTGCCGCCGCAGCACGGAGGCCAGCGCCGGCCGGGCCGCCGAGGCTCAGCTCTGGCTGGGAGACGGCCATGGCTCCGGGCTCCAGGGCCAGAGCCTGGGCGTCTCCGGCGAGGCGGGTTCCTCGGCCTTGGGCCTCCGCTTCACCTCGGGAGGCACCCGGGCCCGGCCAGGCCTCACTCTCTCCCTCAAGGGGGTTGTTACCTTGTGTGGGGCTGGGGGCGGGGCAGCGGGAAGGGGTCGGGGCAAATAAGCCCAGTGGTAGTGGTGGCGGCAGCAGCAGCAGCAGTAGAAGGAAAATCTCCGCGACGACGAGACGACTCGGTCTGAAAAGGAAGAACTCGGTCGGCGGCGAGGGGGGAGGGGAGGAAAGCCGGGCACTGGAAGGAGGAAAAGACAGAGACGGTGAAGTCTCGCGAGAAATACAAACTCTCGCGCGAGTTCGCTCGACTCACGTGACTCTACGCGCCCTCTAGCCTGTCCCTGGCTGTTAGGGACGCAGAGTAGGCGGGGCCTAGGACGGATATGGCGTAGCTGGGCTGCGCCAGGCGCGGAATGTAGGTTATCTTCCTGGAGTTCCGGCTTGGAATTTATTGGAAATGCAAATTCTCAAGCCCCACCCCAGACCTCCTGAATCCAGAGACTCTCTTTTAACAAGCCCACCGATGATAGCAATGTCTGCTGACGTCTGGGAACCACTGCTTTTCGGGAGCGGTGTTGGTGGGGGCTCTCCTTATGTTGCCCTGGCTGGTCTCCAACTCCTGGGCTCAAGCGATCCCCCCGCATCGGCGTCCCAAAATGCTAGGATTACAGGCGTGAGCCACCGCGCCCGGCCTGAGAACCACTGCTTTATATAATACAAGGCTTGGTAGCAACAGAAAGCTAATTAAATCGTGACAGAAATAACCTATTGGAGAGGAGATTGATTTCTTTAAAATCTTTTTTGTTAAAACCTACTTGATTTTAATTTAGTTGGGTTAATCTCGCCTGATAGGGAACAAAGTCCAAGTTAGTCTAGAATGGTAAACAGAGTGGTAGGAATACTGACATTTGTGTTGAAAAAGAAATGCCCCTTGTGTATGTTTGTAATAATATATACGCGTTCTGGACAGATACACAAACCTGTCCAGAGGTTTGGAATGGAAGCCAGATGTTTTATTGATTGCCTTCTTTGCTGTTTACTCTTTTTCCTTTTCTTCTTCTTCTCTTTTTTTTTTTTGAGACGGAGTCTCGCTCTGTCGCCCAGGCTGGAGTGCAGTGGCCGATCTCAGCTCACTGCAAGCTCCACCTCCCGGGTTTACGCCATTCTCCTGCCTCAGCCTCCCGAGTAGCTGGGACTACAGGCGCCCGCCACCTCGCCCGGCTAGTTTTTTGCATTTTTTGGTAGAGACGGGGTTTCACCGTATTAGCCAGGATGGTCTTGATCTCCTGACCTCGTGATCCTCCCGTCTCGGCCTCCCAAAGTGCTGGGATTACAGGCTTGAGCCACCGCGCCCGGCCCTTCTCTCTCCTTTTTTTTTTAACCACATGTATATAATTTTGTTTCAATTGAAAAAACAATAAAGGCCTGAGACACAAAGAGTTATATAGATGCCAGGAAGCAACCTTTCCTGGGAGGTGGGGAGTTTGTTGCTGGACCCATAAAAAGGCCCACTTCTTGCGGATCACCTGAGGTCAGGAGTTTGAGACCAGCCTGACCACATGGAGAAACCCCGTCTCTACTAAAAATACAAAAAGGAAAAAAAAAAAAAAAAAAAAGCCGGGCGTGTCCGAGCTACTGTAATCCCAGCTACTCGGGAGGCTGAGGCAGGAGAATTGCTTGAACCTGGGAGGCGGAGGTTGCGGTGAACCGAGATCATGCCATTGCACTCCAGCCTGGGCAGCAAGAGTGAAACTCCGTCTCAAAAAAAAAAAAAAAAAAAAAAAAAGGCCCACTTCTCAGATGGGATCTTTTGAACTGTACCAACATCTTTAGTTCCTTGCTTTCTTTTCAAGGAGCCTTCCCTTTTGTTGTCTACATACACACACGTAACCCTTATAGTGAGTCAGATAACCGGTATAGATGGAAACTAGGTCAGGTTTGTGTGATTGGGATGGCAGTCAACTTAGAAAGATTGAAATTGCAGCAGAGTGCAGCAGTGTGTAGCTAGAATTAAGAGGGAAGACAAACCAGAAAGCATGTGCTTTTAAATGAAGAGATTTGTTTAAAATAAAATGTAGTTTTGGAGAACTGCTGTTACTGTAATTGTGTGTTTTAAGAACCGATGCGAGGAGGAACTTCCTTGAATATAAAGTAAACCTTATTGTGTAAAAATCTCTTAAATGAGAACTTTTCCTGAACCCCATAGATCAGAAAATCGGGAAATACTCATTATCAGTTCCATTATAGATTTCTATACTATCTTAATAATTTTGTTTTCAGGATTGTTTTTATCTATGCAACATTCATTTATAAAGAAAAGCTGTATTGAATTTTAATTTTCACAAAGAAATAACAGTTTGTATGTGCCAGATACCATTCTAATCACTCTACACATGTTCCCTTAATTTTCACAATTGTATGCAGTGTTTCTCCAGACAAAACTGGAGCAGACAAAACTAACAGCAATACTTCAGATAGGCTTTCTGAATTAGTACTTCCTTTGAAGTGTCAAAATTTACTTTCAGTGTCTGATTTTTCTTAAAACATTTGTGTTCAAACTTAATCATGTTTATTCAAAAAGCAATATCTTAAACCTTCAGTTTTGAAACATGATTTTTATTTTATTGAAAGACGGTAAATAAATAAAATGTAAAGGTTCCAAATTGTCATCAGAATATACAGCTATTTCTACTAAAGAAAATTAAAGTATGGCACCATGGCACCCAGCTACTTGGAAGGCTGAGATGGGAGTCTGGAAGTTTGAGGCTGTAGCACACTCTGTGCCTGTGAATAGCTGCTGCACTCCAGCCTGGGCAACATAGTGAGATCCTGTCACAAATTTTTAAAAATTAATTTTTTTTATTTTAGATGGATTCTCGCTCTGTCGCCCAGGCTGGAGTGTAGTGGTGCGATCTCAGCTCACTGCAACTTCCACCTCCGTGGTTCAAGCAATTCCCCTGCCTCAGCCTTGTAAGTAGCTGGGATTACAGATGTGTGCCACCATGCCTGGTTAATTTTTTTTGTATTTTTAGTAGAAATGGGGTTTCACCATGTTGGCCAGACTGATCTTGAACTCCTGACCTCAGGCAATCCGCCCGCCTCGTCCTCCCAAAGTGCTGAGATTACAGGCGTGAGTCACAGCACCCAGCCTAAATTTTAAAAAAATTTTTTAAAGTATAGTTTTCTTTGGAAATGTGCCACCCCACTGCAGAGCAGAAGAATATGCAATGAAGTAATACATATTGGTCAAATAGGTTTGGGGTTTTGTTTTGTTTTGTTTTGTTTTTGAGACTGGGTCTTACTCTGTTGCCTAGGCTGGATTGTAGTGGTGTAATCTCGGCTCGCTGCAACCTCTGCCTCCCAGACTCAAGCAAACCTCCTGCCTCAGCCTCCCTAGTTGCTGGGACTACAGGCACACGCCACCATGCCTGGCTAATTTTTGTATTATTATTATTTTTTTTGCTAGAGACAGAGTTTCGCTATGTTACCCAGGTTGATCTCAAACTCCTGGACTCAAGTAATCTACCCACTTTGTCCTCCCAAAGTGCTGGAATTACAGGGTGAGCCACCTCCGTGGGGCAGAGACTGCATTCTTTATCTCAGCTTTTATTGTATCATTTCCTGACTAAAAGGAGCCCCAGATTTGGTTACTTTTTTTCTATTTTGACAAAATGCCAAAGGTAATGGATTAGAGTTGTGTACGTAATCATAGTAATTGTTTTATGCTCCTTTCCTTAGTCCTAATAAGTGATTTGAATCTTTGCATAATTTGCTGCAGGACAAGCTACTTACCTTTTTGTGCTTATTTGAGTGTTTTTGGATACACTGCATGGAACACATGTATCCTGGGATGAAGCTTAGGTGGCATCATCCATTTAAAGTTGATGGAAAACAACCTGAAAATGGTGTTGGTCAGTGCAGGTGCTCAGATATTCATCAGTCATAGCAATACTGAATTGTTTGCTTAAATTTGTATGGCACAGCTAGCCTTAGGATGTGCGTTTTCTTTTCTTTTTTTTTATTATTGTTATACTTTAAGTTCTAGGGTGCATGTGCACAATGTGCAGGTTTGTTACATATGTGTACATGTGCCATGTTGGTGTGCTGCACCCATTAACTCCTCATTTACATTACGTATATTTCCTAATGCAATCCCTCCCCCTACCCCCACCCCATGACAGGCCCTGGTATGTGATGTTCCCCATCCTGTGTCCAAGTGATCTCATTGTTCAGTTCCTATCTATGAGTGAGAACATGCGGTGTTTGGTTTTCTGTCCTTGCGATAGTTTGCTGAGAATGATGGTTTCCAGCTTCATCCATGTCTCTACAAAGGACACGAACTCATCCTTTTTTATGGCTGCATAGTATTCTATGGTGTATATGTGCCACATTTTCTTAATCCAGTCTATCATTGATGGACATTGGGGTTGGTTCCAAGTCTTTGCTATTGTGAATAGTGCCACAACAAACATACGTGTGCATGTGTCTTTATAGCAGCATGATTTATAATCCTTTGGGTATATACCCAGTAAAGGGATGGCTGGGTCAAAAGCTATTTCTAGTTCTAGATCCTTGAGGAATCGCCACACTGTCTTCCACAATGATTGAACTAGTTTACAGTCCCACCAACAGTGTTCCTATTTCTCCAGATCCTCTCCAGCACCTGTTGTTTCCTGACTTTTTACTAATCGTCGTTCTAACTGGTATAAGATGGTATCTCACTGTGGTTTTGATTTGCATTTCTCTGATGGCCAGTGATGATGAGCATTTTTTCACGTGTCTGTTGGCTGAGGATGTGCATTTTCAAGTATTCTGTGTTTTACATGTACCATTGAGGAACAGAAGACTGTACCACTAAAAAACAAAAATATGCCACTGAAAACAGAAAACAAGAATTTTTTGAGTTTGAGAAAAGATTATAGTCTAAGGCTTTACAGGATAAGAAATGTCAGGGTTTTTTTTTTTTTTTTTTTTTTTTTTTTTTTTTTTTTTGAGACGGAGTCTCGCTCTGTCACCCAGGCTGGAGTGCAGTGGCCCAATCTCAGCTCACTGCAAGCTCCGCCTCCCGGGTTTACGCCATTCTCCTGCCTCAGCCTCCCGAGTAGCTGGGACTACAGGCGCCCGCCACCACACCCGGCTAATTTTTTGTATTTTTTAGTAGAGACAGGGTTTCACTGTGTTCGCCAGGATGGTCTCGATCTGCTGACCTCGTGATCCACCCGTCTCAGCCTCCCAAAGTGCTGGGATTACACGCTTGAGCCACCGCGCCCGGCCTTGTTTTTTTGTTGTTGTTTTTTTTTTTGAGATAGAGTCCCACTCTGTTGCCCAGGCTGGAGGTTGGCGTGCAGTGGCACAATCTCGGCTCACTGCAACCTCCACTTACTGGGTTCAAGCAATTCTCCTGTCTCAGCCGCCCGAGTAGTTGGGATTACGGCCATTTGCCACCACGCCTGGCTAATTTTTGTATTTTTAGTAGAGACGGGGTATCACCATGTTGGCCAGGCTGGTCTCGAACTCCTTATCTCAGGTGATCCACCCCCCCTCGGCCTCCCAAAGTGCTAGGATTACAGGTATGAGCCACCATGCCTGGCCAGAAATAGCAGTTCTTTTTTTTTTTTTTTTTTTTTTGAGACGGAGTCTCGCTCTGTTGCCCAGGCTGGAGTGCAGTGGCACAATCTCAGCTCACTACAACCTCCACCTGCCAGGTTAAAACAATTCTCCTGCCTCAGCCTCCCAAGTAGCTGGGACTACAGGCGTGTGCCACCATGCCCAGCTAATTTTTTTTTGTATCTTTAGTAGATATGGGGTTTCACCATGCTGGACAGGCTGGTCTTGAACTCCTGACCTCGTGATCTGCCTGCCTCGGCCTCCCAAAGTGCTGGGATTACAGGCGTGAGCCACCGCGCCTGGCCCTGAAATGGCAGTGTTTTACTACTTATTTAGAAGTAATACTCCAACTATACATTCTTAGTGGTTTATATTCTGAGAGCAAAAAGAACGAAAACAAGCAAAAGCCCTCAAACACCACAGATTTATTGCCAGTAGTGGTATTGGTAAATTTTGAAACTCTTAGGCCTACTATAAAACAAACAATAAATTTATTAGTAGAAACTCTAAGAGAAAAGAAATACAAATATCCTTTTTGTATTGTATAAAAGAAGATCCACCTTCTTTTATATTTGTACTTCTTTTCTCTTACAGTGGGAAAAACTGATGTTAAAACCTCTGATATTAAATTGAATTAGAATTTTTCATATGTATATTTCTTAGAAGCAATGTCACCCCACTAGAGAATGCCCACAGCTTGGTATCAAAATGCTAATCCCCACTAAAAGGAAACAGTGTTTCTTAGAGAAATGGCTAATTTCCGGTTTCAGGCCCATAAAGTACAAAAAAAGAAAGTTAAGCCTGAAATACCTTGCCAGAAATCATGGAAGTGGCCCAGAATGAATAAGGTCAAGTTAAAAGCCCACAGAGCCCAGCTCAAGTGGGGTCCACTAGCCACATATGAGACAATTTGGCCACTAAAAAGAATAATTAATAGATCATCAAAGCCTTCAATACATTTTAAAAATCCATTAAGTCCAGAGTGATACTCAAAGAGTTTGGGAAGGGAGTTTCTCTTTAAAGAAGAATGTCAGCCAATTCATATAAATAAAATGACAGAATCAGAAAAATCACCATTTGCCATTTCCAATAATTCAGGCAAGTATCATCAGAAGCTAAAACCCATCTGGTGAAAGGAGGTGGGGAAAAGGAAGATGCTGGTGTGATGTCAAAGTATCACACATACATACAAAGTATCCCCACAGACTATTCCATAATTACAAAGGGGAAATATATCTTACTATGATAAAATTCAGCTGTCACCAACTTAACCCAGAGATCAAGTTTAGTACTGCTAATTGTGGAACAACTTGATTTTATATGCCTCTTGATTTGATGCAACATGAAGCAATAATAGCATTACCTGTGAAGGAAGGCTGCCAAAAATGCTTAACCTGAATACAATCAAGCTTATTGACCCAACTTCCAGTATACAAGAAATATGGGCATAAAGGAACAAGTAAATTGAGCATGAGGGAAGAACTACATCCAGAATATGGGACATTCTATAAGAAAACACCTAAATTCTTCCAAAGGTCAGTGACATTGAAAAGTGTGGGGAAATGTTCTAGATTAAGAGGTAAACAGATGTAACAAGTCTATGGATAAATCTTGATTGATCTTGGTTTCAAAAAATAAAGCTGTAAAAAAATTTAGGGACCCCTGGAAAATTTAAGTATGGACTCAATATTAGATTACATTAAATTATTGCTAATTGTATTAGATGTAAAAACTATTTTATGGCTTCTTAGGAGAATGTCCTATACTGACTATAGAAGTGTTCTATAGAAGTGATTGTTTCAAATTTTTCAAAATGAAAAATATAGATAGACTAGCTAAAACGCCTTTTAGAATCGTTTTGGGAGGTGTGTGTGTACGTGTGTGTTTGGGGATGATGGGGAAGAGCAGAAGGTAGTTGCAGGGAACTCTGGGCATTAGCAATAGTTTAACAAGCTGAGAAGTAATATAGGAGATTACAAAAGCATTGTCAGAAACAAAAGACAATAGAAGGCCAGATAGGTCAAGGTTTAGCAGGAAAGATGTGGGCAGTGGAGGCTGAAGCAGTCACCAGGAGCTCTTTGAAGGGCAGGAAGGAAAGCATGATTAACATGTGAAAGAATTACTTTGACTTCCCCACATGCAGGAGAGTCCAGTGGGTCTTCCCTTCTGATGTTGTGATAGGACGTTTTTTTTCATCTTTTGGCCCAGTTTAACTTCCTCGTATAGCAGCTCCAGCAGCATTAAGACAGTCTTTTAAACTCGGAGTTCAATGGGATTCATTTGCATCACAGTCCCTGAAAGTACCCTTCTCATCTGGATATTCCCCACCCCATATTCATGTCACTTACAGATCATTTATCTTAGAAAAAAGAGGAATGGGGTGAATTAGTCCACATTATTTGTATTGCACAGTGGATAAAAGAGCAATATTTTAATGAAGGTTGGTTAAACCAAACAACCATGAGTGGCAGGGGATGTACGTTCCCAAATGTAGACAGGAAAAAATAAGACAGTTAACTTGACTTTTTCCAAAAACCAAAATGAATCCCAGAGTTTTCCCCCATGAAGACTAATGGGCATAATTTGACATGGTCACATTTAGCCATTTTGTTGATACTATTTATGTCAGCAGTTGAAAAACCCCCGAAAACTACACAATGAAGACCTTAATGCTCAAAGATTCCATTAGGTGGCAGTCACGATACAGGAATCTTTTGATGTCTGATTGTTTTTTTTTTTTTTTTTTTTTTTTCCCCCCCACCCCCACCTCCTCCAGCCTTAGTGAAGGAATATTGCCAGGTAGTGTGGTAGGGAGAGAGGAGTTAGGGAAAAACAAACAACCCCAAAAAACTATGGCTCGCAGTATCCAAATGACAAAGAACAGCAAGTTATCTGTGTTCAACTTCCATTTTGGTTCTAATATATTTGTATTTATTTGACCTTGCTGTGATTCCTTCCTTTATAAATTATTTTATATCTAAAGTCCTTTATAGACCACTTGTAATGCTTTTCACATCCTGTGTTATTAGTCTTAGAGCACAAGTAGGAAGTGTGGCTCATTTTCTTAAAGACCTATAAAAGTTCAAGGGACTTTCGTAGTGACGGGGTTTCACGGAGAAAGGACTCTAAGATTTCTGTGCGAGAGGTAAAGTTTTGGAGAGTGCCCTTGGGAACATCACCTGTGAGGGCTGATGGGCAAGACTGCACAGAGGAAGGTGAACTGTTACGTGCTTGCAATAGGGACCTTAATCAGTCCTGTAGAAGCTCTGGAACTGGGATGGCCCTTCTATATCTGAGATGCCCCTGTCCCTTAAGTCAAGGAGCCAGGGCTTTATGTTCACCCATCATCAATTGACCAGCCAATAGATGGGGGCTGTCCATGTGAAAGGGGCTAAGAACAATTCAGCTAACAGCTGTCAGCTATCAGCACTCCCAACTGCTAGGAGAATGAGTACCTCAGTCCTAAAGAGGGAATCTGGGAAGCACACCATAACATCTGCTACAACAGGGGGAAAAGGCATACTTTTTGAGTATCACCCCTATTTTTGGTATCTCTGACATTGTTTCTCTTGCAAAAGCTACCCATATTAGAGATCATGAAACATCACCTTCTCATCTTGTTTTCCTTTGATTAAAACTAATGGAGAAATGCCTCAGCACTTCCTGCAGATGTATGTCTGTTTCAAATTGATTTCTGATACATATATTTTATGCTGTATGAGAGTTTGCTTATGCAGAAGCATCTCAGACACAAAGATTAAGCATTTCCTCTGTTGCAGAATACTCCAAAATATTTTGGCACAATCGGTGATGATTTACTCCATTCCCTCAAAAAGCCATTAAGAGTGAGTTTTATAAAAAGAGAAAGAAAAGGAAGAATAAATGATATTTTCTGAAAATAGCCTATTTGCAGGTAGTAAATATATGATTGGCTAGAAAGAAGATTTTAAATTGATATTTTTGCCTGACCTTGTCTTTTATTGTATTTTGTGACACTGATGCTCTTCCTAATTTTTTTTTTTTCTAGTTTTAGCTGAAGGAATCACTTTCCTCCCTTATGGTCATTTAACTAGTTTTAAGGTCCCTCTGAAAGCCTTTTGGATGTATTTCCTTTCCTCTATCCCCTGTGTTGCAAACCAGGCTGTCATCATTTCTCACTTGGTCTAATGCAATAGCCTAAGAATGAATTCCTTCCCTGAGACGCATCCTCCACTCTTGGTTATCAGATTGATCTTCTGGAAACACTAATCTTCGCATGCCCACACCTACTCATTGAAATCCCTTGTTAGCCCACCATATAAGGCCATTGGTGATGTTGTCACAGCCTTAGCACTGGCACATACTCCATATGTAAACCTGCCCTGCCTTTTCATGCATTACTGCCTTTGCTCTAAGTGTCTGCTCTACCTCACATGCCTTTCCCCACTTCCCTGCCTGGAAGAATAACTTTAAAGACCCAGTTCTTTATTTTTATTATTTTTATTTTATTTTTGGTATAGAGTCTCACTGTCACCCAGGCTGGAGTGCAGTGGCCCAATCTCAGCTCACTGCAATCTCCAAACCTCCACCTCCTGGGTTCAAGTGATTCTCCTGCCTCAGCTTCCTGAGTACCTGGGACTACAGGCGCCTGCCACCACTCCTGGCTAATATTTTTCTGTGCGTTTTTAGTAGAGATGGGGTTTTGCCATGTTGGCCAAGCTGGTCTCAAATTCCTGACCTCAGTCTCCCAAAGTGCTGGGATTACGGGTGTGAGCCACCATGCCCCACCAAAAGACCCAATTCTAATGGGCATTGGTGACAGCTCACCAGCTTTCATGAGTAGAGCTCCTTGCTTCTCTTTTCTGCTCCCTTAGTATTTTTATATCTGTTAAGAGAACCCTGGACTACTGGGTTTAGAACTGGGAGCCTTGAGACATTATATCCAAGGGGGTAGGGGGTAGTCACATCCTGTTCTTTGCGTCTTCAACACCTGGCAAGATGAGCCTCCTTGATAACGTGACTGTTTAGTTGGAATAAATTTGATCTCCCTGAGAACACAGAGAAAGTATATTTTTGGTATCAGTGAACACTATATTTGACTTTGGCAAATATTCTAAAGATTTCTCGGAATTGGTGTTATATTTCTCTAACACTCGGACACGTGATAGCAATTTCTTCATAAGTTTGTTGCTATAGTAAGAAGTAAGGAGTGAACGTTTTAGGCATTTTCATTATGGAAAGAACTTTTGATTAATCCTAAGGATAGCATGTTTTTTACAGGCAATTGAAAGTGATTTTTACATTCATGTGTGCTGGTAAGGATATAGATATGAAAAATGAGAGCTGTAGTAGCAGCTTGGTTGTGAGCAATTTAATCAACATAGCTCTGGTTTATTTTTTTCAGCATTACTGGCTTCTCAAGTTTGATGCTTTCTCTACAGGCAACATTAAGTAGAACCAATTAACCTGGCTGGCAGTAGAAGAACAATATTCATGTAACTGAGACAAGAAAGTAGCTATGATGTATAGACACATGTGGCCAGTGATCCTGTGACTTATGAAAGTATTGAACGTGTTCTTTGTGTCTTATCTAGAAAAAAAAAATGAGGATAACATATTTCCCTATATCCTTATAAGACAAACAAATGGATGTGAATATAATAGCTGTTTCTAACAGTTTCTGTGCCACATTTAATGGTCATGGACTTTTTGGGGTGTTGATGTTCTGTTTTGACTAATTAGTTTTTTCTTCACATCACTCTCAAAACTATTTTACCATCAAAGGAAGACATGTCAACATTCTTTTTTTTTTTTTTTTTTTTTTTTTTTTTGAGACAGAGTTTCACTCTTGTTGCCCAGAGTGGAATGCAATGGTGTGATCTCGGCTTACCGCAACCTCTGCCTCCTGTGTTCAAGCGATTCTCCTGCCTCAGCCTCCTGAGTAGCTGGGACCACAGGTGTAGCTGGGATTACAGGCATGTGCCACCACGCCCAGCTAATTTTGTATTTTTAATAGAGACAAGGTTTCTCCATGTTGGTCAGGCTGGTCTCGAACCCCTGACCTCAGGTGATCCGCCCGCCTCGGCCTCCCAAAGTTCTGGGATTACAAGCATCAACCACCATGCCCAGCCCTCTTTTTTTTTTTTTTTTTTTTTGAGATGAGGTCTCACTCTATTGCCCAGGTTGGAATGCATTGGCACAATCATGGCTCAGTGCAACCTCCATCTCCAGGGCTCAAGCAATCCTCCCACCTCAGCCTCCTAAGTAGCTGGGACCACAGGTGTGTGCCATTGTGCCTGGCTAATTTTTTGTATTTTTGGTGGAGACGGGGTTTTGCCATGTTGCCCAGGCTGGTCTTGGACTCCTCAGCTCAAACAATTCACCCAGGTCAGCCTCCCAAAGTGCTGAGATTACAGGCATGACCTGCCATGCCCGGCCCCATGTCAACATTCTTAATGAGCAGGTGAGACAGCACCCTGGATGGGAATCTGTAGTTCTAGTATGGATTCTGCCTCTCACTAGCTGTGAGACCTTCTGCAGAGAGACCTTCGGTGTGCCTCCATTTCCTTACTTACGTTAATTTTTCCCCCACATTTAAAATTTGTTTTTATTTTACCTGAAATTACAAGAATAGTTATTCCCAACCTACTTTACCTCATTGCCTTATGTAGAATATCATCTCATGAACATTTTTTATTGGTATAACACTTAAATGTGATACAGATAGATAGATGTTTTCACTGTATACGTCTATTTATTATCTTTAAAAATAATTTCAGACTTTATTAAATGTAGTTTTAAACACTTTTAAAAATGAAGACATTTAACCAAGAGTAGGAATTAAAGAAAGTTGTTAGCAAGTTTTTTTCTGGATATATGTCATATTCTTTTACATAATAAGATCATTTAGACAAATTAATTTGTGTGCACATCACATTCATAAAGTGAAATACCTAGTTTTATGGAATTAGTCACTTCTGATACTGTTAATATTTAATGAATTCAACCTAAGACATATTTAGTCAAAATACAAAATTGTTACTTCTTTTATAACTACTATATCTAAATCTCCTTATAAAATATTTATATGAAAGCTATAGATGATTTTTCTTCCATGGTCAATTGACCACCAGTTATCTATTAATTTTCTTTAATGAAACGTCCCACGATTTAAAAAATTTTAATGGTTTTAAATAAAAAATATAAATATATAACTATAAATATATACTATATATAATACGATGGTTTAAAATATAAATGTAAAAATGCCTTTTGTAGGCATAATTTCAATATAATTTTATATATTATACTTTAATATACTTTTTCTCCTTTCATTAACTAAGATATTATCCATGAATACTCTTACTTATGTTTCTTTGCAGCCTAAGACTCTGTGATTCCTAAGTGTCCAGGAAGTCATAAAATTTGACATACAGTCTGCCCTGATGAATCCAGTCCATAGACAATTACTCAATCCTATCCCAATCTCTCCTTCCTCAAGTTTCTACTGCAGTATTTCAGAACTACACAGTCTAATGCTTATCAGTCCTCTGATGGTAAGTTCTACTAAGGCAGGGTTCCATGTATGAAATCCTACCTCATCTCCCTCCCCTCCAACCCAGCCAATTCCCAGGTCAGGCGTTTGGTGTGGACTCAGTGAATGCAAGGCGATGGAAGGTGGAATCTCAGGAACGCTACAGCTATATCCAAGAATTGTCCTCCCCTTTCATTTTACAGAGAAAAGAAAGATCATTTGGCAAGAATTTCCTAAGATATCTTCCCTCTCCAGCACATACACCTTCAGGTTTTATTCATCCTTGAAAATATTGAAAAAATATGACTATATTAAAATGTAAATCATGTATACAATCAAAGACATCCTTAAAAAGTTAAAGACAAGTCACAGACCATGAGAAGTTATCTGTGATAAATAATTAGTAGCTAGAGTAATAATAATTTTAAAAATCCTATGTATCATTTAGAAAATAGATAAATAGGCCGGGCGTGGTGGCTCAGCACTTTGGGAGGCCGAGGCAGGCAGATCACAAGGTCAGGAGATGGAGACCATTCTGGCTAACACGGTGAAACCCCGCCTCTACTAAAAATACAAAAAATTGACCGGCCGTGGTGGCGGGCGCCTATAGTCCCAGCTACTCGGAGGCTGAGGCAGGAGAATGGCGTGAACCCAGGGGACGGAGCCTGCAGTGAGCCGAGATTGCACCACTGCGCTCCAGCCTGGGCAACAGAGCGAGACTCCATCTCAAAAATAAATAAATAAATAAATAAATAAGAAAATAGATAAATAACCCAATGGAAAAATGAAAAGTAGAAGAAGAAAAAAGGAAAGTAGGAGGCTATCTAAACAAACAACTTACAAAAGAAAGAACCCCAAATGGCTGATAACATACAAAAAATACTCAAACTTATGAATAATCAGGGATATATCAACAAAAACTATAGCCCCTAAGGTAGGAGAAAATGTTAAAGTCTGAAAAGAAAACAGCAAATGGTAACACTCATACACGACTAGTGGAAGTACCTATTGTCATACCCACTGTGGAGGCCAATTTGGCATTATCTAGTGACAGTAAGGTGGGTACTCCTGTAGCCAGCAATTCTGCTCTTAGAGAAGTTCCTGGATATGTAATGAGGAGACACATAAAACCGATTACAGCTTTAATTTTACAAATGAAAACTTTAAAACAAAACCTGAATGCCCATCAATAGGAAAATGCTGGGAAAAGCATGGTATATTTATTCAATGGAGTATTGAATAAATATTTTATGAAATGAATAAAAACAAATGGACTAGAGGTACAAATATCAACATGGATAAATCTCAAAAAAAAAGTCAAGCAACAAAAAAAAAAAAAAAAGAAAGGAAAATTTCAAGAAAATATGTATAGTGGGAGACCGTTTATACACATTTTAAAGTCATGGAAAAATATTTCATGTTGTTTATGGGAACACATTGGTAGCAGAGTAGAATACCATGCATGAAAATGAAAAACACCTTCTTCAGGATAGTGGTTGTTTCCGGGGAAGAAGGAGGGGCATTGGGGTGCTACAGAAAGCTTTTCACTATGTCTGTAATATTTTATTTCTTCGATATATGATGAGTCATATGTTTAAAAAGCAGAGAAATCAAGATCTCGTAAGAGTCCTCATGGCATATTTATTTAAAAATATGTAAGTTCAATACAGGGCCACTTTTGTAAATCTTAGCAAAAGGCGATATGAGAGGGGGTGGGGAAGTGCTGTATAGAGAAAGGTGAGGTCCCTGGTGAGGACTCCACCCTCGGGCCTGTACCCAGGGACCTAAGTGAGGACAGGCATTCCTGGTTTCCTGCCCAAATGTTGCATTTTCCACGATTACCCTGGCCTGCCACACCCCGCATTGTGTGCCCACAAAAACCCAAAGATCCTAGCGGGCCCACACACAAGCGGCTGGACGCCAAGAGGAGCAGAGGAGAAGGGCCCACCGACAGACACCAGCAGACGCCGGCAGGCCATCGATGGCAGGACAATGTGGAATTCAGTGGTGGGGGCGGTTGGAAGAGTCCGGCCAACCGGAAAACAGGGCACAGAGGAAGACAGCCTTCCCACACCATCTCCCTCCTGGCCTCCCCATCCATCTCGCTGGGGGCTACTTTGCACCCATCCTCCAGGCCCACATGTGACCCAATTTTTCTGGTACATTAAAGCAAGAACCCGGGATACAGAAATCCTCTGTCCTTGCAATAAGGCAGAGGGTCTAATTGAGCTGATTGACACAAGCCACCTGCAGATAGTAAAACTGAAAGAGCACACTGTAACACACGCCCACTGGGGCTTTGGGAGCTGTACACACTCAACCCTAGATGCTGCCATGGGGTCGGAGCCCAAAAGTCCTCCCCAGGATCTGCCTGTTTGCATGCTCCCGCTAGGGGTTTGAGCAGCAGGACACCAAAAATGCAAGCCACAGCCCTGTCACATGCCTTGCGAAGGGCATAAGGGAAAACTCCTCTCATTTCAAAAGTACCCCCTCCCTTCAGCAAATGTGATGCCACAGAGACATGTTTAGCTATTATGTGAGTAAGGATGCCTCTTCCTCTGGGTTGACACAGCCCCACATCAGGGCTTATGGCTTGGAGAGCAAATGCTCTTCTCAGCCAGGGATCCACATACAGGACATGACCAATATAACCATATGTAGCAGCCCTGACTCTATATCAAAGAAACCCTTCTTCCCCTCCTCTCTTGCGTCTCAGAGTCAAAGGGAGACGTCTCCTTGCTCTTGTCCAAGGCAAACTGCTCCAGCTGAGGTAAGCTTAACTCTCCCCAACTTTCCTCTCTCATTATTCCCTCGATCCTGCAGCTTCAGCCTTACTTCCCTTCTAGCTCCTTTTCCTAGCCTTTGACCCCATGTTTCTATTTGCTGCCACTTCATAGCCCATTGTAGTCTTCCACTGTATCACTGAAATGATTGTCAAAGTCATCAAAGCCTTCCTAACTCTCAGAGAGCCACTCGGCCATTCACTTGATTTTTGCAATATTTGACACCTTCCTTACGAAAACTTCTCTTGTAAGGCCGGGCGCAGTGGCTCACGCCTGTAATCCCAGCACTTTGGGAAGCCGAGGCGGGCGGATCGCGAGGTCAGGAGATCGAGACCATCCTGGCTAACACGATGAAACCCTGTCTCTACTAAAAAAAATACAAAAAATTAGCTGGGCGTGGTGGCGGGCACCTGTAGTCCCAGCTACTCCGGAGACTGAGGCAAGAGAATGGCGTGAACCCGGGAGGCGGAGCTTGCAGTGAGCCGAGATCTTGCCAGTGCGCTCCAGCCTGGGCGACAGAGCAAGACTCCGTCTCAAAAAAAAAAAAAAAGAAAGAAAAAGACAACTCCTCTTGCGGCTTCTGTGACATTATTCTCTCCTGGATTTTCTCCCTTTGGCTGATGGAACTCTTTGTTTTTATAGGCTCTTGTTCTACCACATGGCTTGTGAATATTAGTGTTCCTTCCTTACCCAGGTTTTCATCTCACTTTGATTCAAGTAGTTTCAACATTCATTTAACAACTATTTATTGAATATCTACTCTATACCAAGCTCTTTGCTCAGTGTTTGGGAGAAAGCGGTGAAAAGGCCCTGCCCTTGCGGACCTTATACGGTAGTGAGGGGAGACAGACACCAACAATTTAAAAAGCAGATACTGGCCGGGCGCGGTGGCTCACGCCTGTAATCCCGGCACTTTGGGAGGCTGAGGCGGGTGGATCACGAGGTCAGGAGATGGAGACCATCTGGGCTAACACGGTGAAACCCCGTCTCTACTACAAAAAATACAAAAATTTAGCCGGGCGAGGTGGCGGGCACCTGTAGTCCCAGCTACTCGGGAGGCTGAGGCAGGAGAATGGCGTGAACCCGGGAGGTGGAGCTTGCAGTGAGCCGAGATGGTGCCACTGCTCTCCAGCCTGGGCAGCAGAGCAAGACTCTGTCTCAAAATAATAATAATAATAATAATAAAATAAATAAAAATAAAAAAATAAAAAGCAGATACTAGTTACGTGAAGATAAGTGCTATGGGGAAAAGTAAAGGAAGCAAGGAGATAGGAAGTGGAAAGGAGGAAAGGAGTTGTATTTGTTTTATAGCAAATGGTCAGGAAAGCCTCAATGAAAAGTTGACTTTGGGGCTGACAGCTGAAGGGAGTGAGAATTGTGAACCATGTGGATACCTGGTGGAAGATCATGCCATGCAGGGGGAACAGCAAGTGGAAAGACCCTGAGGTGGGCATGTTCCCGTTTTGAATATGTTGAATTTGAAAGGCCTATTATTTATTCAAGTGGAAATGTCAAGGCAGTTGGAAATATATTCAGACTTGGGGAGGAGCAGGTTGGCGGGAGGTAGGAATGAGGGAATGGGAGAATCAAGAGTTTAATTAATTTAGGCTAGATGAAGTGTAGGGTGTCTATCAGTGATCAACATGTAGCTATAAAGTGGGTACTTGAATCTATTCAATAAATATTTATTAAACACCTGGAATTCCATCTCTGTTAAAAGCAGAGTAGTTCATATTGGATTAGCCCTTCTGCAAATAACAATTATAAGCTCTGGAGGAAAAAAAAAATTGACCTAATGGCATTACAGAGTGACCAAACGAGAAACCAGAGGATAATTTACAATTGGAAGAAGGAAATGGTACTGGATGAGTCTGCTTTTTCTTTTTCCCCTAATGAATTTTTGCCTGAGGACAGGCCTCAGTCAGCTCTGTGATGAGATAGTTAGAATTTGGATAGAAATATACAATTTTGGCCGGTCGCGGTGGCTCACGCCTGTAATCCCAGCACTTTGGGAGGCCGAGGCGGGTGGATCACGAGGTCAGGAGATCGAGACCATCCTGGCTAACACGGTGAAACCCCGTCTCTACTAAAAAAAATGCAAAAAATTAGCCGGGCGTGTTGGCGGGCGCCTGTAGTCCCAGCTACTGGGGAGGCTGAGGCAGGAGAATGGCGTGAACCCGGGAGGCGGAGCTTGCAGTGAGCAAGCTTCACAGTAAGCTGAGATCGCGCCACTACACTCCAGCCTGGGCGACTGAGCGAGACTCCGTCTCAAAAAAAAAAAAAAAAAAAAAAAAGAAATATACAATTTTGAGGAACTGGAAGTCAGACCTTGAGGTTATCACAGCTATTGCAACAACTGGGAACTTGTTGTGGTGATGGGTATCCTAAAAATAAGAGAGCCACAGAAGAGAAACCAAAAATTCTGTGTATAAACTTTCCCCAAATCTCTAACTGTCCTCCAAATTATGCGCATAAAGGGCAGACCTCAAATAGCCTAGCTAATGACAAAAGAACTGAACAGACATTTTAACTCTTGCCCACTAAACAAGAGTAAGAGTTTGAAGTTTTAGTATAGCCAAGTTAACTGTTTTGTAAAACAAAAAATTAAAAGCTTTCCAGAAGAATAGAACAGAAACCATGGTCTCTATAATGTATAATTTACCATGTGCAGGTCACGATCCAAAATTACTGGACAATCAAAGAAAACAGAAAAATGTGGCCTATATTCAAAAGAAAAGGCAATCAATAGAGATTGAATCTAAGATGATGTAAAAGTTTGAATGAGGATACAATTATTTTAACTATTATAAACTATTTTAACTCTGCTCAAGGACATAAACAAATATATGTTCATAATGAATGAACAGAGAGGAAACCTCAGCAAAGGGACAGAAACTAGAAAAATGTACCAAAAGGAGATTCTAGAAGTAAAAAATACAACATCTAAAATTAAAAATTCACTCAATGAACTTGACAGAAGGTTAGAAATGGCAGATGAAAATCAGTGAGCTTGAAGATAGACAGACAGACATTATCAGAACAGAAGATAAAAGAGAAAAAAATGATTGAAGAAAAATTAAGAGCTTCAGTGACCTCTGGGTCAATACAGAAAATTCTAACATAGGCACACCTGTAATCCTTAATGAAGAGAAAATAATACAGAACATGTATTAGAAAATAGTGGCTGAGGTTGGGTGCAGTGGCTCATGGCTGTAATCCCAACACTTTGGGAGGTTAAGGCAGGAGGATTGCTTGAACCCAGGAGTTCAAGACCAGCCTGATAAACATAGTGGGACCCCGTCTCTATTAAAGAAAAATCTAAAAAATAGCCAAGTGTGGTGGTGCACGCCTGTAGTCTAAGCTACTCAGGAGGCTGAGGCAAGAGGATTGCTTGAGCCCAGGAGGCTGAGGCTACAGTGAGCTATGATCACACCACTGCACTCCAGCCTGGGCAACAGAGTAAGACCCTTTCTCAAAAAACAAACAAGCAAAAAAAGAAAATAGGCCAGGCATGGTGGCTCATGCCTGTGATCCCAGCACTTTGAGAGGCTGAGATGTGTGGATCACTTGAGGCCAGGAATTTGAGACCAGCCTGGCCCACATGGCAAAACTCCATCTCCATTAAAAATTCAAAAATTAGCTGGGTGTGATGGCATGCACCGGTAGTCCCAGCTATTTAGGAGGCTGAGGCAAGAGAGTTGCTTGAACCGGGGAGGCAGAGGTTGTGGTAAGCCGAGATTGCACCATTGCATTCCAGCCTGAATGACAGAGCAAGACTCTGTATCAAAGAAGAAAAAATAAGAAAATAGTGGCTGAAGTTTTTCCAAATTTGGTGAAAGACATAAAGTTACAGATTCAAGAATCTTAGTAAACCCCAAGCAGGATAAATACAAAGAAAAGCATACTTTGGCACATTTTACTCAAACTGCTAAAAGCGAAAGAAACCACAGACATTTTGCACACATGTCCAAAATGGAATTTATCCTCTTGCCTCCGAAGTTGCTCCTCTTCTTATATTTACTTTTTCAGGAAATGATGCTACCTGCTGCATTCTACAAGAGGGAACCTTGGAGTCCCTCTGAACTCATTCTTCTCCTTTCTTTTCTACTTCAATGGGACACCAACTCCATCTACTATGTCATTACATAGCTCAAGCCTCTTTCTTCTCTCACAGCTGCTGTCTTAGTACAATTCCATATTTATAGCCTGGGAGCCTCCTAGATTGTCATCCTGATCTCTTCTCTTTCTGCTGCCAGAATGGTTATTTTAAGCCCTAATTCTGACCTTGTCACTTTCCAGTTTAAAATCTTCCAGTGATTTTCCATCCCTTTGGAAACAGAATTTCTATAACATAGCATATTGCTTCAAGATCTGGGTCCTGACGTAATCTCCAGCCTTAGTTATGCCAAATCACTTGGAGGTCTCCAAAAGAGCCATGGTGTCACACCTCTGACGGCTTTGCCAATGTTGATCTTTTTTGGTGGAAGCTTATTCTCTTGTTTCTCAGGCTAATCTGTACTCATCCTTCAATCATCAACTCAAGGGTCATCTTCTCTTGGAAAATGTCCCTGACCCTTTTCCCTAAGTGGAACTGGATGCCCCCTGCTCATCCTGCATAGTGCTGTGGTATCTGTGCTTCTTTACCTTTATTACATCTGGTGTTCCATTGTACTCTTGCCATTGATTTTCCTTTAGCATCAGGTCTTATTCATCTGTAGATCTCCAGAACATGGCAAATAGCTGGGGCTCAATGTTTGTTGAATGAGCAAATGGCTGAGTGAAACAGTTTGAATTGATTCCCTATATGGAGTCTATCTGTTTCTGAGGCAGTAAGTTCTTCTTTTGCCATGATAAACCTCCCCAAATAAGATTATCCAGGTGAGAAAACCAGCAAGGAACCTGAGGCAAAGGCCCAAGGAGAGGAACTTTGTACACATGCTTAGGTAAGGGACAGTGAGGCACCTGGGCTTATTTTTCCACCAAGGAGATGCGTTGGGTTAAGCAATTCACGTGCAACTTTGTATGGTCACTAGCACATGAGTAGACCAGCAATAAGCTTAAACTAGGAGAGTGATCTTTTTCAATGAAACTCTTTTGCACTCTTTTCTGCTGTGGGTGAGAGACTACCCTTCTTTGCTTTTTATACCACTTTTTGTGGACTGGTACTCATGCCCATCATGCCTATCCCTAGGATTCTTCCTCATAAATCTTAAGCAACTCATTTGCCAAAACAAAGTCCAAATTTCTCCAAAACATTGTCTTTTGTTTGCAATCATTTTCAGCTCATCAGCATTATTGATTTTATGTCCACTCTGAAGGGAAGGCCACAGAGTTGATACCCAGGAAAATGATTATCACTCAACTTACAGACCAGCTTAAACCAAGAAAAATGGGACCTGCAGAAAGATCTGGCTGTCCCAGACAAATGGGCGTGAGTCAGGTTTAGCTCTGTCAGGAGGCCTCTCTGCTGCTGCATTACTGCCACATCAGCTGCCCTCCTACACATTCCTGCTCTTGCCTCTTGTCTTCTGGAGCTGGTTGAGCATAGGCCCAGGGACCCAGTGAGTCAGCTCTTACCTCTTTCCTCACTGGCTTATGCCAGTCCCCTCCTCTGTGACCTGGTGCTTTTCTTTCCATCCTTTCTTTTCTATCATCCTCCCAGATGATAACATTTCTCTTATAAAGATTATATTATGACCATACTTGAAATATTTGTACATATTTTGTTTATTTTCATTGCTGGAGCTAATTACCACACTAGGGCTTTCTGTAGATATCTCTTGACTAGCCCAGAATCCTTATCCTGAGTCCACTTAATAGATAACATAGGTGGGAGTCCTGAGACCTGGGAGAGGCAATAATCCTCCAGTGTCCAGCCCAAGCCATATACTGAACATCTGTTGCCAACTCTCTTTGTATTCCCAAGAAACTCCTTTCACATGAGGGAGACCCCTTCAGGGTTCACTAAAAAGCGATTTGGAAGTAGCAGAAGTAGCATCAACAAAGGTAAGTCCAAGAAGGAAAATAAGTTGTCAAGAACAGTGAGCAATGATAGAGCTCAAAACAATCAGACCACATATTTCTTTTTTTTTAATTTGAGATGGAATTTCACTCTGGTTTCCCAGGCTGGAGTGCAATGGCATGATCTCGGCTCACCACAACCTCCACCTCCCCGGTTAAGGTGATTCTCTTGCCTCAACCTTCTGGTAACTGGGATTACAGGCATGCACCACCATGCCCGGCTAATTTTGTATTTTTAGTAGAGATGGGGTTTCTCCTTGTTGGTCAGGCTGGTCTTGAACTCCCGTTGACCACATATTTCCATGTTTGGGGTGTATCCATCAAAGTGAGTGGGTGACAGTTGTCCCAGCCCAACACTGAATGACTCACCTTCTGTGCTATCAGCAAACCACCAAGCCTCTGTCTGGTAGTTAACAAACTCACTGAAGGAAACACTTTTCTGAATCTGTCACGAATTGAATTTTTAAATGTAATCCAATTGCCAGCCAATTTACAAACTTCCTCTGTATTCTCCAGGTTGTTTCCAGCCTTCCGCCTAATCACTTTTGCAGCCTGGCTGGATTTGATCAGGTTTATCTTTGTTTGCTTTGAGATGGACTTGAAATGCCTCCTTCTCTAAGAAGATGATCGTATAGCCTAAGAAGATGATTGTATAGCCTAAGAACATGATTGTATAGCCTAAGAAGATGATTGTGTAGCCTAAGAAGATGATTGTATGGCCCTTGCACACTTTGGTTAGAGCACAAGGTGATCTCATAGGGTTTTTTCCACTCGGTGTATCTGATTTTAAAAACATAAATATGTGAAAGCCCCAATGTTGCCTCTTAAAATCCCCTTTGTGCTCAAAGAGGAAGTTTGGTGAACAGTTTCAGCAAAGTATCAGGAATATCAGATGGCATTGATTCACCGAGTTCTGGAAACAAACCTCAGTTTCTCCAGTCATTGGCTCGTGATAACAAAACTTCCCTTTCTCACAAACTAATATCACAAAAAACAGAGATCAGCCTGTCCTCTGATAAAGATGACACATGAATCTGATGAGTGTTCCATCTTTTTTTTACCCCAGCTCATGCTGTGCCCTTCTGGCTACATCAGTGCCCTTGCTTTTCTACACAAGTCTTCTTCATTCTCACTCTTGCCCAGTAACCTTCACCAACATTCCAGCCTATGGGGAGCTCTTCCTTCCCTGAACTCCTCTGGCTTGTATGTAAAAATTTCTTAACATAGACGTACAGTATAGACTTTCCAAGGCAGGGACTCTGCTGAATTCTTATTTGCATACCTGTGGGTTAAGCTGCTTAGCTCACAGCCTTGGTGTGCAATGCAGGCTGGGCATCAGAACCACCCATACAGCTTTGAAGAACTACAAATGTCTAGGTTGGGTGCAGTGACTCACACTGTAATCCCAGTGGAGGCCGAGGTGGGAGGACTGCTTGAGACCAGGAATTCAAAACCAGCCTAGGCCACATAGTGAGACCCCATCTCTACAAAATACAAAATTAAAAAAATTAGCCAGGCATGGTGGCAGGCACCTGTGGTCCCAGCTACTTGGGAGGCTGAGGTGGGAGGATTGCTTGAGCCCAGGAGTTTGAGGCTACAGTGAGCCGTGTTCACACCGCTGCACTCAAGCCTGGGTGACACAGCAAGACCCCAACTCAAACAGCAACAACAACAACCACCAAATAAACCACAAATGTCCAGGCTCCACTCCAGACCTTCTGAATCAAAATCACTCCGTAGGTGACTCTGACTTGCTGCTGAAATGAGAGCCACCGGCTTAGCATCACTGGAAGGATGAAATGAGTTACATACAGACAGATACTTTGTAAACTATAGACTTTCATGACAAATGCTAGTTATGATTCGTAGTGAATGCTACAGTTGCCCCCCACCACATCCAACCCCTCTAACTCCTCCTCCTTTTCTCAAAGGTTCTGTTCGGAGGGTCACTCCTCCTCCATGCAGCCGTAGCTCCTCGCTTCAGGGAAGCTGACCCCGCCTTCCGTGTCAGGTGAGGGGCTGATTTGTCTGAGCCTAAATCCACGATTCAGGAGTGGGGATGTGACTGGCCATTGAGACCCAAAAGGACTGCTGGAGGCTTCTGGGAAGAGTTTCCCTCACTTCTTCCGGAAGCTTCACTCTCCTGTCATGATTCTAGTTGTTACTGATGGCTATTCTGGAACCTTTCTCTCTCTCTTTCCTCTCTCCTTTCCCCAAAGGTAACTGGGCTTAGGATGACACTGTGAAAATACATAGGTCTCGACCCTGAGCTGATCTCAATTTGGATTTCCATTTCTGTGTACCAGGAAATGCCTCGTTGTTTAAGGCAGCTCTGTTACTGGTGCCTGAAATATCCTCCTGGCTACATTTGCTTTTAATTCCTTCTCAAATATCACCTGACACAATGCCCTGTTTAGTAAATGCTTCAATAAGCATTTGTTGAATGAATGAATGACTTCATCGTCATTGAGTGCCTAGACTTGCCAGGTACTGGAGATACAGTAGCAACTAAAAGAAGTCCCTTTCCTTATGGATTTTATATTCTGGTAGGAATAAAACTGCACTTGTGGGTCAGGTTAGCAGCTTCCCTAGAGAAATAAACTTTATGTTTCTAGTTGTACAAACAGATCGGTTCAACCAACATTAGGGGTTAGAATGGTAACACTTGTGCTAAAGGATCACTGCTTAGGAATTCACCTGACCACCAGAGTGACTTTCTGCAGCTAAAGAAAAAGGAAATGACAAGTAGAATCATGAAGAATACTTTAGAATCATGAAGATTACTTTGTCCCTAAGTTTATGACTCAGAGGAAAAACTACAGGGCTCTTGTTTCCAGATCGCAACCCCAGAGCATAAGACAGGTCTTCGATTGCAGAAGACCAGGTGAGGAGTAACAATCCGAAAGGTTCAGGAAAACTCGATTTTAACAAATGAATGAAATTGGAAGAAGGGGAAACTGATGACCTACTGAACGTTAATATTCGAGTCAGTGCAAGGTATCACGGGAGGTAGGGATCAGCTCATCTCTAGGTCTTCTGTCTGCAAGAAAGCAGGCAAACGGAGGATGCTTCCAACTTACAGATTGTCCAGTGCAGCTTAAAATGAGGGACAGCCTTTCTTCTTTACTTTTGTATAGGATAAACTCTTTTTCAAGATTGCCTTAGATGTGTTCTTTGCACAAATGTTGGGATGATCCCATAACTTCTCCGGGGAAGTCAGTGCTAGCTAGGATGGCTACATTCACTGCTCAGGTCAAGGAAAAAGTCACCTGGCAAGTAAAATGACTGAAATGAAAAAATGTTTGGGGCAGCAACAGGCCTGGTGATTCAGGTGGGCTGGCCAGAGAGCAAATTCCAAGGGGGAGGATAGGAGGGGAAGCAGTCCAGCAACCTGAGGTAAGGGCCAAACTCAGGAAGATTAGTGATAATGCAAGGCAAAGGTAAACACTCTAGACCTGGAAGATGAGGGCTTCATGGAGCAGGGCTCAGGAACTTTAAAGCCTGGACACTTGGGGAACGAGAGGCGTGGACTTTGACCCTAAGATCCTAAGGTTAGGTCTTAGTAATAAAACTCAGCACCAGCTGACAGAAAGGACACTGACAAAGGGTATGCACTTCAAGGATAGGAGGAGTCCTACAGGCTTTGTGAGATGTGGCACACAGTCAGTTCTGTGTAAATGTTAAATGGGTGAATGAAGTCAGTAGGCTGGGCTGTGCGATGGCAGCAATCAGACTGCTTTTCATCCTTAAGCTCTAAAACTACTGGTTCTTCTGGAACTGGCAAAAGTTTCAGTAACACACTTTAGTTCCCCAAAACAGATAATTGACATAGTTTTTGTTTTGTTTTTCCCCAACCTGCTTCTATTCCCCTAGAGATAGCATTGCAGTTTTCTCTGGGGGACTGCCCCTCCTCTGCCCTCAAACCTTGCAGCTCAGGTAATGCCCTCTTTAGTAAATGCTTCAGTAAGCATTTCTTGAATGAATGAAAAAATTCAGCCGGGTGTGGTGGCTTACGCCTATAATCCCAGCACTTTGGGAGGCCGAGGCAGGCGGATCACGAGGTCAGGAGATTGAGACCAGTCTGGCTAACACGGTGAAACCCCATCTCTACTAAAAATACAAAAAATTAGTCAGGCGTGCTGGCAGGTGCCTGTAGTCCCAGCTACTCGGGAGGCTGAGTAAGGAGAATGGTGTGAACCCGGGAGGTGGAGCTTGCAGTGAGCCGAGATTGCACCACTGCACTCCAGCCTGGGCGACAGAGCAAGACTCTGTCTCAAAAAAAAAAAAAAAAAAAATTCATTGTCATTGAATGCCTAGACTTACCAAACACTGGAGATAAAGTAGTAACTGAACTAAGTCCCTGTCCTTATGGATTTTATATTCTGGTGGGAATAAAACTGCACTTGTGGGTCAGGTTAGCAGGTTCTCTAGAGAAATAAACTTTATGTTTCTAGTTGTACAAACAGGTCGGTTCAACCAACAAAAGTTGTTCAAATGGGAACCCTTGTGCCAGAGGGTCACTGCCAACCATGCTCTCCTATCTAGGAGTGGGCAAGTGGCTTAGCTAATTAGCATATTCCATTCCTCTAGACACAGTGATTAGTTCAGGGATGGGCACATGATCTAAGTTGTTCCAATGGAAGTTAATTCTGAGATTTTTGCCAGAACTACTGAGAAGGGGCCAGTTTTTCTCTACTGAGGTTGCTGAGCTATACAACGTGGAATGTAAACCCAGGGTTGGCAGGAGCCACTGCATGGAGCTGGCCTTGCAGCAAATGGAACCAACTCAGAAAAAAGCATAACTGGGGAACTGGGGGATAGATTGAAAGACAATAATTCTGGTGATATAATTTGAGTTTCTGCTGCCAGCTGTGCCTGAACAGAGGCTTACTACTGGTCTTCTCTATGACTATTGCATAAGCCAGCCTGAATTGGGTTTCCATTACTAACAACTTGGTGTCCTGAAATGATAAACAATGGAGACCGTATGATAAGTAACTGCTTTCCCATCTTGTCAAAGCTGATGAACTCCAGGCCAGGCATGGTGGCTCACACCTGTAATCCCAGCACTTTGGGAGGCCGAGATGGGTGTATTACTTGAGACCGGGAGGAGTTTGAGACCAGCTTGGCCAACATGGTGAAACCCCATCTCTACTAAAAATACAAAAATTAGCCAGGTGTGGTGGTGCATGCCTGTAATCCCAGCTACTTGGGAGGCTGAGGCATGAACATTGCTTGAATCCAGGAGGCAGAGGTTGCAGTGAGCCAAGATTGTGCCACTGCACTCCAGCCTGGGTGACAGAAAGAGATTCCATCTAAAAAAAAAAAAAAAAAAAAAGAAGAAGAAGAGTTGACAAAATCCAGCCAATCAACTAATACTTATATAGTGATTTCTATTGCTAGATACTGTTCTAAGTACTGGGGATACAGCTACAAACAGAAGTCCTTGCCCTCAAAGAGCTTATATTCCAGCAGGAGGAGACAACCATTAAAGTAGTCAACAATAAATACATAAGAAAAGTTTAGGTATCATTAAGAGCTATTAAGAAGATTAAATAGAAGCTAGCCACCTGCTCTCAGACAGGGCCAATCTCTCAGAGGAGGCAACATTTGAATTGAGGTCATAATGACAAGATACAAAGAAGCAGTTGTTCAAAGATTGGGGCAAGAATGCTCTGAGGAGAATGAAGAGCAGGTACCGAGGCTCTGAGACAGGAACAAGGCTGGCCTGCTCAAGAGACTAAAAGAAGGCATGCGTGTCTGGAATGTCTTGAGTAAGGAGACCAGTAGAGAGAGGGAGATGGGGCAGAGAGGTAAGCTGAGGCAGTCACCTAAATTTTGTGAGAATTCGAATTTTATTCTGAATGCAACAGACCCTCACTGGAGTTACTGAGACCTGATTTACCTTTTAAAAACATTATTCTAGGCTGGGCACAGTGGCTCACCCCGGTAATCCCAGCACTTTGGGAGGCCAAGGCGGGTGGATCACCTGAGGTCAGGAGTTCGAGACCAGCCTGCCCAGTATGGCAAAGCCCTGTCTCTACTGAAAATACAAAAAAAAAAAAAAAAAAAAAAAAAAAAAAAAAAAAAGCCAGGCGTGGTGGCTGGTGTCTGTAATCCCAGCTACTCAGGAGGCTGAGGCAGGAGAATTGCTTGAACCTGGGAGGTGGAGGTTGCAGCAAGCCGAGACTGCACCATTGCACTCCAGCCTGGATGACAAGAGCAAAACTCTATCTCAAAAAAAAAAAAAAAAAATTATTCTAGATGTGGGTTGAAGGTTGGACTTAAGAAATGGCAAGAGAGAAGTAAGGAGGACCTATTAGGAGATAATGCAGTAGTCCAGGCAAGAGATGATGGAGGGGCCCCCGGCCAGGGTTGGAGCAGTGGAGATGGAAATGGAGAAAGGGGGTTGCATTCAGGGTACGTTTTGGAGGCTTAGTCAATAGGATGTACTGTGGGTTAAATGGAGGTGTGAGGAAAAGATGATTTAAGCCTGATGACTGAGTTTTAGCCTGAGCAGCTAGGTGAATGATGGTGCCATTTACAAAAATGAGAAAGTCGAGGTGGGGTGGGAAGGAATCCATATTGTTGGGAGGAAAGCTGAGTGTTGGGAGAGAAGCTGAGGCAGGGCTTGCATGTCTCTTAGACTTGCTGGCTCCTTGCTTCCAGCACTCCCATTATCTCAAGTAGCCATATATTTCTAATTCACTTAATACACTGTTTCCTTTCAACCCCCATATCCTCACCACCTGTTTCTTTGTTTGATCACCAATAAATAGCATGGGCTCCCAGAGCTCACGGCCTTTGTAGCCTCTACACTGGCGATGGCCCCCTGGTCCCACTTTCTCTCTCAAACTTTTTCTCATTCCTTTGACTCCGCTGGACTTCATTGCCCCCACAACCTGATGTTGGGTCAGATCACCCCAATACATATTGCTGCCTCAGCTATGCAAGACATCCAAGTGGAGATGTCAAATGGGCAATGGGATAGAATATGCCTGGAGTTCCTTTTTTCTTTTTCTTTCTCTTTCTTGCTTAAACAACAAATTTATTTTCTCACAGTTCTGGAGACTAGAAACCTAAGTCCGAGATCACAGTGTCGGCAGGGCTGCTTTCTTCTAAGGGCTCTCTCCTGGGCTTAGAGATGCCCATCTTCTCCCTGTGTCTTTGCATGGTCTTCTCTCTGTGTCTGCATCCTAATCTCTTCTTTTTATAAGGAAGCCAGTCCTATTTGACTAGGGCCCACTCTTATGATTTTATTTAAACCTAATTACTTATTTTTAAGAAATTAATCAATTTATGGTTTTTTTTTTTTTTTTTTTTTTTTTTTTTTTTGAGACAGGGTCCCACTCTGTCATCCAGGCTGGAGTGCAGTGGTATGACCAGAACTCACTGTGACTTTTACCTCCTGGGTTCAAGCAGTCCTGCCACCTCAGCCTCCTGAGGAGCTAGGGCTAAAGGCAAGTGCCCTATCACACTCACCTATTTTTAAAATATTTTTGTAGAGATAGGGTTGCACCATGTTGCCCAGGCTAATCTGGAACTCCTGGCCTTAAGCAATCCTCCTGCCTCAGCCTCCCAAAGTGGTGGAATTACAGGCATGAGCCACTGTACTGGGCCTAATTTACTTTTTTTTTTTTTTTTTTTTTTTTTTTGAGATGGAGTCCCACTCTGTCTCCCAGGCTGGAGTGCAGTGCAACCTCTGCCTCCTGGGTTCCAGCAATTCTCCTGCCTGCCTCAGCCTCCCAAGTAGCTGGGATTACAGGCATGTGCCACCACACCTGGCTAATTTTTTGTATTTTTAGTAGAGATGGGGTTTCACCATGTCGGCCTGGCTGGTCTCAAACTCCTGACCTCAAGTGATCTGCCTGCCTTGCCTTCCCAAAGTGCTGGGATTACAGGCGTGAGCCACTGAGCCCGGCCCAATTTACTTTTTAAATTAACTTATAATTATACATATTTATGGAGTACCTAATGATGTTTTGATGCATATGATGTATAGTGCTCAGATCAGGATAATTATCATATTCATCATGTCAAACATATATCATTTCTCCATGTTAGGAATATTCAATATCCTCCTAGCTATTTGAAACTACATATTATTCAACAGAATATACATTCTTCTCAGCACCACATCACACTTCTTTCAAAATTGACCACATAGTTGGAAGTAAAGCACCCCTCAGCAAATGTAAAAGAACAGAAATTATAACAAACTGTCTCTCAGACCATAGTGCAATTAAACTAGAACTCAAGATTAAGAAACTCACTCAAAACTGCTCAACTACACGGAAACTGAACAATGTGCTCCTGAATGTCCACTGGGTACATACCGAAATGAAGGCAGAAATAAAGATGTTCTTCGAAACCAATGAGAACAAAGACATAACATACCGGAATCTCTGGGACACATTTAAAGCAGTGTGTAGAGGGAAATTTATAGCACTAAATGCCCACAAGAGACAGCAGGAAAGATCTAAAATTGACACCCTAACATCACAATTAAAAGAACTAGAGAAGCAAGCGCAAACACATTCAAAAGCTAGCAGAAGGCAAGAAATAACTAAGATCAGAGCAGAACTGAAAGAGATAGAGACACAAACACCCTTCAAAAAAAATCAGTGAATCCAGGAGCTGGTTTTCTGAAAAGATCAACAAAATAGACCGTTAGCAAGACTAATAAAGAAAAAAAGAGAGAAGAATCAAATAGATGCAATAAAAAATGATAAAGGGGATATCACCAACAATCCCACAGAAATACAAACTACCATCAGAGAACAATATAAACACCTCTAAGCAAATAAACTAGAAAATCTAGAAGAAATGGATACATTCCTGGACACATACACCCTCCCAAGACTAAACCAGGAAGAAGTTGAATCTCTGAATAGACCAATAGCAGGCTCTGAAATTGAGGCAATAATTAACAGCCTGCCAACCAAAAAAAGTCCAGGGCCAGATGGATTCACAGCCGAATTCTACCAGAGGTACAAAGAGGAGCTGGTACCATTCCTTCTGAAACTATTCCAATCAATAGAAAAAGAGGGAGTCCTCCCTAACTCATTTTATGAGGCCAGCATCATCCTGATACCAAAGCCTGACAGAGACACAACAAAAAAAAAGAGAATTGTAGACCAATATGCCTGATGAACATCGATGCAAAAATCCTCGATAAAATACTGGCAAACCGAATCCAGCAGCACATCAAAAAGTTTATCCACCATGATCAAGTGGACTTCATCCCTGGGATGCAAGGCTGGTTCAACATATGCAAATCAATAAACGTAATCCATCATGTAAACAGAAACAAAGACAAAAACCACATGATTATCTGAATAGATGCAGAAAAGACCTTTGACAAAATTCAACAGTCTTTCATGCTAAAAACTCTCAATAAATTAGGTATTGATGGGATGTATCTCAAAATAATAAGAGCTATTTATGACAAACCCACAGCCAATATCATACTGAATGGGCAAAAACTGGAAGCATTCCCTTTGAAAACTGTTACAAGACAGGGATGCCCTCTCTCACCACTCCTATTCAACATAGTGTTGGAAGTTCTCGCCAGGGCAATCAGGCAGAAGAAAGAAATAAAGGGTATTCGATTAGGAAAAGAGGAAGTCAAATTGTCCCTGTTTGCAGATGACTTGATTGTATATTTAGAAAACCCCATCGTCTCAGCCCAAAATCTCCTTAAGTTTATAAGCAACTTCAGCAAAGTCTCAGCATACAAAATCAATGAGCAAAAATCACAAGCATTCTTATACACCAATAACAGACAAACAGAGAGCCAAATCATGAGTGAACTCCCATTCACAATTGCTTCAAATAGGATAAAATACCTAGGAATCCAACTTACAAGGGATGTGAAGGACCTCTTCAAGGAGAACTACAAACCACTGCTCAACGAAATAAAAGAGGACACAAATAAATGGAAGAACATTCCAAGCTCATGGATAGGAAGAATCAATATCATGAAAATGGCCATACTGCCCAAGGCAATTTATAGATTCAATGACATCCCCATCAAGCTACCAATGACTTTCTTCACAGAATTGGAAAAAACTAATTTAAAGTTCATATGGAACCAAGAAAGAGTCCGCATTGCCAAGACAATCCTAAGCCAAAAGAACAAAGCAGGAGGCATCACGCTACCTGACTTCAAACTATACTACAAGGCTACAGTAACCAAAACAGCATGGTACTGGTACCAAAACAGAGATATAGACCAATGGAACAGAACAGAGCCCTCAGAAATAATACCACATATCTACAACCATCTGATCTTTGACAAACCTGACAAAAACAAGAAATGGGGAAAGGATTCCCTATTTAATAAATGGTCCTGGGAAAACTGGCTAGCCATATGTAGAAAGCTGAAACTGGATCCCTCCCTTACAACTTATACAAAAATTAATTAACGATGGATTAAAGACTTAAATGTTAGACCTAAAACCATAAAAACCCTAGAAGAAAACCTAGGCAATACCATTCAGGACATAGGTATGGGCAAGGGCTTCATGTCGAAAACACCAAAAGCAATGGCAACAAAAGCCAAAACAGACAAATGGGATCTAATTAAACTAAAGAGCTTCTGCACAGCAAAAGAAACTACTATCAGAGTGAACAGGCAACCTACAGAATGGGAGAAAATTTTTACAATCTACTCATCTGACAAAGGGCTAATATCCAGAATCTACAAAGAACTGAAACAAACTTACAAGAAAAAAACAAACAACCCCATCAAAAAGTGGGTGAAGGACATGAACAGACACTTCTCAAAAGAAAACATTTATACAGCCAACAGACACATGAAAAAATGCTCATCATCACTGGCCATCAGAGAAATGCAAATCAAAACCACAATGAGATAGTATTTCACACCAGTTGGAATGGCAATCAGTAAAAAGTCAGGAAACAATAGGTGCTGGAGAGGATCTGGAGAAATAGAAATAAATACACTGTTAGTGGGATTGTAAACTAGTTCAATCATTGTGGAAGACAGTGTGGCAATTCCTCAAGGATCTAGAACTAGAAATACCCTTTGACCCAGCCATCCCATTACTGCATATATACCCAAAGGATTATAAAACATGCTGCTATAAAGACACATGCACACGTATGTTTATTGTGGCACTATTCACAATAGCAAAGACTTGGAACCAACCCAAATGTCCATCAATGATAGACTGGATTAAGAAAATGTGGCACATATACACCATGGAATACTATGCAGTCATAAAAAAGGATGAGTTCATGTCATTTGTAGGGACATGGATGCAGCTGGAAACCATCATTCTCAGCAAACTATTGCAAGGACAAAAAACCAAACACCGCATGTTCTCACTCACAGGTGGGAATTGAACAATGAGAACACTAGGACACAGGAAGGGGAACATCACACACTGGGGTCTGTCATGGGGTGGGGGAAGGGGGAAGGGATAGCATTAGGAGATATACCTAATGTAAATGATGAGTTAATGGGTGCAGCACACCAACATGGCACATGTATACACATGTAACAAACCTGCACATTGTGCACATGTACCTTAGAACTTAAAGTAGAATAATAATAAAAAAGAAATGAAGTATTATTAACTATAGTCGTATTCCAGTGGTATGGATCACTAGAACTAATTCCTCTTGTTTAGCTTGTTTAGCTCAACAAATGGGACATGTTTTCTTAATATACCATTTAACACACTCTGTGAAAGAACAAGTTTCATTTTTCAACTTTAAATAGATGAGTTTTACATAAAATAGCTCTTTATTCAAAAAACACTGGCCAAAGCAAACTAATCTACTGCATTAGAAGTCAGGATAAGGAGGAGGAGAGAGTGTGTAGCGATGGGAAGGGAAATATCAGGAGCTTCTGAGGTGCTACAGATGTTCTATTCCTTTCACCTGGGTGGTGGTTACATGGCCCACTTAAGGATAATTAATCTGTACACTCAAGATATGTATACTTTTCTGTATGTATGCCTCAACTAAAAATTTTTTTTGACAATAACAAAGGAATCAGGAGGCCTGTGCTTCAGTTCCAGTACTGAAGGTAACTAGCTGTGTGATCCTAGGCAAGTTACTTAACATCTCTGGACCTCAAGTTTTTTCTTTTTTCTTTTTTTTTTTTTTTGAGGAGAACACGAAGAGGGCCTTTTCATTCTAAAAATGTTTGGAAATATGTACAACTTTGATACAGTTTCAGGGTGTTCTGTCAGTGGAGAGGATTGAGCCAGATGCTCTCCAAGATCCAGTCCATCCAACATGGTTCCACAGGCAGCTTCGTCCACTTGAGATCGGGTACTTGTGCTGCTGCAGTCAGCCCGAAGCCCTCTCTGACCTTCGCCAAGGAGGAGCTGGTCCTTTTTCATGTTCTGCCTTTCAGAAACTAACAGTTGTGGCTAATATCTTTGTGGTACCACTTGTTACTCACAAGGCAGCAGTGAAGTTAATGATAGTGCAAATAAAAAGCTGCTGGTAATTAGGTGGCTACATGTTCAGGCATTATTGTTGTTTAAAAAAAAATCGGCTGGGCACGGTGGCTCACTCCTGTAATCCCAGCACTTTGGGATCCGAGGTGGGTGGATCACCTGAGGTCAGGAGTTTGAGACCAGCCTGAACAACATGGTGAAACCCCGTCTCTGCTAAATGCAAAAAAAAAAAAAAAAAAAAAAAAAAAATTAGCCGGGCATGGTGGCACATGCCTGTAATCCCAGCTACTTGGGAGGCTGAGGCAGGAGAATCGCTTGAACCTGGGAGGTGGAGGTTGCAGTGAGCTGAGATTGTGCCATTGCACCCTAGCCTGGGCAACAAGAGTGAAACTCCATCTCGAAAAAAAAAAAAAAAAAATTCGATTAGCTGAATAAGAAAATGCCATTGAGATGAACATTTATTTTTCTCCTTAGCATGATTCTGGTTGGATAGGAGGATAATGTGGTCAATTCCAGAAGGGAAAAATATGTTTCTTATATATTAGAACTTAATATATACTTTTACAACTGCATAGGGGGCTGGGTGTGTGTGGTGGCTCATGCCTGTAATCCCCGCACTGTGGGAGGCCGAGGCGGGTGGATCACGGGGTCAGGAGTTCGAGACTAGCCTGACCAACATGGTGAAACCCCATCTCTACTAAAAATATAAAAATTAGCTGGGCGTGGCGCACACCTGTAATTTCAGCTACTTGGGAGGCAGAGGCAGGAGAATCCCTAGAACAGGGGAGGCAGAAGCTGCAGTGAGCCGAGATCTTGCCACTGCACTCCAGCCTGGGTGACAGAGTGAGACCCCGTCTCAAAAAACAAAACAAATAAAAACTGCTTAGGGGAAGATGGAGGCCTTTGATTTTTTACAAAAGGTTTCTGTAAGTGAGGGAGAAGCTTCATAATAATGACCTGTGATTTGTACCTACTGCTGACTTATTAACCAACTTCTGACTCTGGCAATGATCACATCTTCATTTCCTCCTTTTAGAAGGTAACCAAAAACACTTCTAGGAAGTCTGGGGTTATCAAGCTGTACTCCTATCTCTAAGACCTAGATAGTCTATAAAGCCAAATGAATGAAGCAACAAAATTTTTTCCCTATACTTCTCTTGTTCACTGTTCAAATAACTACATTTAAGCCAGCAGGTATTCTAATATGGCTGCGTTTATTTACGGCTGTCTTCTGAAGACTGCCTGGATCTGTTTTAACCCGGTAACCCTGGGCAAGTTACTTACCCTTCCTGAGCCTTATTTCTTCATCTGTAAAAGGAGATACTGATGGTACCCACCTCAACATGTGTATGTGTGTGTGTGTGTGCATGTGTGTGTGCATGGACATGCATGTGAATTAGGTGATACAGCCCATGGAAAATGCTTTGCACAATGCCTGGCATGTAACAGGCTCTCAAAAAATATGAGCTATTTTTACCCTTAGGTAGAAGTGGTTCTTACACCTGTGGTGAAGGGACCGGGCGACGTTAGGCAGCAGAAAGTAGGTCTGACTGTTTTCCTTTTGTGTGGCCTTGAGAACTCCTGCATATAAGGGCTCTTGTCCATCCTGGCTCTCACAGGACCCCCAGCAGGGCTTTTAGACTTCTCTGTGTTTATCAGTTTTCAGTCCCTGCTTGTCATGCTTTTAGAACCACAAATAGCCTCGGAGAGAGGGAGTCAGATGTTCCGAATCTTCCACTGCTGATGGATGGGACCACACCCCCTGTCGCCACAGCTGGTAACACAGGCCTTTAGCATAATGGAAGGCATTTGGGGATCTATTTTTCTCTCACTGCGCAGAGCTTACTCACCTCACTCCTCTGTGTTACAAGGAAGGCGAAGGAGAAAAACACAATAAGCTGCCAAGGATGAGTCAAATTTCAATAGAGCGTCTTTGCTCAGAGGCAGTGACTGCCAACTGCCGTTTCTTATGCATTCCTGAGATTCACATTGCAAAGCAAATCCTGAACTCCTGCCCCTTTCTTCTTTTTTTTCCCCAGGGAAGGGCAACAAATGGAGCTGCGTTTTGACTGCACTCTTTCTAGGTTGGAGAAGCAGGGGAAGTGATACTCTGGGAGCTGGTGTCTCTAAGGCCTCTGTGAGTCTGCATGGCCAAACGGCTGGCTCTGCCTTTGCGCTCAGCTTCTCCTGAGGCATCAGCCCGCATCTAAGCTCTTCTGCCTCCTTTCCAGGAGTGGCCACAGTCTTTGGTTTCTCAGCTGACTCTAGATTCAGGAGAGTGTGGAGAACTTCTCCTTCCCTGACCAGTGGTATATTGCTGTGACCCTCGTAGCAGGGGGACAGCCTATCTGCTACTACATTCATTTCAGCCAAGAGGTCAGTCCACTCCCACGCGGGAGCAGGTGCCTCCACCCATGACCCTGACCTTCTTATAAAGCTTTCATTTCAGGGTGGCATGATGTCTTTCCTCAGAAGGTGTCAAGAGAGAGAAACGCTAAAGGAAGAGATGTAATCAGTTTTATGATCATCAGGTGTTTAAGCAAAAAGGGCTTTTCTTATAACACACTGTATCTGTGGTATAAAGCAATGGAAGTGTCAGAAGGGAAAGGATGAGGTTATGTTCGTTTGTAGGGCAGGAAAAGAGAACGTACAGCATTATTGAATTAACCAGACTCTGTCTTGCATGAGGCATATTTTGAGCATCTCCATAGGCGATAGGAAACAACATTGCAGAAAACATTAATTTTAACTAAATGGGCGTACTTGAGGCTGGTGGTTCCCAAACTTGGCTGAGCATGAGAGTCACAGGGAGCCTTCTGACGATACAAGTTCTCGGTTCCATGTAAGGGACTTCTGATTCCCTGGGTCTTGGGTGGAAATATTCATTTTAGAAGTTCCCCAGGTGGTTCAGATGACCAGTCAGTTTTGGGAACTACTAAGGTGGGCCACATTTTGAAAGGACATGGTCCCATATCATCCACTATCAACAAGTCAGCTTTTAAACTTTTTATTGAGAAATAATGCACAGATACAGAAAAGCTTATAAAACAGAAATGTGGCTCAGCTCAGTGATTTAGGTCAAAGAAAATGCCCAAGTGTCCACCTCCTCCTTGAGAAGTAGAACACTGCCAACAGATGTATTTTCTGGCAACTAAACAAAATCTTGAAATTGTCCCCATTTATAAACCATCGGAGCTATTTGGCTTCTCTAGTACCTGGATTTCAAGCCTTGGGCTTTGTGTGTATCTCTGATACTCTCAGACTTTGTTTTGACTTAAGGAGATGAGTTTTTCATCCTTTATAATCTTGTACTTGAAACTCATAATTAACCAGGAGTCAGAATCTCTCTTCAAATCTTAATTCCTCCACTTGCATGCAGTGTGATTGTGGGCAAGTTACTTAACATTTCTGGTTATTAGGTTCCTCGTCTATTAAATAATGAGAATAATAATATGCACCTGATAGGAGTTTGTGACCATTAAATTTTTTGAACAAACTCAATAATGCCTTACAACCATACAACACTTTTCTGTCAGATCCCGTTTACATTTTGCTATTCTCCAAAATGACTCTTCCCAGCAATTATTCCCTCTCTCCCTTGCATCTGGGCCCTGTGCCAGAACCTGTGTCATTTCCGTACTGCTATGGTATGAATGTGTTCCCAAAGTTCGTGTGTTGGGATCTTAATCCTCAATGCCACAGTGTTGAGAAGTGGAGCCTGATAAGAGGCGATTGAATTAATGTCATCATTATAGGCTTGTTATAAAAGCAAGTTTGGCCCCTTCTTGCCCTATTACCTTTCCACCTTCTGCATGAGATGATATAGCAAGAAGGACCTCACCAGATGCCAGCCCCTTGACCTTGGCCTTCCCAGCCTCCAGAACTAGAAGAAATAAATCTGTTCTTTATAAATTATCCAGTCTAAGGAATTCTGTTACAGCAGCACAACATGTGCTAACACAATTCATTGCTGCCTTACCTCTCACTTTAAAAGGAAGCAAGCAAACAAAAACATCTTCCTTGACCCCACATCTGTCTCCTGCCATCACCTTATCATTCTGCTTCCTCTCACAGCAAAAATTTTGTAGTTACTGTCTATGTTCTCTCCTCTATCCTCTGCAGTTGGGGCTTCTGTCTCTGTTCAGCCACTGAGATGACACTTGTCAGATCGCAGTCATATCTGTGTTGCCCAGGTCCAGTGACTACCGCTCTATTCTGGACTCAGTTGGCCTTTCAGCAGTATTTGACAGAGGGAACTACAAATACAAAGGCCAGGCCTGAGATGGGGACAAGTTTGGTGAATTCAAGAAACGGAAAAAAAAAAAATGCTGGTGTGGTTGGAGAGCTGAGAAGGCAGTGGTCTGTGAGGGCCAAATCACATGACAGCACCTTGTCAACTGGAGTGAAGCTTCAGACCAGGTCTGGCACAAGCAGGTCTCAGTGTTAGCTATCACCATTGTTACTAAGAGCTTAACAGTGCCAAGTGTGAGCGAGGTGGGAAGGTGGCTGTTAGGGAAATGAAGAGAAAATCTCAGCCCTTGAAGAGCTTTCCATCTAGTTGAGGGTCTAGATTGTACCTGTGACATAGGTTACTGGGCAAGAGAGCCTGTGAGCCAATTTCTTGGTGGCCGATTTGTTGTCATTGCCCTCCTCTGCCCGGTTCACTTTCTTGGTGAATTGCGTCGCATCCAGTGATTGTGTCTGGATAATTAAGATTTTTTTTTCAACCGGAAAGGGGGCAAAAGTGGGCTGTGAGCCCCAGTAAAGAAAGAGGCAACTAAGAAGTACCAACCATGAGATCAGAGTGCGGGTTGAGGACAGAAACTGAACCTGGTGTCCTCTCTCTTTTTCCAGATTACTCAAGATAATCCCCTCCAAAGAAATATTAATAACTGGTCACTGCTGTCTCATTTGTATTAAAGCTGCAAACCACACAAAAGAAGTCAGACTGCAGAAGTAGCCCTTTGGATTCCTGATGCAACACAGGAGGCCTAAGGCAGGGGTGTGTGTGTGTTTGAGACAGAGTCTCGCTCTCTCACTCATGCTGGAGTGCAGTGGCGCAATCTCAGCTCACTGCAACCTCCGCCTCCTGGGTTCAAGAGATTGTCCTGCCTCAGCCTCCTGAGAAGCTGGGACTATACCACCACCACACCTGGCTAATTTCTTTCTTTCTTTTTTTTTTTTTTTAGACAGAGTTTCACTCTTGTTGCCCAGGCTGGAGTGCAATGGCGTGATCTCGGCTCACCACAACCTCCGCCTCCAGGGTTCAAGCAATTCTCCTGCCTCAGCCTCCCGAGTAGCTGGGATTACAGGCATGTGCCACTGTGCCTGGCTAATTTTGTATTTTTAGTAGAGATGGGGCTTCTCCATGTTGGTCAGGCTGGTCTCAAACTCTCGACCTCAGGTGATCCACCTTCCTCGACCTCCCAAAATGCTGGGATTGCAGGCGTGAGCCACTGCACCAGGCCTAATTTTTGTATTTTTAGTAGGGAAAGGATTTCACCATGTTGGCCAGGCTGGTCTCGAACTCCTGACCTCAGGTGATCCACCCCCTCAGCCTCCCAAAGTGCTGGGATTACAGGCGTGAGCCACCGGCCCCTGCCAGGCATGTGTGTTTTCATCCTCCTGCTGTCTTTGTCACACATCCCTACTACAGGCACATTTGCAGGCACACACTCAACAGACCCATACACTCAACACACACATTCAATACATATGCACACTTAATACACGCTCAATAATATTAGCACTCATCACCCAGTTAACACACACAGACACACACACTCAGCACATATGCTAAACATACACACACCCAACAGAAACACAACTCTGTACACACGTACATACACACTCAACCCACACGGTCAGCACCCACATATTCAGCACTCACAGACATTCATGCACAGTCCAAGCATTCATGATACTGATGGACTGTGAGTTATTTCCCATTTCTTTGCCTGTATTGCCCAGCAAGTTGAAAGTCGAACATCATGGAACACTGAAGTGAGTCAGGAAAGATTCAATTATAATTTTATGCCACTTATCTGCCACATCAGAGTCTGGTGAAAATGAGATCAAGAAAATGAGCAGGTAATTCTTAAAAAGAAAGACACTACTGCATAGCACGCTCGCTTTTTCTATATATGTGTCTCTCTGACACTCTCTCTCTCTCTGTGTCTATCTTTGATTGTGGAAAAGCCGGACCAGAAGAGCATCCCATTTAGAAATGAGCTAAACAAAAAGTTAACACGTGCCATGACTTTTAAAGGAGACCTGTTTGAAATAGGCCATCCTGAGTTAACTCCCAAAGGTTGAAAGGTTAGAGAATAATACTCCAGATACCATCTGGGCAAATTAATGATGCTGGATGATGCAAAACCAAAACTTTAATGAAGGATTCCATAAATAAGTAGAATAGATGATCTTGCCCTATCTAAAATTAATTTGCTTTCGTTTCCAAACTCTGACGCTAGCAGAGTTCTTCCTCAAAATGATGAACCTGTAGAGCATTTGGGCAATTGCATGCAAATGAGTAAGATCGCTGTGTTCCCTGCTTGGATTCCGGTAGACCACTTCATATGGCAAGAAATATGCTAGGGTAGAGCATATTCCACTCTTAATCTGGTTGTTTTCAGATTTTCTGTTTGAGGACATTTTGTCATTATCCTAGTTTTCTAGTGTTCCTCTTTTTAATGTCTGGTAGCTCAATTGTCTTTTCTTTCATGCCTCATTTCCAGCATTCCAGGCCAGGTTGGTACCTTTATTCTCTCCGTTTTAGATTCTAAAGCATCCATTGACTGTCTGAATGTATCTGACTCTATACAGGTGCTTTGTGTAAAGAAAACCTGGTAGAGTATTAAAAGCCAAAGTCACAGAAAAGGATGCAGCAAATTTTCCTTGACAATTGTCTTAGCACTTAAACAAATTTTCAATCTATTTTATAATCTTATTTTATTTTAGAACATATTGGTTTGCCACTAATGGAAATAAAACCAAAAAATTAGTCCATCACCCATGGGTGAAATAGATAACATTAATATTAAGAAATGCTAGCAATGAAAAGACAGACAAGGATGAAAAAGCAAGTCATAAAATGGGAGAAAATTTTTCAACACATTAATTGTCAAAGGAGTTATAAGAATTAATTCAAACAAAAATGGGCAAAACACACACACACACACGCACACACACACACACACAAAACCCATGGAGAGATACTTTACATGAGGAAATCCCAAGGCTCAAGGAACAGGTGAGTAGTGTCCAACCTGACTATCACGAGGTAAATGAGTATTAAAACCACAATGAAAGCCACAGAGCCATCAGATCAAGAAAAACTACAACATCTCAGAATCCCAGGTGTCAGTGAGGATGCTGAGCAGCAGGAACACCCGAACACTCTGGTGGGAAGTAAACCCATCAAAGCCCTTCAGAGCACTCTTTGGCAGCATCCATCAAAGCTGAACATGCTCATGGACCCGTGAGCAGAAGTTCCACTGCTAGTCCTCATCCTAGGAACCAACAGCAGTGTGTGCACAAACCCAGCGGTGGGGATGGGAGCATTCATGGCGGCAGGATTTGTGATGGTTGCAAAATGGAAACAAGCCAAATGTCCACCCAAGCGCACTGGATAAATGAAAGCTGTTGTATTCACACTTTGGAATGGTAAACGGCAGTAAAGATCATCAAGTCACAGCTTCAGATACCATTGGTCTCGTCTGACTTCCCCACTGGATCTGCAGGGCATCCCAGGGACAGATTCTCCATGAATTCAGTCACATCTTAGTCCTGGGGTTATTCCTGTCTGCAAAGCCTACCCCTGCTTTGTGCCTAGACATCATAAGGGGTTAGAAAGGACCCCTGAAGGGGTCTTGGCTGGGAAGATCCCCCAGGCTCCCTGCCACAAGCTTTGCCCACTGGTAATTGCTGGGATGCTGTCCAGAGTATTTGATCTGCTGGTTCATGAACCACAGGTGCTTGTTCAGGTTGAGTCCTGCAGCCTTTCTGCTCGTTGTAGGCTGGGTACCCACTTTTCTTGAAGTATTTCTCCATCTCCTGCTGTGATTCCCTGCTAGGACTCTGTGATCCTGGTGCCACCTCCTCAAGGACTAAGGATGGTGTGGGGCCCTTGAGATTCTCAAGTTCTTGCCTCCTTCATTCATTTGTTCCCTCCCAAGAGCTTAATACATTTTTTAATGGTGTGTGTCATCTAAAATTTTCAAGTCGTATACTTGTCCAAAAAGAAGGTCTCCCAGAAGCATTAGACAATGAGACAGTTATGGCCTTGGCTCCTGTGAAGAGAGCCTGGATTGATGACTGAATAGAAGACACTTGATGAAAATGTTAAGACATTGAACAAATGCACACACAGAATACCAAGGACCTACCCTTTCCTCCTGAAAATAACTGGCTGCCTCTTTTCCTTCCCAGCTGCAGGCCCCTGCAGCCCCACTGCTTAACCACATCTTTCAGCGTTCCCTGCGCCTTCACAAATGGATTTCGTTTACATTTTGCCTAATAGCTTTTGTGGCGTTTTCCTTCTAGGAGCCCTCATAATGGACTCCCAGTCGGCAGCCCTGCCTCCTAAAAATCAGCATCCAGGTAGAACAAGCCCCAGCCCCAGTTTCTGGAAGGAGCAAAGTCACAGGGTTAAAAGCCCAGAGACTCCTTAGAAGCTTTGTGATGTCTTCGCACTAAAAATGTGTATTTTTTAAAGTTGTTAATTGTATTTCTTTTTGAAAAAAATTAGTTCATCTAGTTATAAAATAGGTAAAATGTGTACATCTACAAACTGAAAAGGTAGAAAGAGGTACATGGTGAAAAACTCTCTCTTTGCTCTCACCCCTGTCTCCAGCCTCCCAAGCGCCCTCTCCAGAGGTACCACTGTCACCAGTTTGTGCCAGAGATGGTCGACGTGTGTGTAAGATTATATGTACATAGACTTTCTCTTTATCAAAATTTCAAGCAATAGCACACCACACAGTGTTTGCCTTTCCACTTTAAACTATTTCTTGGCAATTGTATCATACAGGGACATTTTGCTCTGCCTCATTAAAGGCTTCATACTTCTCTACTCTATAGAGGTGCCAATGGATGGACATTTAAGATTTTTAAATAATGTTTGGCTATTATAAATAAGACTGCAGTGAGTAAGAACCTCTCTGTTTCAATTGTTCTTCTCCAGACCCAGTCTCCTGGGGGTAGTCTTTCAAATGTTTAAGAGAATGTAGACAAAGGAGTGGTCGTCTCTCGTGCCTGCTGGGAAATTAGGACTCCTCTGTCTAGTACTGCGTCAACGTGGGAGAGTTGCTGATCATGTGGAGGTAAAGTGGGTAAACTCTCCTAAGAGGGGTCTGGATGAAAAGCAATAACACATTGGTTAAAATGCTTTAAGAAGTTGAATGCATTTTATAGATATAATAAGGTATGACTATAAACTAACGGGACAGATTTTACCAGAATCATATACTAGAACCAGTCACATTGCTTTACATTGGATAGATGATACTCGGAAGACAGTTCAGACTAACTTAGGAAAAAACAGGAAATTTATTCTCTTTTGTAACATAGGAGCCCGTGGAGTAGGGCTGTCTTTAGGTATGGCTAGATTCCCATGCTCAGATGATGTCACTAGGATTCAATTTCTCTATCTTTGGCTCCGCCTTTACATGTATTGACTCCACTTTCGTATGTACCCCCTTGTGTGGAGGGGATGGTCATAGCAGCCCAAGCTTCATGTCCTCCCTGGCTTTACTGGCTGCAATTGAGTCTCCTCGACTCTTATTGACCAGAATTAGGTCAAGTGGCCGTCCCTCAATCAATTAGAGAATGTGGTCATCTGGTTGTCCCAGCCTGGGTATAATGACTTTTCTAAGACTCAGCACAGAGTCAACTCCTCTGGAATCCAGTGAACTAAGGGGGAAAGAGCGGTGTCTGAAAAAACACCCAGTGCTCTCAGGCTTTACAGGGATGGACGCTGGGCCCTTTTCTTTATCTGTTTGTGTTGCTATAAAGGAATACCCGAAGCTGGGTAATTTATAAAGAAAAGAGGTTTAATTGGCTCATGGTTCTGCAGGCTGCAAGGAGCATGGCATTGGTGTCTGCTTCTGGTGAGCTTCAGGAAGCTTCCACTCATGGCAGAAGGTGAGACGGAACAGGCATCACATGGTGAGAGAGAATGAAAGAGAGAGGAGGGGAGGGGTGCCTTGCTCTTTTAAACAACCGGCTCTTGAGTGAACTAACAGAGTGAGAACCCGATTACCACAGGGAAGGCACCAAGCCTTTCATGAGACATCCTCCCCCATGACCCAAACACCTCCCACCAGCCCTACTGCCAACTTCGAGGATCAAATTTCAACATGAGATTCGAGGGGAGAAATATTCAAACTATATCAGCCATCAGGAAGCCACAAATATTCACTACCTTTTGGGGATTTGCTGTTCACAAGCCTGTCATTTCAAAATTCCGGCTCAGACAGCTGAATTCCCTTCAAGGAACAGCTCTGCATTAGGTTTTAGGAGGTGGTGGTAGTGAGCAATTAAAGGCATGCATGTGGCAAAAGAAGTGTTTACATGTTGAAATAGCCTTTAAAAATATTTCTTCCTTTATGAGATGGAAGACTTCCTCCTGTCAAGTAAAGATGTTTGCCCCACAAAGGTCTGGCAAAACAAATTTAGTTCTTCATCTGCATTGCAGGAAAAACAAAACCACGAAGCCTGGCATGCTCCTTCTGCACAAATAAGAAGACATTAGGTGCTGGAAACCCCCGACACATGTAAGGGCATTTAAATCTGCAAAGAGGGAAGAAAATCAATGTTTTGGCCAAATACGTGATTGTTACTACGATAAACTCAGCCACGTTTTTTCCGTCACACAGGGAAGGTGGAGGAGGTCCCTAAACAAGCTCCCTACCTCAAGCTTTGAAAGAGACAACAATGGAATGCAAATGACCCGAAATTACCTTAGGAAATTCATATTGAAATACCTATGAGGGTGTCAGTCCTCAAATCTTATTTTCTTGGTTTAAGTATCTGCTTCCATTCCTTTCTGCGTCTTCCTTCTGTTCATTTCCCCAACTCCATCCTTCCCCTAAGTCTCATGTCATGGGAGGTTGCCAGTCTCACCGAGCACAGGGAACCAGCAGTGCTTGCAGCCAGCAGACAGGCCTTCCTGAGCAGAGAATGGCTGTGGGGGGCCCTGTTTCTATTTCACCATTCATGTTAATCAGCAGTTACTATCTTGTCCTCAAGTCTGTTTTTGGGGAGAGTGGAGTGACTCCTGGGGACAGGTGAGTTACACGAGACAAGCTGGAGGAACCACAAGGAACACAGGTAGAGAGCTGTCCATCTGACAGCCAAAGGGGCCTGCTCTCTCTCATGCTCTCTCTCTTTCACTGTCTCTCTCTCTCTTGCAGGAGGGGAAAGGGAGAGCTTTATTCTCAATGAAAAACAATCTGCAGATTGGGGAGACAAAGCCTTTAGTATAAGTGAAAGTGTGCTCTCCTCAAAGGGGCTCTTTTGACTCTTTTTCTGGCTCTATGGCCAAGCAGCTCCCAGCTCTCCCCGCACCCCCGAAACTCTTTGTTTCCAGGCAACTTGTTTCCCTGCAGTCATGGACCCAAAACTGCCAGCTGGCAGACTTTGCTTTATTTGACCAGCAACAGGTTTGAACATATTTTAAATTTAAATGTCTTTGGGCATAGTGTGTGTGTGTGGGTATGTGTATGTGTGTATGTGTGTATGTGTATCCTTCAGTTTTCCACAGTCTCCACCACTCCCTATTGCATTTTACAGGCCTGCTCCACTCTATCTTATCTGCCCAGCCCATGAGTTTGTGACTCTGACCTGCAGCTGATAGATGACATATTAATTCTTATTTTCATAATTTTAATTCTCTCCCCTCCATTCTTTTTGAAGCAAACGACCTCAAATGATGACTCCCAAACTTGACTGTATACCCTCTTCCATGCCTCCACCACCTCACTGGGCCACACTTTCCATGTCTGCTTTTCCTGTCCTCAAACAGCCCTCCTGCTCAGGGTCCAGGCACATTCTGGCCCCCTTTTCTGCTGTGCCCTTCAACCTCCCATTAATTAATTTAGACTCAGCCTCCAGAGCCCCTCCCAAATGTTACTTCCACAGGGAAGCCCTTCCCTAACTGCTCTAGACAAGGGTAGATCCTGTCAAATGCTCAGGACACTCGCACTTCTCCTTCACAGTCTTACCTAGATTGTCTTGTAATAATTAGTTATGAAATTAACTATTAACTGTTTGATATCTGCCTTCCCTCTTCCTCTGCCCCCCACCTCCATCACCTCCCAAACATGAGCTTGAAGAGGGTGGTTACCCTGATCATCTTATTCAGTTGTATCTCCAGCTTCTGGTACAATTAGAGCACTCATTACATATTGATGAATAAGTGAATGAATGAAGGAGTAAATGAAAGGATGGGTAGGCCAGGCATAATGGCAGAAGCTTGTAATACCAGCACTTTAGGAGGCTGAGGTGGGAAGATCACTTGAACCCAGGAGTTCGAGACCAGCCTGGGTAACATGGTGAGACTCCATCTCTAATTAAAAAAAAAAAAAAAAAAAAAACAGAAGAAGAAAGCATAGGTATGATGTCATCAGTTTGAGATGGCAGGGAAGAGCATTTCAGGAGAAAGACCAAGAACAAAGGCTCTGTTCAATTAAGTTTAGCCTAAAGCTGCCTCCTTACATATATTAAGTTAGGCCTACAGGTTTCTCTGTACATAGTGAGTAACCTACTCTTGTACCAATCACCAAGTTTCAACCTATCAAAGGTGGTCAGCTGTCCAAACCATCTTCAAATTAGGCAAGTGCCAAGCTGTAACCAATCCAGTTATTTCTATACCTCACTTCTGGTTTCTGTATGCTAATTTCCTTTTGCTATCCATAAATCTTCAACCATGAGGCAGTGCCAAGTCCGTCCAAACCTACTGTAGTTCAGGGGGCTTCCCAATCTATGAATGGTTCTTTGTTCAATTGTGTTAAATTTAATTTGCCTAAAATCAACATGTCCAAGATGGTAAAGCATGGAGCATATGTAGGGACCATGTAGAGCCATGTTCATTCATAAAGTTCAGCTCCCTGAATGAGCTGGACTTCCTGAAGGTGCCTGGGTGAACTGGAGGCTCTCATCCCATCATCCTTTCCCTCTTCACTCTGTCCCAAGTGCCCACCATGCACGGGCAGAAGAGGGTTTCCCAGCTTCCGTGGCTCCTTTTACTTTCCCCTTTTGCCCTCCCTCTAGGATGCCTCCCTCCTCTTCCCCACTCACTGTTTAAACTTCTTATTCCATTCCTTCTCAAAATAAAGGCCATTTAGTGATAATTTCCTCAGTTTTTCTTTCTTTTCATCTCAATGCTAGCCCTCAGCAACACTTATGTAGGTAGAACAGCCTTCTCAGGGCCAGTTTTTTGTTTTTAAACTTCTGTGGTTTTATCTGAATTGTTTTTGTTTGAGGTTTAAATGGATCCATTGATTTTTCTGACCTATTCAGGAACTTTGCTATTTTTAAATAAAAGAGGGATGTGCCAAGGAATAGCAAGCCAAAACCTCTTCCATTGGTGAAAATCACCTTCAAGAAGGACAGACTGACTTTCAGAGGCCCGGCAAAGTTGTGGCAGGGGTTCCAGTCTGAATGTAGGAGGTCTGGGGGCTCAGCTGTTTGGAGCCCAGCCCCTGCTGGGTGACCCTGCACATCACTGCCTTTCTCTGTACCATGAGGGGGTTGGTCAGGGGATTTCAATCCAATTTCTAACTTTGACCACTCACCTGAGTCTCCTGAGCTTAGGGTCAGTGGATGTCACCCTATCCCTGCAAAAGCAAAGCCCAGGAAAGCCCCAGAGCATGAGTCACATGTGGTGGCCTCAGTGGGCCTGCCTGTGTCCCTACACAAGACAATGATCATGCCTGTCTGGGTAGGGCAAGCATTGTGAGGTCCAATTTACAGGAATGCGAAGAAATTAGAGAAGTGACTCTTCCTCAGTTTTGTAAAGACTCTAAATGAGCCAGCCTCTCACTTCCATCTACCAGACCTGTGACTCAGGAGTGGCCTCATGGTTGGGTTGGAAGAAGAGTTCCCTGCATACACAGGGTCTCCTCACAGCCCCTACATTTTCTTCCTTCTGCCAGCTCTTGTTACCACTGACTGGAATATGCTTGGGTGGTCAGATGGAAATGGAGAGAAGACTTCCTCCTTTTGTGTACCCCTATCCCTACTAGAATAGTATATTCATCACCAAAGGGGACTGTGTTAGTCCATTCTCACGTTGCTTTAAAGAAATACCTGACGCTGGGTAATTTATAACGAAAAGAGGTTTAATTGGCTCATGGTTCTGCAGGCTGTACAAGCACGGCGTCAGCATCTACTCAGCTTCTTGGTAGGTCTCAGATAGCTTTTACTCATGGAGGAAGGCAAAGAGGGAGTCGGCACATCACATGGCAAAAGCAGGAGCAAGAGAGAGAAGGGCAGGGAGGTGCCACATACTTTTAAACAATTGGATCTCACTAGAACTAACTTACTATCATGAAGACAACACCATGCCATGAGGGATCTACCCCCATGACCTCAATACCTCCCACCAGGTCCCAACTTCAACACTGGGAGTTAAATTTCATCATGTGATTTCAAGGACAAACATCCAAACCGTATCAGGAACACAGAGCTGGTCAATAATCAGATGTTCACTCTCCCCTGACGACCACATTGCAGTGCAACACAAGAAACTCCTGGAAGAGTCAATGGCTCGGGTGCACTTACAGCCTGAACAGTTAATAATAAAACATCAGATCAATGTATCCCAAGACTGGAACAACTAGGATCCATTCACCCCCAGGGTTCCCGGAAGCTTGGAGCTTGCTCAAAGAAGCTTGGAGCTTGCTGAGGGCTCAGTGTTGGGCACTCATATTAGTCCATTCTCACACTGCTATAAAGACACTACCTGACGCTGGTTAATTTATAAAGGAAAGAGGCTTAATTGACTCACAGTTCCACATGGCTGGGAGGTGTCAGGAAACTTACAATCAGGATGGAAGGTGAAGGGGAAGCAAGGACCTTCTTCACATGGCTGCAGGAGAGAGGAGAACGTGTGAAGGAAGAACTGTCAAACATTTATAAAACCTTCAGGTCTCATGAGAGCTCACTCACTATCATGAGAACAGCATGGAGGATCTGCTGCCATGATCCGGTCATCTCCCACCAGGTACCTCCCTCAACATGTGGGATTATGGGGATTACAATTCAAGATGAGATTTGGGTGGGGACGCAGACAAACCATATCAGCACTGGAAGGAAATGGTGGGTAGAGGAAGATATGGGATGGGGCTCAGGACTCCATGCACCAAGTAGTGTAAGTCCTGTCACCAAGTCATACTACTGCTTGTGAAGCAGGAGGAGGTTTACAGCTTCAAGTATTGCAGAATCCAAGCCTGGCTGACATTCTGACTCCCGGCTTGACTCATCCAGACCCTTTGATTCTTTCCAAATGCCTTTCATGGGCCTTTCCCTACTCAGAAAATTTTATGAGTCTCTAATTTTTGAAAGCAAAACAAAAGCCACCTCCCCAGCTAGACCAATGCTCAAAGCTATCCTGTCCTTCCAGTATGGAGCCTCCCCAGCCCTTTTCCCATTCCTGCCCTCGGTAAGCCATCTGGGATAGTGAGTCACAAGCCTCCAAACCCACCAACTCATTTTCCTCTAGTCCTTGCTCCTTCTTCAAGTCCATGTCTGGGTCCTCTTCCTTCTTGAGGCCTTACCATCCACCTGGTCTCTGTGAGTCTTTACTTGACCTGAGCTCTGTTGTAGGAAGGAAGTGTTGCAGCCTAGTTTTGACCCATGGATTAAAAGGGCATGAAGGCAAGGATGATTTCTGTTTTGTTCACTAATGTATAATATCCATCATCTAGGATAGTAGTTGGCACATAGGAGGTGCTCAAAAAACATTTGCTGAGTTGCTGAATCCCATTTTTTTTTGTTTGTCTTGTTTCATGTATGCAATTTAGTTGCTCAATTAAACTACAAGCTTTTCAAAGCCTAACCCTGGTTCTATAACTTGTGAAGTTCTTGTCCACGGATTAAGGTGGTCATCAGAGCCCATGATAGTACTCATTATGTAGGATTAGGTGATATTGAGCATCTCTGCCAATGCTTTTCTGGAAAGCAATTTGAGAGTACAAACCAAGAGCCTTAAAACTGTCCACACCCCTTCATCTGGGATAGCACTTCTGTGAATCCATCCTAAGGAAATGAACTGAGATGTCATCAATATTAATAAAACAAGAGTGGCTGCAATTTACTAAGCCCTTACATGTGCCAAACATTCTGCCACTGGCCACTTTGCATATCTTCTTTCACCTGATCCTCTGAGTTACCGCACCAGGCAAGTATTACGATCCCCATTCTACAAATGAGAAAACTGACTCAGAAAAGTTTGTGAAACTTGACTAAGATCACATTCTTGGTAAATGACAGAGTCAGAATTTGATCTGGGAATATAAGACTCCAAAGCCCATGCAATGCATTCTTATCGTAATGGTGGAAAACTATGAACAAACTAACTGCCAAACAAAAGCAAAATGAATGAATTATAATATATCCACAACATGGAATGTTATTAGCCATCAAAATAGTGGTTTGGGCTGGGTGTGGAGCCTCATGCCTGTAATCCCAGTATTTTGGGAGGCTGAGTCGGGAGAATCACTTGAGCCCAGGAGTTCAAGACCAGCCTGGGCAACATAGCAAGACCCTGTCTTTACAAATGATTTTAAAAGTTAGCTGGAGGTGGTGGCATGTATCTGTTGTCCCAGATACTCAGGAGTTTGAGGCAGGAGGATCACCTGAGCCCAGGAGGTTGAGGCTGCAGGGAGCCGTGGTCATGTCACCGCACTCCAGCCTAGGTGACAGAGTGAGACCCTGTCTCAGAATAATAATAATAATAATAATAATGTTTTTGGAAGACTGCTCAATGACATAGGAAATATTTAGGTTAAAAGTTAGGTAAAAGTAATAAGATAATGTGGTAGTTTTAATAGTGGCACCTAAAAGATCTGTCCACAAATCCTAGAAACCTGTGAATGTGACCTTATTTGGAAAAAGGGTCTTTGCAGATGTATGTAATTAAGCTAAGAATCTTGAGGTAAGATCATTCTAGATTACACAGGCAGGTCCTAAAACAAAAACAAACGTCCCTCTAAAAGACCAAAGGAGGGAAAGACAAATAAGTGTAGAAGGTGATGTGGAGATGGAACAAAGATTGGAGCAATGTGGCTATAAGTCAAGGAATGCTAGCAACCACAAGAAGCCAGAAAAGGCAAGAAATAGATTCTCCCCTAGATCCTTTGGAGGGAGCATGGCCATGCCAACACCTTGCTTTCAGGCTTCTGGTCTCCAGAACTCTGAGAGAATAAATTTCTGTTGCTTTAAGCTACCCAGTTTGTGGTTATCTGTCACACAGCCTCAGTTAACGAGCCCAGATTTCTAGCCACATTTGTCTGCAGACACCTTAGTCTTGTCATTGCAGTCCAGACCCATTGCAATGTGACTCTACCTACAGCTCAAGTAGATAAGCATTCTGGGGAACCTGCCTCAGAAATGCTGTCCTTTCTCCTCAGGCCTGTGTCCCTCGAGTTCTCCATCCAGCCAAGGAGATAAAAAGGCACTTACCCATTTGTCTGATACAAAAACCTGTACTTAATACCACCATTGGGATTTGGTTCAGTCAACACTGACCGCGTACCAAGCACTGGGCTGGGCACTGGGGACACCATGCGGATGTACTTCCACTGGGTAGTGCTTTCAAGTTTGCAAGTCACACCCATGTGCATTTCTCTATTGGACATTCAAATTGCCTATTAGGTAAGTAAGACAAAAAAACTTAAACCTATTTTGCAGATGGGTAAACTGAGGCTCCAGAGATTACAAATGCTTTGTTCAAAGTCATGCAGCAGGGCGAGAGCGTAATCCAAATTTCTTGCATATTCTTTCCATGGTACTAAACTCCCTCTAAGCCCAGTGCTTTTCAAGTTCAGGGAGAGGAAAGTACAAGTAGGTAGGCTCTTAGAAGAGGTAGGAATTGAGCAGTGTTTTGTAAAATGAGTTGCAATAGGTCAGAAATTAACAAAACGGATTAAATCTGACCCACCTCCTGCTTTTGTATAAAAAAAGGTTTATTAGAACATAGCCTTGCTCACTCATTTACATGTGGTCACACTATGACTGCAGAATTGCGTAGCTGTGATAGAAACTGTGACCTGCAAAGTCTAAAATATTTACTATTTGACCCTTTACAGTAAAACCTGCAAATCCCTACAATAGATGGTGTCATGTGTGGGGCAGGAGCTTGTGGGGGTGGGAGAGGTGAATGCCTACCAGATAAGGAAATTCACAGCTCCTGGTTAAAAGTAACATTCAATTCCTTGGAGTGACTATTTTTGTAGTCTTAATAATAGCAAACACTTATATGGTGCTCTTTGTGTGCCAGAAAGTATTTTAACTGCTATACACATAACAATGCTTGATTATTAATTATTATTATCATCCCCATTTTAGAGGTAAGGAAGTAGGTACACAAAGAGATCAAGAAGTATGCCAGAGCTCACACAGCTAGCAAGGGGCAGAGCCAAGGTTCGATGCTGGGCAATGCACGCCAGAGACTGTGTGCAGAGCCCCCCCATTTACAGCTCACATCCTTAGGAACCCTGGGTATTCATCAATTCATTCGACAAGAATGTATGGAGCTCTGCCGCAGTAAAGACCCAGCTGTTTCTTTCCACGTGGATATTTCCTTATCATTTTCCTGACAGCCCCATACACCCTGATGTGTGACGCCTGCCGCTCACCTGGGAGCAGAAACGTTATTCTCAGGATGGTGACTCTGTTTTGATGCACTGGCCTTGGGAGGTCAAGGAAGCTATGACAGAGCAAAGGCTTTTCCGGAACATAGACAAAGTGCCAAAGCCATGATGCAGTGATCTAAGGCATAGTCAGCGTTGAGTAAGGCAGGGAGGGAGGCTGCTGGGCATTGTCATGACGCCGAGAGACTCGTCACTTGGCCATGAGGACATCTCGCTTCTACTGAGGCTGTGGCTCTGCTGAAAGCCACATCATGATTAACTAGAGAGGATGAGAATGCTGGGTGTACCCTCCCCCTCCCCCAGCCTTACCCCCAAGAGTACCAATCAGTTGTATTCAGCTGCCTAAATATCCTATCATAGTTTATTTCCTATCTTCCTGCAAAGGTGGTTGGTGCAAGAAAATTAAGTATGTGGCATCTTGTCAGGAGACAGAAAATTTCATACTGATTATTTCATCTGAGGTTGGGAGATGGAAGGAGGCTGCTCTGCTGGAGTGTGTTTCAGAAGAAGCAAGGGGCAGGCTGGAACAGGCACCCACCTGCTGGGATGAACTCACCTGGCCCCCGCCCCCCGCCCATCCCTGGGTATCTGTGGTCAGATCTTGCTCCCAGTTGCTGCGGGGATGAGACAAAGGCGGGGTGAGAAACTGTTAAGGGGAATTTGGCTAACGGTGGATAACAGTGCACTCCTTCCAAAGCCCCCGCTCCCAGGGCAGCAAGCCTGGGAGGAGAGAAACAGGGTGGACCTCAGGCTTCTTTGTCACATAAATCCTTCCCCTCCCCACCCCAGCAATCCAACACTGAGAAGAAACAGAGGAAGAAGAAAGAATACTTGATTAGGGCTTGCTGGCCCTTGATAGGGAGATAGTCACACACATGTGACAGACGGCGATCTGTCACGGAGTCACAGGTGTCAAGCTGAAAAAAAAGAAAAAGAATACACTCTACCTAAAACTAAATGGAATGAAAGGGAAAATATCGGGTATGAACGGCAGGCTGTTCCCTCAAGACAGCTCCATTATCTGGAGGTGAGTCCAGCGGACAGGAGAGGGCGTTGTTTCAGAGCTTCTTACTCATTCCTGGTGTGTGCAGCCCTCAGGGAACGCCCATCTCAGTCATCTACTCACGACCTTGGCTGACAGCCCCTGGCATTACCTCTGGTGAGCCAGCCGACTGGGAATTTGAGGGAGCCTCACAACTCAAAGAGACAGGCTCATGAGAAAAGGAGGGAGCATCCAGAACCCACTTTAAAGATACACGAGGCGCCCTGGAGGTCTGCGCCTGCTTGGCTGGTGGCTCTGCTCTGAGGAGCTGGGCCCATTAACTGCACCGACCACCTGCTCACCTACCGTTTGTGCCTGCAGGCTAAATGCTTAAGCAAGCTCCCAGCTGCGCTCAGGCCTGGACAGGATTTCAGGAATGAGTGGCCCAGGGGGCATTTATTCCTATGCCCTGGTCCAAACCTCCAGATGCCACCATTTGTTTAAATCAGCAAGGGATGGGGGACAGCCTCCACATGCCAGGCCAAATGCACTAAGGACCCAGGCCCTGCTCACACGGAGCTTAAGGTCTCATAGAAGCACATGGACCTGAAACAAATAAATACAAAATTGTAAGTGATTCTATATGCCATGAAAAAAAAGAGCCAGTTGCCAACGGGGGTGGTACCAGGAGATCTCAGTTTGCTGGGGCTCAGAGGAAGTATCCAGGCAGCTGTGCAGCTTTGGGGTCATGGTGCGGGGGGCGGGGGGTTGCTGAGGCTGGGGGAGGGAGAAGCTGTGGAGGAAGAAGAAGCCCCACCTGCAAAGCACACAGCTTGGGGCACCAAGCAGACCCCAACCCAAGGTGGGTAGGAAAGGAGAGAGCGAAGTGAGAGGACAGGACCTCAGCTAGGGCCCAATCAGATTTGACTCTTTCTGGGATTTCCCCAGGGCTCAGGTCTCCAGCTACCAAACAGAGCAGCCCAAGTTCTTTCTCAGCTTTGCATATTATTTGCTTACAACTTCTCTTGCTTTCTCTCTCTCTCCTTTATATTTCTTACTGCATTTATACGCACATGCTGTGGGAGTCTTTTTCCTGTCTGTGTTTGTATTTCAAAGCCATCATATCCTGCCCTCCCTGAGCTGCACTAGGCAAAAGTAAGTGTCTGGGATAGACCAAAAGACATAAGAAAGACCCTCTGAGGGGCCCTAACTTGGGGTCTCCTTCCCCTGAAGACCCCCCTCTCTGTCCAGTGCTGAAGGCAAAGCTGTTACAGTAGAGAAAGGGAGGCAGTCAAGAGCTGGATCTGAGGCCAGTTGGGTGACCTCGCACAAGCTGCTCACCCCTTTGGGATTCGTTGCCTCATCTGTGAAATGAGTGGACTACACTAGGTAATGGGCTCCCTATCTGGGATCTGCAGATAGACTTTAGGCTTTAAGGAATCTAAGAATCCCTAAAACTGTATGTAAAATTTGGTAGACTTGAGTAGGCATTTTTCTGGGGAGGGTTCCATAACTCTCATTCAATTCTCAAAGGCAACCAAGACCCCAAAAACGTTAGGAACACCTGCCCTGGGTGATGTCCACCAGCCCACAGCTTTCAGGACGGTCGACTCAGAAGCCTCATCCGAGGTGCTCTTACTGTAAAGATGAAGAGACACACGCTTCTGTTGCCCAAGAGAGCAGGGAGATGCTGGGAGCGTTCTAGGCAGGGAAGGGAAGGCAGGTTACAAACAGGAAGCGTTGCTGTGTGCGCATTTCTGGTAAACTGCCTACGTAGACTGCTGAAGGAAGGGGCCAATCTGTAGGGTGTCAACAGTTTGCTGTGATTTCCCTCCCCACCCCCAGGTAAATATCCACTTTTGTACTTAATTTTGTTTTCATACTTTTGTATTCTTTTTATTAAGGAGTGTCCCAAATTGTAAGTCTTTGGGCCCCACACAACATAGATATGCTGCTGGGTCCTGAATATAACCAAGGCTGAGATGGCCTGATGGGCAAAGCACTGTCCGGAGCTGCGGCCGTCAGGGGCTTGGCACGCCCCACATAGGTGCACAGGCGCTGGTCTGACTGGGTGGCTTTCCTTGTCGTCATCCTGGTTTTTGCTTCCTTTCCTTTCCTTTTCCCCTTCCCTTCCCTTTTCTTTTTTCCTTTAATGTGGATTTCAGAAGTGGGGTGAAAATGACCTGAGTGAGTGGCCCAGCTCCATGGGACAGTGGCCCGGTATTTTTGATTTTTGATGTGGGAGTGGCGTCTGCTCTGACTCAACCTGGACCGGCCCAGGGACAACACCTCCTTCGGAGTAGCCGCTTTGTTTCGTTTCGAGCAGCCCAGCTGCGTTCTGCATGACCGAATTGGACACCTCTCACTTCCTCTGAGAACGGAACTTGGTGTTTAGATGACGCGCAAGCCAAGTCAGTTGTGTAAAATAGCACAACTCCACCTTTGGTCTCCCACCCCAACCCCCAAGGCCTAAAAAAAGAAAAGAAACAGAAAAAAGCAACACCTGAGAGGAACTGGGCTTCAAACAAGTAAAGACTTTTATAAGCGCTGCAAGTGCCTCGCTCTGGACTGGAGAGGGGCCGAGGGGGGCTCCCGAGACCTGTAGGAATCTCCAATCAATGCCGTCCTAGCTGGGTGACCTGGGCCAATTTATTTAACATTTCTGAGCCCCTGGTTTTTCATCCTCGCAGGGACAATGACATTCGTGTTTCTGTGAGACATAAGTAGTGTAGCACCTGGCAGGCATTAATGAACTGTTCTCCTCCTCCCAGGGGCCCTGCTATAGGGTCGAGCTACTGAGGCACCTTCCCAGTGCTGGAAATGCTTCCTGCAGACATCTTCCCCCACCCCAAAGGAAGGAGTGGGCCAACGGTCTAAGCTCCAGCCCATGCGGGGGTGGTCAAGCCCTTCAAAGTGGAGAGAAGCCCAGGCTCCAGGTGAGCCCCAGGAGTCTCAGCCCCAGAACCTGGCAAGAAATACAGGGGACAGATGTTTTGGTCTCTGAGCCATTTCCTTCCTGCTCTTAGGCTCGCCTGTGACACGTCAATGAACAAATCCTCCAGGAATGATGCTCCTTTGAAGTCCTTGGCTGAGTAAAAGTAAGCAAAAATGAAAATATCTATAAGTCACGTGAGGCGGTGTCAGTTTGTATCGTCTGACTCAACAGCAGTGTTTCTGCTGGGGCACACTCACATGGGCGAAGGCGTGGGGCTGTCCTCCCACAGTCTGGTTTGCCTGAAGACAGCTGAAGATAAACAGGCAGCCTGGAGAAGAACTAGAAGTCAGAGAGCCGGAGCCCGCGCTTCCAGGCTGTGTGAATTTCAGCAAGTCACGGACGTTCTCTGGGCCTCAGTTTCCTGTTTGGGGAGGACTTTTATTCTCGTGGAGAGGTGGCTTAAGGGTTAAGTGAACACCATCTGTCCTAGCGCCTAGCACGTCACAGGTGCTCACTGCATGTCCATTGCCTCCCCTTTTTCTTTTTTTCTCAGTCCCTTCTCTCTGAGAACGAAGTAGCCCATTCCCTGGGTCCCACCAGCCAGACTGAGCCACATCCTGAAGCCTCCCTCTGCCTCACTGCCACACTCGGCGCCACAGAGGCCTGAGACGTCTATTGCCCGAGTGCCTTGCTGTCCAGGTCAACCCTCACTATTGCTCATCTCTGCTCTGGACTCACAACCACCTCCTGTCCAAATTGGTTCTCCTGCCTCCACCCTTGCCCTCTCCCAGCCATGCTCCCTGGGCCACTGCCACCTTTCTAAGCACATGCTGGTCTTCATGGACCTCTGGGATCAGCCCCTGTGCCCCTCTCCAGCCCCCTCTCTCCCAACCTCTCTTGGGCTCTGGTGAATCCAAACCATGGCCTGTTGCCCTCATGTGTCAGCCTCTGTCCCTCTGTTCCCCACTCACTGTCAACAACTCAGATTTCAAGGCTTAGTTTAAGCACCACTTCCTTTTGGAGTCTTTGTTGACCACCATAGTGACCCCTCAGCCCTGCCACTCCTAGTTTCAGTCCCTCCTGGTCACCTGACTCTGTGTCTGTGGTACCTGGAGCACTTAGTGCTGACAGCTAACACAGAGACAGAACAGGCTGCAGACCAGCCCTGTTGCAAATGGCTCTTCTTATGTTAACTCATTTAATCCTCACAAAATTGCCCCATGAGGTGGGTGCAATTATCCAAATTTTTACAGGAAGCTGAGGCATAGAGAGGTTAACGACTTGCCAGTGACCACACAGCTACTAGGTGGCAAGACCCTTAGACCTTAGGGTGGTTCTGCAATCCTAGGCATGATGCTATTCGACTGATTCATGGACTTTGTCTGCTTTGTCTGTATGCTTGCCCCTCTCCCTTACACCATGAGCTCGCCTAGGGCCCTTCCCATCTGGGGACCTGCAGACCAAGAATGAGGTCAGGTCCACAACAGGGGCCACTAAAAGTCCCCCAACTGAAGGATCCAGCCTCTACTTGGCTTCTCATCGTAACAGGGAGGCTCCAAGAGTCTGCATTCTACCAGGAGAGACACCAGGCAGAAAGGTCAACTGAGCCCCCATCCCCACCCCAGGTGACTTCCTCAAAAGGCAGAGAAGGAGCAGGAGGAGGAGAGCAGCTTTGCATATGGAAGAGGGGAAGCCTGTCCCTAGGTCATCCTGGTGAAAGAATCAGAGTTCTGTCTTCAAGGGCTTCATGCAAGGCCTGAGTGGATGAGGATTGCCATCAGCCTCCATGCTCTACTGCCCAAAGATGAGCAGGAGTGCAGCTGATGCTTCTTATTACACTCTGTGTTACATCAGGTTAAGTTTGTCTTGTAAGCCTGAGGTCTGAAAGCCTGGAATGCCTTACCAGCCTGCCGCAGTAATGTCTCCCTCTAGTTTTGAAGTTTCTGCCAAGGAGGAATGTCACTGGAATGCAGCCTCTACTAACACCTGGGTAGCTGTCCCTCAGTTATGAGGCTGGCCCAGCTGGCTCATCTGGTAAATGATGTGGCCGCCATGCATGGGGCTAAGGGCACCTGGTGAATTGGCCACGCTCTCCCAATGGGCATGTCTCCAAGACAGGCGGCCCAGGTTAAGAACACCATCTGTGGCTAGGAACAATGATAACAACAATAGCAAGAATGAACAGCAGGTTTGCCTTGATAAAGCACATCTTACAAGTCAGGCTCTGAGCAAAGCACAGCCTATGCAGGATCTAATTCAATCATCCAGGCAACCTAATAAGATATTAACATCCCAACTTTACAGATGAGAAACCAGGGGCTCTAAGATTGAGGGACTTGACTAAGGCTACACAGTGGTGGAGCCTGTTCTTCTAACCACTGGGTTCCACGGCCTCATGGAAATGGAGTGAAGCTGATCCTAAGCCCACATAGTGGTTTAGAACAGCAGGTTTAATCTGCACAAATGACTGATTGTATTTGAGTGCGGTTGCCAGCAACCAGCAGAGGGATTCTCCTCCACCCGAGCTCCAAGTAGAAAATCAAATGGGAAGGAATGGGCCACTCCTTGCCTGCTCCTCCCAGCTTCTCCATTCCAACCCACTTTCCTCTCCCACATTTTCTTTCCTTCTTTCTTTTTCTTTTTCTTTCTTTTTTTTTTTTTCGACAGTCTTGCTTTTCTGCCCAGGCTGGAATTCAGTGGTGCGAACTCGACTCACTGTAACCTCCACCTCCTGGGTTCAACTGATTCTCCTGCCTCAGCCTACCAAGTAACTGGGACTACAGGTGTGCACCACCATGCCTGGCTAATTTTTGTATTTTTAGTGGAGACGGAGTTTCACCATGTTGGCCAGGCCAGTCTCCAACTCCTGACCTCAGGTGATCTGCCCACCTCAGTCTCCCAAAGTGTTGGGATTACGGGCATGAGTAACCTCGCCCAGCTCCCTCTCCCACATTTTCAAACCACCCTCCCACCATCCTCTGATGTCTACAAGGAAAAAGGAGAGAGATTTTTTAGCATGATGTCAATTTCTATCCATCATTCACTGAATTCTCATCCCAGCCCTTCGAGGTTGGGTGCCATTCTTACCATTTTACAGAAGGAGAAACTGAGGCTCTGAGAAGGCAAGCAACTTGTTCAAGATCACCTCATTGGCAGAACTGGGCTTGACACAAAGCTAAACCTGAAGCAGAGCCTGTACTTGGTCTGCCACACTACAAAAAATGGGAGAAACCCTCCTCAGTATTGGAAACTACTTCAGAACCTTGGAGAGCAAGGCTGAGCTTGACTGGGAAAGAAGGGATAGTTTGGAAGAAGAGATGTGTCCTCCTCTGTCAGAGCTCAGCCCCAACCTGCCCTGGTATGGTCATGCCCCTGCCATGGTCAGCCCCTGCTAAGGAGAAATAGGATGCTGGCCTCCCAGTAGACAAGTGTCTGTGGGGTGAGTCACCCATTATCCCCTCCCATGTGACACACTTAGTACAAGGCATTGGGAAGTACCAGACCAACAGAATAGACTTCAAGATGCCACCTGCCCACAGACCTGGGAATGGTTGGTTTCCTGTGGCCTTGGATTGCATACTCATTCAAGAGGCTCCCAAGAAGCTTACCAGCCAGAGGTTCCCATGCCAAGGAGTTGGGCTGGACTCTATGACCTCTCTTTGCCTTGCCTAGGGCCACCCAGACCATTAGACCGTAGGCACTAATGCACCTGCCTGCTGCCTCTTACTGTAGAAAAAGAGATGAGTGGAGGCAGGTGGATTCCTTGGGGCTTGGGAAGCTTCAAGGTGGTGCACATGGTCCTGGAGCCAAGTAACCCTGGGTTAAATCCCAGTGCCTCCTCTAATTAGTCAGACAACCCTGGACAAGTTAGGTTACCTTGCTAAGCCTCAGTGTTCACATTTGTAAAAAAGTGATAATCATGCTTTCCCACAGTTTGAATTGAATCAGAAAATTTAAATAACCATCTTTCCCCAAAATAGCTGACACATAATAAGGGATCTTTAAGTGAAAACTTATCATTTTTGTTACAATATTAAACATCTTTGAAATTCACATAGAAAGAAGAGCTCTAGAATAATTGCAAATGATGGGGCAACCAAAGCCACTAATGATTGAAATGTTCTCTGTGACTAAAGGATGGTTATTTATTCTGAAAGTAAGAATACGGTGATATCAGGAGAGGAAAGCGGATGGAGCTCATCTTAAGTGCTGTGCTTGCACTGTAGTGTGTGTGTGTGAGAGAGAAAGAATGCATGTGTATGTGTATTTGTGTGAATGTGTATGTGAGTGAGAGAGAGAGAGAGAGAGAAGGGTGGGGGGACACACTTTCAATAGACTAAAATCTAATCCCTACCCTCAGGGAATTTACACATAACTGGAATATTTTTAAAAGTGTCAAAATTGACATCTGTGAGCTACAAAGTGCTATAGGAATATAAAGGCAGGAGAGTTCGCTTCCAGCGCAGGTGGGGTTCTGAGTGGTATGTGACACTTCCTGGAGGAATGCTATTCGAGATAACTGAAGCGAAGGTGAGATCTCAACAGGTAGTAATGGGGATAGGGTGGAAAAGAGAATTGTTGAGAAAAGCCACGAAACAGAGAGAGCAGGGTGTGCTCTGTGAATCTGAGGTAATGTGAAAAAAATACCAAATACCAAAATATTCTTACCCTTGGATGGTGGGCTGATAGCTGATTGATTTTAGTGTGTGTCTTTCTGAATTTTCTATTCTTTAAAAAGCTTGGGTAATTTGTATACTCAAGAAAAAAATCATATTTTTTAGAACCAACATCAGTAACAAAATCAGCAAAAAAAAAAAAAAAAAGAAGTGCTTTTGTGGCTGAAGGTAAGAAAGCAAGAACGTTTAAAATTCTAGAGAAGACTGGCAGTAGAGAAGAGGGCTTGTGTCTAACTGGGCTCTCTACCTCAGCACTGTTGACATTTTGGACTGGATCATTACCTGTTGTGGGAGCTGCCCTGTGTATTGTAGCATTCTAGTCTCTGCTAGATGCTAGCGGAATTTTTCCCCTTCTCTCCTTGGCCACCCCAATTGTGACAACTAAATATGTCCCCTAAGGGATGAAATTGCCCTGGGGTGGATAGAATTACCATTCTAAACCCTGGAATCTTTGATGTGAAGGAAAAGTCATCCCTACATACTTCCCTGCATGCACAGAGAGTGTAATCCCGTCACTGTGCCTTGGCTCTCTTAAAATGTTTCCCTCTTTCATCCAATCCCACCCAAATCCAGGAGGCAGAAGGTCTGAATGCTGGGTCTCAAGTCTTAACATTTAGTTAGCTACAACTAACTTCAATATTATTTTTAACCTGACTTCACCTGATTTGTGGGGGGTGGGACGCGGACCAGGTTTGCCTAGAAAACTCCACTAACAGGGCTGGTCCAAGCTGAAAAGGAAGGAGACAAAGTCCTCTTTGGGTTAGTTGAACGGCCCCTCTGGGCCTGCTTACTTATCCATAAAATGACAGGTAGATGAGAAGAGCTCAAAGATTCTGTGAATCTGTGTGTCAATGCCAACCCCTTATTTTGTACAGGAAGAAAATGACATTTGGCAATGCGTAGTTTTGCCCAAGGTCACACACCTCACCACTGGCAGCACCATGACTAAAACCCAGCACCATGACTAAATGCCATGACTTTTGATTTCTACGTGTGCCCCTCCATCCCGCACTCTTTGTCACATGTCTCCTTAGAAGCATGGCTTCCTTGTGTCAGAAAGGAAGAAAACAAGAGTGACTGGGCAGGCCACTTACATGCGCTATTTGGTGAGCAAGGCAATAGAGAAATGTTCTCTACGTAAATAACAACAGCAACAACGACATGACTTTCCGAATGAACCAAAGCAGCTCGAAGAAACACAGCGCTATTGGCTCTTTCAAGACAGTGGAGAATCTGAGGGTGATGAGTTTTGTGGTATTCAATGGCAGGCTGCTGTGACAGAGGGCTGCAAATGCCACTCCGGGGACATGTTAATGAAGGCTCTGCATGCACAACACGAGAGGCAATTATTCTGTTCTCCCTGGCACTGGGTCCTCCTGGCAGGAGAGCTGCCACCGATGCGGTTGGAAAGAGTTCAGTGCAAAGTTCACAGAGAAAGCCAGATGGAGAAGGAACAAGACTTGCCGTCTGGCTCAGCCAGTGCCAAACACACCAAGTGCTCGTCTGCCGGCCTTGCCCTGATCCTTGGGAACATATGCAGGAAGGGCATGGTGGGCGGAAGAGGCGGAGACTTCTGCTGGCGGATGCGAGGGGGATCTGGGCTGCTTCCGGCCTGCGTGTAGGCCGCCATCTCTGAAGCTCTCCAGGCTTGGGGCTGCCTTCCCTCCTGGCCAGATGTTGTCAACATAGGTTGCGAGTAGTCATCCCCAGACAAAATATGGCCAGGCAGGTGAACCAGAAAAAGAGGTGGTGAATACAGATCAGTTTGTGGATGATTTTCCTGGCACCCATTTTGTGGGCTGACCTGGCCTCTTTCTCTCAGGTTCACCCTGGGGAAAGGCTCTTCCAGGTGCTGGAAAGAAGACTTTGTCTCCTTCCTTTTCAGCTTGGACCAGCCCTGTTAGTGGAGTTTTCTAGGCAAACCTGGTCCGCGCCCCACCCCCCGCAAATCAGGTGAAGTCAGGTTAAAAATAATATTGAAGGCTGCTGTGAGTGCCAGTTGAGTCACAGTACTGAGGGTGTGTGGGTTGCAAGTAAGTGGGTCCCACACGTTTCCCAGGGAGATGATGGGGCAGAAACAGGTTGTGGAGTCTGCAGTAAATGAACCCCAGATCTTAGCAGCAGCCTGCCCCCACCCCCTCCTGCTGGCATTTCCAGGCCAGAAGGGACTGTTCTGTCTCACTGTTTCTCAAAGGCCACCTGCTGCTGCCTCAGTGAGTCAGAAGGGCCTGTCTGGCTTGTCGTGGATCACTTGGAACCTGGCCACATGCCTCCCTTTTCTATTTCTGTGCCCTAGAAGATGGCAGTACCACCCAACACCCCACCCAGGAAATCGCTGCCAGTAGCTCTAGTGAAGCCTCATCTCAGGGCTAGTTACCTAGTAAGAAGAGCAGTGCTGAGAATTCAGGCAGGTAGAGATGAGGTCTGCAGCAAGAGGAAAGAAAGGAGCCTTCTGAAGGCAGCTGCTCAATGGAGGAATTAGGGAGGATTGGAAGCAGAGTTATCCTCAGGATGAGTTAGCGACAGTCCTGGCATAGGAACACTGTCCCTATGAGGACTCCCCTGTGGGCCTGGACAGCTCAGGCCTGGGGCTGGGTAGCTCACTGGTTGGGCCTCAGCTAATGCAGGCAGAGTGTGAGGACAACCGCCAGGCGCTGGGGCAGCTTTCCAAGGGATACTCTTTTCATTGAAGTAATTCCAAATCCTTAGTGCATCATGCTGTAACCTATACTGTTTGGGGCCTTCTCACTCATGCTCCCTCCCCACCTCCCCTGCATGCAATGTCCCTTTCTCCCCACTTAGTGGACAGTGTAAGGGATTTCAAACTTTACGTGCATCAGAACCATCTGGAAAGATTGCCAATGTCAGCTTCCTGGCCCCATTCCCTGAGGTTCTGATTCCGTAAGCCCAAGCAGGATGCTACATTTTTATCAAGCATTCTGGGGAGATCCTCAGCATGTGGTTCCTGGACTCTACTATGAGAATGCTGGTTTCATGGCTAAGAGCGTAGACTCTGAAGTCAGACCAGAATTCAGATCCCAGTTCTGCTGCTTACCAGCTATAGAACCTCTAAGCGTCAGCTTCCACATCTGTAAAATGGGAGTGGTGAATTACTTTCCTCATGCTCTGAGGATTAAATGAGATGATTTATGTAAAGACCCAACAGACTGCCTGAGAGGCAATGAGAACTTAATAATGTTATTATTGCTAGTGGAATTCCTGCTGTTCCATGCTCCTGACACACACATAGATGCTCAATGTGTGACGACATGTTTGTGGCTGACTCAAAACTGTTCTGTTCTTTATGGGAAATGATGCAGGGACTTTAGAGGTGATCTGGTTTCTGTTTGGAGAGCTGGGCCTCTTAGCCACCCAAAGGGAGGACCTTCTTTTTTCGCCCCAAGGATGAATTAGAATCCTGTGTTTGGCAATTTCATCATGCAGTAAGACATGAAAGACCCTCTTCTTGCACCCTTCACCCAGCAGGAACTGGGTGTTGAAAAAGTCTTTTTGACAACTTGGTGTCTTTTTTGACTTTCACAAGAAAACAGGAGTCTGCTTGTGAATAGTATCGCCCTTGAACTCAGAGCCTGAAGGAACAGGAGTGGGCTGGGCAGAGCCTGGACTAATGCCAGGAACCTTCCGTGAGGAAAATGAAGATCTCGGCATGGGGCTGTTGGCAGCCAAGGCCTCCCCAAGCCCTGGCATCTTGGGCCTGGGCTGCCTGAGGACAAATGGAACCACTAGGACCTAGGCTGGGTCTAGCCTGGCTAGACGTTTTTCTTGCTATTCTCACACCTCCATCTCCTCTTCGGCTTCCCAGGACCCGGCTGGGAGGAGGAGCTTGGCAGATGACCCAGGGCTCCCAAGGCTGGTGGCTCTAGAAGGGACTATTCACCCAAGGATCAGGGTGTCAGGAAAGGCCACAGGACAGGACAGAAGCTAAAGCAACCCAGGAAGGTGGGTTACCTTACAGAGGCCACTAATAATTACTATTTGGCAGCGAGACCCTGCCAAGTTTTCTCAAAAGCCTCCTTCACATTAAGGATATAAAAATATCACATTTTATTGGATGATATTGGCATTGAGCAGGGTAAGGATAATTAAGTTTTTATTGGATGGTAAGGGGTGCATGATCGGTTGCCAACGAGGGAGTAGAGGTATCTTATACTTGTGAATTAAGGTGGGGAGACAAAAGGGGAGAATGTGAAGGAGGCTTTGAACTGGGGAAAAGGGTAGCAATGAGGTGTGGCTGTAGCCTAGGAATAGTCAGGGAAGCAGATAATTTAGTTAAAATGTCTTGACCAAAAAGGGAGCTGGGCAGGTGGGGATAACTAAAAAGGAGTGCATAAAAGAATGTTGTCCAAGTTGGCACCAGAGCTGGGGAGTTTTAAGAGGTTTAGAAGTCTGGCCGTCAATACCCACAACAGTTATGGAGGCAAGGGAAACAGGCCCTTGAAAAAAAGGTAATGTGGAGTGGGTAGCCTCCGTATTGATTAAGAAGGGGACAGACTTACCCACCACTGTAAGAGTTACTCAAAGCATCTGTGATGGTCCAGGAGGCTTCCGAGGCAATCAGTCAGCGTCAATCTTTAGCCACTAAGCCGAGAATATCTGGGAAGGAGTCAGTCAGAGCCTTGGGCCAGTTGGACAGTCCAATTTCCATTGGGGTCCCACACAGATGGGACACGGCTTAGGAGGAATCCTGGGCTACGGGCGTTCCTTGGCCCAGTGGCCAGATTTCCAGCACTTGAAGCAAGATCCTGGGAGAGGAAGTCCTGAAGGAATGCCTGACCACTGTGGCTTAGGCGTTTTGAAGTTTTTGTGTGCTGAAGATATGACTGGGGTTTCTCTCACAGCAGAGGCAAGTAATTGCAACTGTTCTCTATTATTGTACACCTTGAAGGCGAGGTTAATTAAGTCCTGTTGTGGGGTTTGAGGGCCGGAATTTAATTTTTGGAGCTTTATTTAATGTTGGGAGCAGATTGGGTGATAAAATGCATATTGAGAATAAGATAGCCTTCTGGCCCCTATGGGTCTAGAGTGGTAAAATGTCTAAGGGTTGTTGCCAAATGGGCCATGGACTGGGCTGGGTTTTTATATTTGATGAAAAAGAGCCTAAATGCTAACTGATTTGGGAGAGGGCGGAGAAAGAAAAAAGGAGCATTAACCTTGGCTATGCCTTCCACTCCAGCCACCTCTCTAAGAGGAAATTGGGCAGGTTGGGGAGGGCTAATAGAGGAATGAAACTGTAAGCAAGAACAGGTGTGAGGAGGGGAGGTGATAGAAAGATTATAGGGTGGGGGAGCAGAGGCTGAGGAAGAATTGGGGCCTGGCTTGGCCTGGTGCGGAGCAGCCTGGGGAGAAGGGGAGAGGTCAGATGAGTCTGTAGTAAAGGAGGATTCAAAGGACTCAGAGGTTGGGGCGGAGACCGAAGGAACAGACAGGAGAGAAAGAAGAAATATTTGGGACAAGTCGCATTGGGAGCAGACCAATGTATAAAAGAATGCCTGGACGTCAGACACCTCAGACCATTTGCCCATTTTTTGACAAAAATTATCTAGATCTTGTAAAATGGAGAAATCAAAAGTGCCGTTTTCTGGCTATTTAGAACTCAGAGGATTGTTGAGTTTGTATTGGGGCCAAGCGGTATTGCAGAAGAAAATAAGGCGTTCAAGTTTTAGGTCAGGCGAGAGTTGAAGAGGTTTTAAATTCTTGAGAACACAGGTTAAGGGAGAAGAAGGAGGAATGGCAGGTGGAAGGTTGCCCATAGTGAAGGAGGCAAGTTTAAAGAGAAGGGTAGAGAAACGGAGAGAAGGGATGGGGGGTGCTTGTCCCCAGGAAAGTGAAGAAGCGGTGGGAGGTGCTTGCCTCCCAGGAAGGTGGAAACAGGGTGGGAGGTGCTTGCCCCTCAGGAAAGTGGAAACAGGTTGGGAGGTGCTTGCCCTCAGGAAAGTAGAAAATGGGTGGAGACATGGAGAGAAGGGGTGGGGTGAGCAGCCAAAGCAGGCGTGCCCGCAATTGACTTGCCACAAACAGAATGACCAAGGCAGGCGTCCCCGAGAAGATCAGACACCAATGGGAGGTGGGTGAATAATCAGGCAGGCATCCCTGCAATGATTAAACACCAAGGGAAAGCTTTCTTCCCGAGTCCATGACAGGTACTGGAGTTTTGAGTCCGTGGATAAAATGTGTCTCCTTTGTCTCTACCAGAAAATGAAAGTAATTGAAATTAAGAGAAGGGAGAGATTGAAGGGTGGTGGCAAGATTGAAAGGAGAAAGAGGTTGAGGGATAGTGAGAGAGGTTGGAGAAGACAGTAAGAAGTGGCTGCTTACCTGATTTAAAATCGGTGAGATGTTCCTTGGGCTAGTTGGTCCGAGGACCCGAGGTCATAGGTGGATCTCTTCATAGAGTGAGGGTGAGGACATGGGACTGGTCTCCCAAAGGAGTCCCACTGACCCAGGTCTTCGGCACCAAATGTCTCACGTGTGTCCATGTGAAGAGACCACCAAAGAGGCTTTGTGTGAGCAATGTGGCTGTTTATTTCACCTGGGTGCAGGCAGGCTGAGTCCAAAAAGAGAGTCAGCAAAGGATGGTGGATTATCATTAGTTCTTACAGGTTTGGGGATAGGCGGTGGAGTTAGAAGCAATGTTTTGCAGGCAGGGGGTGGATCTCACAAAGTACATTCTCAAGGGTGGGGAGAAGTACAAAGAACCTTCTTAAGGCTGGGGGAGATTACAAAGTACATTGATCAGTTAGATTGAGGCAGCAATAAATCACAATGGTGGAATGTCATCAGTTAAGGCTATTTTCACTTCTTTTGTGGCTCTTCAGTTGCTTCAGGCCATCTGGATGTATACGTGCAGGTCACGGGATATGATGGCTTAGCTTGGGCTCAGAGGCCTGACAGTTAAAATGATACTTTTACTAGAATTTTAAAAATACAAAAAAATAAAAGTTTCAAAAACATCCGCTGGAGTTTGTCCCATGCGTCCGTGTGAAGAGACCACCAATAGGCTTTGTGTGAGCAACAAGGCTATTTATTTCACCTGGGTGCAGGCAGACTGAGTCTGAAAAAGGAGTCAGCAAAGGGTGGTGGGATTATCATTAGTTCTTATAGGTTTGGGATAGGCATCCAAAGTACATTCTCAGGGGTGGGGGAGAATGTATCGTATCAGTTAGGGTGGGGCAGGAACAAACCACAAAAGTGGAGTGTCATCAGTTAAGGCTATTTTCACTTATTTTGTGGATCTTCAGTTGCTTCAGGCCATCTGGATGTATACGTGCTGGTCACAGGGGATATGATGGCTTTGCTTGGGCTCAGAGGCCTGACAGGGCTGATTCATTTACAATGCTCATACCGTGAAGAATCTTTTCATTAGTTTCTGCTACCTGGACACCTAGTCTTCTTATATTCCTGTTCTGGGTTTGAATCTTGGCTCCACTGCATGCCAGACATGTGACCTTGGGTGAGTTACTGTGCTTCTTTGAGCCTCTATTTTCTCATCTGAGGATAATACCCAATGCATAGAGTTTAGGAACTAAACCCACATTCACATAACCAGTCAGCAACAGAGCTGTAACTAGGACCAGACCTCCAGACCCCTAGGTCTTCGGTTTGAGGGAGGAGAAAATGACCTGAGAAGTCTTTGGTAATTGCAATGAACAGAAGAATTTTTCATCAGCTCACTGAACATCTACTCTTTGAATCTTTAATTGAGAAAGCCCTTTGCTCCCCAACTATCCTTGTTTAGCCATGAAGACACTTTAAGGAAGGGAGAATTTTGTCTGAGTAGGAATTTGGGGGAAGGAAGGAAACACTACACAGAAAGGCACCTTAGAATTGATTTACTTTGAGCTTTTCTTGGGTTACAACCTCTCATCCCAACAGAGTTTTGTGAGGATTTAATGAGATATTACCTATAGGCCCTAGCTTGATTCCTGGCACACAGTAAAGACCCAATAAATTCTAGCTGTCATTGTTATGATGACTAATAGGCCCTATGGTGATGTGAGTTCAAAGGATTTGCGAGTGGCCCATCAACCCCCACTCCACCTTGAAACGTTACCCACATCAGCTCCCAGAGTCTGAAATTCCTTTAAGGAGAGACTGATTCTTTTTCTTCCATAGTCAGATACATGGTTGACCATATAAAGTAAAGGAAGAAGGGAGGGAGGTATGAGCAGTACGCATCTTGTGCTGGAGCAGAAATGCTGGCTGGGTACCCTGGAGTCTGTGCTCATGGTTTCTGAGCCGAGCATACTCCCCAGAGTCTCAGTCCACCTGCTCTTGTGTCTGATCCCTGGAGAGTAATAGACAGAAAAGTCTATTGCAATGGACTGAAGAGTTTTTCATCAGCTCATTGGACATCTGCTCTTCGAGTCCTTAGTTGAGAAAGCCCTTTGCCCTCCAACTATCCTTCTTTAGCCATGAAGACACTTTAAGGAAAGGAGAGTTTTGGCTCAGTAGGAAATTGGGGGAGGGAAGGAAACACTACACACAAAGGCACCTTAGAATTGACTTACTTTGAGCTTCCCTTCATGCAATAGAACCTAGATTCTGAAGACTAAGGTGAGAAGGAGCTGTGGGTCGCAGGGGTTAGTAATAGGGAGGAAATCCCCTAAACCCAACTGGAGAGAAATCCAGGAGTCTATAGAGTTCTTGGCTGGAAACCCCAAATATTGCTGGTTCACTGTCCCCCGGTTTCCTGGTCATTCAACATTTTCCCAGCACTTGCCAGGAACACGAAGACAAGTAGAACTGTGGCTCCCACCTTCCAGGGATTCTGTAGGGATGACCGTGGTGCCCGACTCACAGCCCCTGGATCCACTGCTCTCAGCCACAGTTGCTGGGACAGTGGCAGGCGAGCCTCACAGCACCCCATCTTGCCTGCCTAGTTCCTGCTCCAGGGCTCTCTCCACTCTGCAGGGCCTGCTATGTCTACCTGAAAGTCTAGGCCAGAAGTTTGCTTCTCCAGGACAACTGGCCAACCAGCTGGGCCCAAGAGCCTTCCTCCAGGCAGAAGACTGTGGCCACATTCTGATTTCTCAAGGGTGTCCAGGAGACCTGAACCCCTATTTTCCACAAGATCCACCTTGATAACACACCCCTCCTGGGCTTTTCCTTGTTTCTTACCTCACTTTCCCTATTCCCTGCTCCCAGGATCACCTTCCACATAGACTGCCTGCACCTGAAGCCTTATGCAGGCTTGGTTTTGGGGGAATCTGATCTCAGATAGGTTTCTCATCTATTATCAGAGTGATGAGTTCTGAAATCAAGATAGGAATAGGGTGCACAGAGGAGGAAGCCCAAGCTACATGGGGACAGAAAAAGCCCTCAGAGGTGGTGACATTTTTTCTGAGTCTTGAGAGATGAGAAGTCAGTCAGTAGACCAGAGACAGGAGGCATTCATTCTAGGCAGAGGGGCTACCCCACGCAGAGACCCAAAGGTGAGTGAGAACATGTGGAAACTTCCAATAGTTCAATCCACTGGAGTCTAGGATGCCAGTGAGGGCAGGGCCGGGGGAGCTGGGCAAACAGGTGGGCCTGGGCCAGGAAGGGTCCACCCATGGAGAGGTGGTGAGGGTCCAAGGTAGTAACAAACAAGAAACACCCGTGTGATCCCCTGAAACCAGGTCTGTTCAGACCATCTGGGCTCCCAGAGCTGGCAGGAGAAGGTGTTCTGTTGACATGGGTAAAGGAAGAGGAGGAGGAGGAGAAGCCAGTGAACTGAGCTGGCCAACCATGCTGTTGACCACACACAGGTCCTGCAGCAAAGACACAGGACGGCCTTGCCCACTCTCCTGGCAGTAATGAAGGGGGTAGGGAAGGGCATGACTTGAATCCCAGGGTAGCTTCATTCTGCAAAGTCCTCCTGGGAAATCACCCCCAGGGTCCCTTCCCCAGGAAGCCCCTCTTCCTCCACTCTCACCTCCCTCCCACCACCTGCCAACTCACCGTCGCCACCATGAAGTCTCCTTGAAAGTGCCCCTTCCCTTGAAAGACACAGTCTCCAGGGCTCTTTTCCCTCAAAGGACACCTGACCAGATGCTTAGCACCATTCATGATGTTTATGTTTTTTAAGACAGCAAAGAGGCCAGATAGGTTTTTAAATTGCTTTTTTTTTTTTTTTGAGACGGAGTTTCACTCTTGTTGCCCCAACTGGAGTGCAATGGCGTGATCTCGGCTCACTGCAACCTCCGCCTCCCAGGTTCAAGCAATTCTCCTGCCTTGGCCTCCCGAGTAGCTGGGATTACAGGCACCCGCCACCACGCCTGGCTAATTTTGTACTTTTAGTAGAGACGGGGCTTCTCCATGTTGGTTAGGCTGGTCTGCCTTTTCGTATTCTTATAATGCTACAGCTTCATGGTGGTAGGATGTGGCCCCGGGGAGCTTGTCCCCTGGCAAGAGTGACTCATTTGTGGAGGAGATAAGGGGTCTGCCATGGAGGAGAGAAAGGATTGAAGGGGCAGACCTGGACAAGGAAGGGCGACTGCAGGTCTCACCTTCCCTCCCTTGCCAACCCTGAACACTGCAGCTCTGCTTCCACGCTCAATGAGAGCTGGTGGCCTTCTCCAGTCTACATCCCACAGCGGAAAGCCTCCCACTTCCCTAGCTGTGATAGATTGGCAGACAGGGCAACCTCACCTTGGAGCAAAAGCATGAATTATCCACCCGCCCAGTCTTGCAGTAGCGATCTTCATTTAGTACTTACTCTGTGCTAAGCACTTTACATGAGTTAACTCATTTTATCCTCATAATTGTATTAGATACTATTGTCTTCAGTTGCAAATGAGGAAAACAAGACTCAGAGAGGTGTTGTAGGTAGCTCAAGATCACAGGGCAGGCGGTGGAAACGGGCCCTGAGGCCCCACAAGTTCAGGACGGTACATTGGATGTTCCTGTAACTGGCAGCTCTGTGGGCCTGCGTGTAGGGAGGGAAAAGACACAGGTGTGAGCAGCGTGTGTGAAGTAGGAAGAAAGCCCAGCTGTAATAACAATAATTCTGATCACAGCAGCAGTGGCGCTGACTGGGCACTTAGTGTGTCCTGGGCCTGGCGCTCTACCTGTGGTTTCATTCTCACCCACACTGCGATGAGATAGGTGCTGCTGGTGCCATCGTTGGAAGAGAACGCTCATTCACCCACTTGTTTCCTCATGCACCCTTCACTCATCGCTCCTTGAGCTCACGCTGGGGGTTGTCTCCAAACAGTGGTCCAGATGCCCAGTGAGAGCAGCCTGACCCTGGCATGAGGCCTCCCCCAGCCATGCTCTGGGTCTGTGGCTTCATTTACCCACACGCCGAGCACCTCCCTCCTCCATCCATGCCCTCACGGGACCAGCTGCCCTCCCAGCCCTGCAGGCTTCGAGCCTGTGCATTGCTCACCAAGCATGGCTGCTGGGGCCTACCCACCCTGCCCGGCCGGCTCACCATGGGGTGGGCAGACACCACAGCCTTCACCCACCCAGGCTTCCATATCCCTCTGTGCTTCCCCATCCAGCACGCACTCCTGATGCCATGCTCTGTTCAGGCTTTATCAGATGTCCTGGCCCATGGCCTGGGGAGACCCCACGGCCCCAGCAACACCATGGCCTCCACCCCTGCCCTCCTCCCCAGGGCTTAGCGTCCTGGCGTCCGTCCAGGAAGTTTGTCCTTCCTCCCCAGGCAACTTGGCCTTGGCCAGGGAGCATCTTCAAGTGCGATTTCCGTCCACCTTTGTCCCATGACCGCTGTGCCATGGAAACGCCACCCTCCACTGCCCTCCTGCCTCCGGCGCCACTTCAAGGCCACTTCCTGTGTGACCTTCCTGCTCCTGGGATCAGTCATTCCCACACAGGCTAGTGCTGGGGCCAGCCCCCTCTCTCCCTTCCTCCCTCTCTCCTCTGTTCCTCCCACTCTCCGGAAGGGAAGAAGGTCTGTCACCAGGCCCCACAATTGATTAATAACCCAGCTTTCACTGATAATTCCACCCCTGGGGGCTGCAGCCCAAAGGTTTGAATAAACATAGTGATTTTCCTTAAATAAACATCCTCCCCACAAAGTAAAGTTGGTGACCCACCAAGGCCAGCTGACCCAGCAACTGTTTTCACCTCAGTGTCCTGGTTCTCTCCCCTGCCACCCCCCATGGCAATGGTGTGGGAACAGCTTGGGAATCAGAATCCCCTCGGGGCCCAGGGCCCTCACCCTACTTTGGTGAAGCCTTTCTAGACCCTCTTCAGCCTGAGGAAGTTCCTCTCTACTCCTCCCCTACTGCCTCCTGGACTGTCCTTCAGGCTCAGAGCTCCTGGTCTCTGCCACTGCTGACCCCTTCAATGGTGCCTGCCACCCACTCCAATGAGGAGCAGGGTCACCAGACCAGTCTGTTGCTCTTCTGTTTTAACCTGCCATTCCTGGCTGTCCCTCTTGGACTTCGGAGGTCAAACATTCCTGCTTCCGAGCTCCCACCTTTTTCCCCAGCTTATCTCCATAATGTGTTTGGACCCCCTCTCCTGCCTCTACTCTCATGGCCTCAGTTTTGATCACCTCTGCCCAGTTCCACATCCTACTTCAGTTGCAGGGGGAGGAGGGTAGAGGCCCTGGGGACTGCACACTCTGAAAGATTGAATGCCTCAGGGGCAGGAACTTGTGGAGGACAGAGCCCACTGTACCAGCTAATAAAAACTCCATCATCGAGGTCACAAAACTGAAGGTCTTGAATCTGAGCTCTTCAGAGGGATCCTGGTCCTGTTGCCTTTGATCTCATACTTAGTCCATTGCACCAGATGCTGTGGTCACGTATAAGGCTGGATCTTTTTGGAATATTGATGTTTCTCTTTTTTTCCCTCTATATGTTAGCTCATTTTTCTTTCTCTCATTCAAGTAGGAGTCATTTGAAAGTTATGCTGGGTCTTCGTTTGCCCACAGATCAAGGACAATTTAGGGAGTTTGCAGAACAGATGAACAGAGATTTAAGGAATGAGCAAAACGCCCTGTGGGAGCAGTGGGGAGTGAGTTCGGGGGCATCTCCTGCTCTGAGACCAGAAAGCAATTCCTCTGAGGAGATGGGGAGGCCGCCCAGCAGCCGGATCCCAGCCCTGCTTCCTTGCAGGGTGTGTGGAGACAGCAAGAGTCCGGGGAGGAGTGGCTCCCCGAGTGCAGCAGGCATTTGGAATCATTAGCACTGGGTTTCTGGTCTTAGCAAAGTCTCTGGCACAGAGGCAGAGAAGAGTCAAAGTCAGGCACAAAAGCATGTGCATGCCAGGCCGTGGAGACTGGTCACTGACTCTATGTGCAGGGGATTACAATATTACCAGGAATGATGGGGTGACATTTTCTGCAGCTTCGAGAAATAGGCCTCAGAGTCAGAAATGATTTTTACTCACAAAAGACAACTTCTGTGTTTGTGCACTAAGATTTATGCCCCAAATAACCAGAGGCCTTGTGGTTGTCAGAGCACACCACAGTATTTCCCATCTTCTGCACAGCCTTTGCATGTGCTGTTCCCTTTGACTAGAAAGTCCTTCCTTCCCACAGTCTGTTTGCTGACTCCTGTTGGCCCTTTAAAACCAGGCTCAGGTGGTGCTTTCTCTCTAGGAAACCTCCCCAGAGAGGCAACACTGTCCACACCTGCTTCCCTCTCTGTGTGCTACTGACCTCTGTACTGTTACATATATTCTATATAAATATATATTCAATTATATATTATATGTAATATATTATATATTTTAATATATTTTTTTATATATGCTTCCCTCTCTCTGTGCTGCTTACCTCCATACTGTTTTTTATAGCTAATTTTTTTTATTTTTATTGAGGTATAATTTACATACCACAACATTCATCCTTGGGAAGTATTACAGTTCAATGTTTTTAGCACGTTCACAAAATTGTGCAACCACGGTGATATGGTTAGACTTTGTGTCCCCACCCAAATCTTATCTGGAATTGTAATCCCCATAATCCCCACATATTGAGGGAGGGACCTGGTGGGAGGAGATTGGGTCATGGAGGCAGTTTCCCCCAGGCTGTTCGTTCTCATGATAGTGAGTGACTTCTCATGAGATCTGATGGTTTTATAAGGGGCTCTTCCCTCTTCGCTCATCCCTTCTCCTTCTTGCCACCATGTGAAGAAGGTCCTTGTTTCCCCTTCGCCTTCCACCATGATTGTAAGTTTCCTGAGGCCTCCCAAGCCATGTGGAACTGTAAGTCAATGACACCTTTTTCCTTTATAAATTACCCAGTCTCGGATACGTCTTTATAGCAGTGTGAAAATGGACTAATACACATCACCACTATCTAATTCCAGAAAATTTTTTTTTTTTTTTTTTTTTTTTTTTTTTTTTTTTTTTTTTTTTTTTTGAGACGGAGTCTTGCTCTGTCGCCGAGACTGGAGTGCAGTGGCCGGATCTCGGCTCACTGCAAGCTCCGCCTCCCGGGTTTACGCCATTCTCCTGCCTCAGCCTCCCGAGTAGCTGGGACTACAGGCACCCGCCACCTCGCCCGGCTATTTTTTTGTATTTTTTAGTAGAGACGGGGTTTCACCGGGTTAGCCAGGATGGTCTCGATCTCCTGACCTCGTGATCCACCCGTCTCGGCCTCCCAAAGTGCTGGGATTACAGGCTTGAGCCACCGCGCCCGGCCTAATTCCAGAAAATTTTTATCATTCTCAAAATAAACCCATACCCATTAGCAGATACTCCCCTTTCTCCTCTGCCCTTAGCCCTTGGCAACCACTAATTTACTTTCCCTCTCTATGGGTTTGCCTATTTTGGACATTTCATATAAATGGAATAATACAATAGGTGGCCTTTTGTGTCTGGCTTCTTTCACTTGGCATAATGTTTTCAAAGTTCATTTGTGTTGTAATATATACCAATACTTCATCCTATTTTTAAATTTTATATAATAATATATTTTATTACTTGACCAAGCTATTTCTAAAAGTAAGCTAGTTATTATACCATAGAGAAACAACATCTTATTCAAAAAGAACTACTCTAGATTTATTTGGCAAGTCTTATTTTTGTTAAATATTAATTTTAATAAATTTTACACTTTTTTTTTTTTTTTTTTAAACAGGGTCTCACTCTGTTACCCAGGCTGGAGTGCAGTGGCTGGATTACAGCTCATTGCAACCTTGACCTCATGGGCTCAAGCAATTCTCCCATCTCAACCTCTTGAGTAGCTGGGACTACGTAACCTCGCCCAGCTAATTTTTGTATTTTTGTAGAGATGGGGGTCTCACTATGTTGCCTAGGCTGGTCTCGAACTCCTGGTCTCAAGTGATCTGCCTGACTTGGCCTCCCAAAGTACTAGGATTACAGGCGTGAACCACCGCACTGGGCCCATTTTACACTTTTAAATCCTTTTCTACTAAGGTGATTATTCAATCAGTTTCCATATAGCTTTTCTTCTGTATATAAAGATTGGTAAAATTGTAAATAAGTATTATAATCTGAATTCACAGAAAATATTTATAATCTCAAGAGAACAGAATCTATTTTGAACAGAGCTCTTGTTTTTGTAAATATTAGTTCACCACCACGTTTTTCCATATGTTTCTGTATCCACCTTTTCTTGGAACTTATGGGCAGGAAATGATAGAAGAAGGCAGGAAAAGGAAACGTCAAAGCTTTTTTGGAGGGACTGCATTTTCTGGGACTGATAAGATGGATGACTTCCACTGTAACTCTCTGGTTATCAAAGGAATAGGAGAAATAACAAATTCTCAGTTTAGTTGTCAATCTCACTTACTACCATCAGAATGAAGGATTTAAATGAAAAGTTCAAGTTAAAAGGCATCTTTATAGATAATACTCTGATATTCCTAGTGCTCTCACTTATTTACCCATGTGGGTGTTTTTTAAAAACTGGAAGTATAATAAAAAGAATCCAGAATCCATACAAAGAGTAGATATGAGTGTTAATATATAAATTGAATAAATTGGTATTTTAAATATCAATCCCTGTATTTTTTCCATCATGAAAAAGAAATACATTTTTAATGTAAAGTTTTGGGTTTTGTTTCTTTTTAGAACTTTCACTTATTTGTAACTTTCATTTCTTATTTTTTGTAACTTTCATTTTTAAAAAACTAACTGCTTTACTGCTTTACTCAAAATAGCTTTCCCTTTATGAAGTGAATGTACTCCATTTATTTTTACGCTGAAAAATATTCTATTGCATGAATATACTATGTTTTATTATTCAGTTTGTCAATTAATGGACAATTGGTTGTTTCCATTTTGGGGCTATTCAGGATACCGCTGCTAAGATCATTTGTGTACAGATTTTTGTGCGGACACATGCTTTAATGCTTTTGGGCCTATACCTAGGAGTGGCATTGCGGGGTCACGTGAGAACTCTGTGTTTAACCTTTGGAGGAACTGCTGAAAGTGGCTGTACCACTTTACATGCCCCCCAGCAGTGTGTGAGGATTCCAGTTTCCCCACACCCTTTCCATTACTTGTTATTATCTGTCTTTTTGATTAGAGTCATCTTAGTGGTATGAAGCAATATCTCATTGTGGCTGGATTTGCATTTCTGTAATGACTAATGTCGATCGCTTTTTAATGTGCTTATTGGCCACTTGTGTATCTTCTTTGGAGCAATTTATATTCAAATCCTTTGTCCATTTTTAATATTTTTAATTGTTGAGTTGTATATGTACACATTTCCACTAGTGCATTTCCCACACTGTTTTGTAACCTATGTTTTATGTGTCTGAGTTTCCTATCAGACTGTGGGCAGGATCTGGGTCAGACTCGAACCCACGCCCTTCTTATGGGCACAGTGCAGAGCATACGGTAGGCACCTGGTAAATGCACCAAGACTGGAGACCCAAACTCTCTGGGGAGCCCTTGTGCTCTCCTCCAAGGTTCTTTCTTCTCAAAGTGCCTGCATTTCTAGATTCCTTATATATGGAAACCCATGGTGGGTCTGGGTCCTCTCTGGGGAAGTAGGGGTTGAGCTGAGAGGTCTGAATTCTGGAATATACTGCCTCACTGCCTAGGTAAGGGCCCCACTCCACACTCAGCCTTGCCTCTGTGCCTATTCTCTTTTCTTGTTTCTCTTTTTGTGTTGGTGGAGGTGATGGGGGTGGGGGTGGGGGAGAAAGGATTGCTTTTGAGCTAGGGTTGATGCAGCCGTGGTTGAATTTGAAATAAAAGAGGAAAATCCCCATCTCTTAGTTTGTGCCACACGATCCCAGGATGCATTTGTCTTGTAGCCACATCCGGTGAATCTGCTAACTCTACCTTGGCTAGGGCTCTGGGGATCTTCTGTTTGCTGCCACCCACCCCATCCACTGTCTCCCCTCCTCTGTGCCCAGAAGCTGACATTGGTGGGTTATATCAGTGGGTACCTTTGGGCTCTGGCTTCCAGCTGGATTTGACCAATGCGACACTGGCTGGAGACTGGAAAGACAGGGAGGTGAGCAGTTAGGGGTGTTTATTCCCTTTTTGCTGAGCTGTGTCTGTGTCTCTCCACTGAAGGCCACAGCTCCTGCTGGGGAGCCTCTCCACATAGCCCCTGTCTCAGGTTCGGGCCCAGGAGTGCCGTCCACACGGCTGGCATGAGCTAAGAGTACACTGCTCTCCATTTGGGCTCGCCCAGACCCTGCTCATACTTCTGTGCAGTGTCCCTTTATTCAGTTTCCTCAGATTACCCAATTTGAGTGTGCTTCATTTCCTACAGGACCCTGGCTGATATATCTGGGGACTGTCAAACGTGATGGTAGAGAGCCAGATATTGGTCTCGGACTGCCACACATTAGCTTCATTAACTTGGGCAAGTCATGTAAGCTATCAAGCCTCAACTTTCTCATCTGCAACGTGGACACAATACCAGTTCTTCCTTCACAGAGCTGATGTGAGAAGGAAGTGAGGCTGTGGCTGTCGGCATGGCAGGTGGCACACACCAAAGCCACCTTCAATAGTGGATGCTATTGTTAGGAGGACTAGAGCTTTGACTGTTAGAGGAGAGTGATTTACTCTTTTTCCTTACCTACTTGGTCCCATTTCACTTGAGACGAACAGCTGAAGAGTGCATGGAGGATCGCAAGGCTGAAACAGGAGTAAAATAAAATTTAATTAGCATCTGATCCACACTGGGGAGATTGTGAAAGGACATGGAGTCTAAGAGAAGATCTTCTCACCCTTAGGGAATTGGCCGTAGATTGGAGAAGTTAAGACAGACCCACAGGGGACCTGGGCATGAGAGGGTCTACTGAGCGTGAATAACTAGAGTTGTGGCCACTCAGACACTTGAGCCTACTGCCGTGTGGCAGGGGTTTGGATGTATTCTCCATAGTTCAGGGGGCAGAGCTCGCATCAGGAAATGAATGTTCCTCCCAACTCTAGATCCTGTGAAACTCCCATTTGATAACAAGTGAGCCTCCTTCTGGTTTATCTCGGAGGCTGCCTGGGCTATAACAGGAAAAGCGTCAGCTTCGGAGGCTGCAGAGACCTGGGTGTGACCTTGTGTTGCTCGCTGGCTGGGGACCAGGGCGAGACACATGACCTCTCTGAGCATCCATGTCCTCATCTGTGTTGAGCACACAGAGCAGCTTTATCAAAGGGGATAGTGGCCATTCAGACTTTTAAAAAGAAAATTAGCTAAGTATATAAGGCAAGGAGGAAAAGAGCTCTGGGAGGTCCCTGAGGGATCAGAGCCAGGGAGTTATGAGATGGGCTGAACGTTGTAGGCCAACAGATCTAATCAAATGTCTGGAGATGGGGAATGTGTCAGGCTAGGGGGCTCAGGGAACCTGGCTGAGAGACCACCCTCAGTGGGTAGAGTACAGGTCATAGAGAATGACAGTAGAGAAACTGCTTGTATCTGTCGCCCCTCCCCCTGGCTTTCCTCCTGGGGTTTAGGGCTGGGGCAATGGGGAGGCATGGGTGAGCAGGCAGGGGTGTAGATAAATGCTGGGGCCAAATGCCAATAACTGGGGGAGGGTTCCACACACCCATGCCTGCCTTCATTTGCTCAGCAACATTCAAGGAGCATTTGTTATTGCACGTGACATTCCAGACCTGTGTCAGATGTGGGGACATGGCAGGAAAGTGATCCAAGTGCTGGTCTCAAGGAGGTCACAGTCTTAGATGCCTTACTTGGTTACGCCAGGTCCATCTGAAGGGCCCATAGCTCTCTTATGAGCTCTGTGATCTGGGGCAAATGAGTTGTGTTTTTGGACCTTTCCCTCATCTGAGCGGATAGTGACACCAGTTCCATGCAGGGTTGATTGGAGGAGTAACAGCATGTGAGATTATGACACAAAAAATTTAGCATTCCCCAAGTGCCAGTACGTGGCAGCTATTTGATTGACATGCATTCAGGGACACTTGTAACCTTAATAAGTAAATTAAAGTTTTCCTAGAGAACTATTTCTATATGTGTGCAAAGAGGCATTTATGCTGAATGGCTGGTAACAGCCAAATACTGAAAATTGTGTTAAGTGTCTTAGTCCATTTGGGCTGCTATAACAAAATATGTTAGACTGGGTAATTTTTTTTTCTTTTCTGTTTTTTTTTTTTTTTTTTTTTTTTTTTTTTTTTGAGATGAAGTCTTGCTCTGTTGCCAGGCTGGAGTGCAGTGGCACGATCTCGGCTCACTGCAACCTCCACCTCCTGGGTTCAAGCGATTCTCCTGCCTCAGTCTCCCGAATAGCTGGGACTACAGGAACACGCCACCATGCCCAGTTAATTTTTATATTTTTAGTAGAGGCGGAGTTTCACCATGTTGGCCCGGATGGTGTTGAACTCCTGACCTCAGGTTATCCACCCATCGCTGCCTCACAAAGTGCTGGGATTACAGGTGTGAGCCACTGCGCCCAGCCCATTTTAACCATTTTTACATGTACACTTCGGTGACATTAAGAACATTCACACTGTTGTGCAACCATCACCACCACTATCCATCTCCAGAATGTTTTCATCATCCCAAATTTAAACTCCATACTCATTAAACAATAGCTTCCTGTTCCCTCCTCCCCACAGCCCCTGGTTACAACTATTCTATCTCTATGAATTTTACTATTCTAGATACATCGTGTAAGTGGAATCATACAATATTTGTCCCTTTGCGTCTGGTTTATTTCACTTAGCATGTTTTCAAAGTCCATCCATGTTGTAGCATGTATCAGAATTCTTCTGAAAGACAAAACATCCCAGTTTGTTGTATCACATTTTGTTTATCCATTCATTCATCAATAAACATTTAGGTTGTTTCCATCTTTACTATTGTGAATAATACTGTTATGAACATGACTATACAAATATCTGTTCAAGGCTCACACCTGTAATCCCAGCACTTTGGGAGGCTGAGGTGGGCAGATCACTTGAGGCCAAGAGTTCGAGACCAGCCTGGCCAACATGGCAAAACCCTATCTCTATCAAAAATACAAAAATTAGCCAGGCATGGTGGTAGTGCACCTGTAGTCCCAGCTATTCCAGAGGCTGAGGCAGGAGAATCTCTTGAACCTGGGAGGTGGAGGTTGTAGTGAGCTAAGATCGCACCACTGCACTCTAGCCTGTGCAACAGAGTGAGACTCTGTCTCCAAAAAAAAAAAAAAGAAAGAAAGAAAAGAAAAGAAAAAAAATCTGTTCAAGTCCCTGTTTTAATTCTTTTGTGTTTATACTTGGAAGTGTAATTGCTGGACCCTATGGTTATTCTGTTTAATTTTTTGAGAAACTGCCTACCGTTTTCCACTGAGGTTGCCTCATTTGACATTCCCACCGGCAATGCACAAGGGCACCAATTTCTCCACATCCATGCCAATAGTTGTTACTTGTTTTTTGATAATAGCTACCCTAATGAGTATGAAGTGGTATCTCATTGTGGTTTTGACTTGTATTTCTCTAATGATTAGTGGGTGAACATATTTTAATGTGCTTATTGGCCATTTGTATATCTTTTTTGGAAAAATGTCTATTCAAGTCCTTTTCTTAATTCTTGAATTGGGTTGTTTGGGTTTTTGTTGTTGTTACTGAGTTTTGGAGTTCTTTATATATCCTGGATTAATCCCTGATAAGATATATGATTTGCAAATACTGTATCTCATTCTTCGGTGGCCTTTTCACTCTGTTCATAGTGTCTTTTAATGTGCAAAGTTCTAACTTTTTATGAAGTTCTATTTATGTAAAGGAATTACTTTAAAAATATTTAAAATAAAAAAGAAGAAAAGTGCTGGGTGCATTTGCTCACACCTGTAGTTCCAGCAACTCAGGAGGTTGAGGCAGGAGGATTGCTTGAGCCCAGGAGTTCAAGGTTACAGTGAGCCACGGTTGTGCTGCTGCACTCCATCCTGGGCAACAGAGGGAGACCCTTTCTCTAAGGAAAATGAAGGAAAGAAGAACGAACGAAAGAAAGAAAGAAAGAAAGAAAGAAAGAAAGAAAGAAAGAAAGAAAGAAAGAAAGAAAGAAAGAAAGAAAGAAAGAAAGAAAGGAAGGAAGGAAGGAAGGAAGGAAGGAAGGAAGGAAGGAAGGAAGGAAGGAAGGGAGAGAGAAAGAAAGGAAGGAAGGGGAGTGGGGGAGGCAAGGGAAAGGAAGGGAAGGGAGAGAGAAAAGAAAGAAAAGAAAAGAAAGGAAAAAAGAAAAGAAAAAGGAAAAGAAAGAAACAAAGTGGAAAAAGAAAAAGGAAGATGGGGCAGAGACATGTGTAACCAAAAGCAGGTTCTGTGATCCTTGGCTCTTGTTCCTGGCTTGACGTCACCTGGCTCGGGCTGCCCCAGCTCAGGGGCACAGCATTGAGAGCAGATGGTAGAGGGTGGGAGAGACGCTGGCTGGGTTCCGGTTAGCCCCAACCCAGGCTCACAGGCTGCCTGACTGGGAGTGGGTGTGTGTGTGGAGGGGGTGGGAGCCCTGGGGTTTCCCTGAGATCTGTAACCTGGGGACTAGTAGGTGGGCTCAAAGGCAGGAAGTTCTCAGTTAGGAAACCTGTGGGTGCACCCACCTGCCTCTCTCAGCCTCCTTAACTGCAGGTTAAATTACAGGGCCCAGAGCCACGGTTTCTAAAGAGCATCTGTCTCTCTCTCTTTCTTTCTCTCTCTGCCCTTTGCTCCCTGTAAATCACTCATCACATTTCTTTTGTTTTGTGAGTGTTTTTTTTTTTTTCTGATTCTAAAAATAATATGCTTATAGAAAACTGACCAAAGAATAGAGGGAAAAAACAAACCACAAGCCCACCATCCTGTGTAATAACAGTGACCATTCATTGGGTGGGAACCTTGTGGCAGGAACTGGGCTCCATACTTCCCTGACACCCCCCTCCAGACATCCCCCAGCCCCTCACAATCATACGGGCCCCGCCAAGGAAACTGAACCACTTGGTGAAGGGCTAATTCAAACACAGCTGGGCTCATCTCAGGTGTATCTGTTTCTAAAGCCCATTTCCACTTTAGTCTCTGTTTTGCCACTGTTAATGTTTGGACTTATTTTTTCTAGCCTTAAAAATAACTGTTGTACATTTCAAAGCCCCCCCTTGCAAATGTAGTCATTTGGTTATTTTAGGAATAGTAAGACATGCTATTTATAACATCATTTAATCGTAAAATGATCACACTGGGTGTTATTAAAAATTGTTTGACAGTATGGAAATTTATCAGAAAACTGAAAATAGTTTTAGTTCCAGCAATCTCACTACTGGGTATTTATCCAAGGGAAAGGAAAGAAAATCAGTGTATCAAAGGGATACCTGCACCCCCATGTTTATTGCAGCACTATTCACAATAGCAAAGTTATGGGATCAACATAAAGGTTCATCAAATGATGAATGGATAAAGACAATGCTACACACACACACACACACACACACACACACACACACACACACACACACACAATCAAATAGTATTCAGCCATAAAAAAAGAATGAAATCTTTTCATTTGCAGTAACATGGATGGAGGTGGAGGTCCTTATGTAAAGTGAAATAAGCCAGGCACAGAAAGACAGATACCAGAGGCTGGGAAGAGTGTGTGTGTGAAGGTGGTATGGGATGAAGAGGGATTGGTTGATGCTATAAACACACAGTTAGATAGCAGGAATAAGCTCTATGTATTCAATAGCAGAGTAGGATGACTATCATTAGCAACAATATATTATACATTTCAAAATAGCTGGAAGACTTGAAATGTTCTCAACACATAGAAATGATCAATGCACAAGATGATGGAGGTCCCAAATACCCTGACTTGATCATTAAACATTCTATGCGTGTAACAAAATAGCATATGTATCTCATAAATATATGCAAATATTACACATCAATTAAAAATGGTCTGAATCAAGATCATCATTTTTGTACTGCTTTTTTCACCTGCCCCAATCCCTGAATGCTGGGGCCGTCTGGGCGTCTTTATATTTCCCATGACTTGTCCCAACAGAGCAGCTCAGCTCGGTTTGAAGGCTTACATGTTTTCTAGAGTCTTATCATTAGGTAGAGTGTGCAAGGATTGTGTCCACAGCAGCCCCAGTTTCTACCACCTTCCGGAAACAGGCAAAAACTATGGCTTCCTGAGAGGTGGCTGGGGAGGTACCCCACTGGTCTCTAGTAAGATCTATTGCCACCTCCAACTGCAAGACAAGGAAGGCCCCACAGCCAACCCAAACCCTCAGTGCTGGCCGCAGTTCTGTGCTGCCATCCCCACTTGTCACCTCAGGCTTAAAATGGGGGTACCTCACCCTAAGACTAAAGATGAGACCATGGTTTTTTTCTTGTTGTACAAATAGCATATGTTCAATGTTTCTCTTTTTTTAAAGGTAACTGTGGAAAAACGAAAGTAAATTAAAATGGAGGTTGGGTGCAATGGCTCACGCCTGTCATCCCAACACTTTGGGAGGCCAAGGTGGATGGATTGCATGAGCCCAGGGGTTTGAGACCAGCCTGGGCAACATGGTGAAACCCTGTCTCCACAAAAACTACAAAAATTAGCTGGGTGTGGGGCATGCACCTGTAGTCTCAGCCACTCGGGAGGCTGAGGTGGGAGGATTGCTTGAGCCTGGGAGGTCAAGGCTGCAGTGAATCATGATTGCACACTGCACTCCAGCCGGGGGAACAGAGCAAAACCCTGTCTTAAATAAATCAATAAATAAAATTCATCTCCAATACCATGACCTAGAAAGAACCACTGATACATATCTTCTGTGGTACATACATGTGTGCATGGGTGGATGCATGCATCTGTTTTTAAATTTTAAAAAATGAAGTCATACTACAGTTTTTTTTGAGTATGTGGAATAATTTATTCTCTTGTGAAATCAACAAGTAAGGAAAGAATCAATATGGAAACAAAACTCGAATCAGTATTAGAAAAATAAACACACTTTTCCACATTTTAGAAAGTATCATAAGACTAATTGTGCTAAAATGAAGTATCTATTTACAAAAGTATACACCTAAAGTTACACAGATTAGTTACATGTACTATTTTCTTACACGCTTTTTTCTGTTAACAATATGTCACAGGCATCTTACTAGCTGTGTGACCTTGCGCAAGTTCCCTGTGCCTCAATTTCCTCACATGTCGAATGAAGATACTGTGAGGATTAAAGAAGTCGTTTTGTGAGAAGTGCTTAGAACTGGGCCTGCTACATAGTGTGCCCTCCATACATTTTATAATTACTTTTATTAGTATTCATCTTTTTTTTTTTTTTTTTTTGAGACGGAGTCTTGCTCTGTCACCCAGGCTGGAGTGCAGTGGCCGGATCTCAGCTCACTGCAAGCTCCGCCTCCCGGGTTCACGCCATTCTCCTGCCTCAGCCTCCCAAGTAGCTGGGACTACAGACGCCCGCCACCTCGCCCGGCTAGTTTTTTTGTATTTTTAGTAGAGACGGGGTTTCACCGTGTTAGCCAGGATGGTCTCGATCTCCTGACCTCGTGATCCGCCCGTCTCGGCCTCCCAAAGTGCTGGGATTACAGGCTTGAGCCACCGCGCCCGGCTAGTATTCATCATTTTTAATGGCTGCCTAGAATTCCATCATCTACACCAATGGATTTGGCTCCCATTTCTAAAAAGAAAGAAAGAAAAACAAAATAAATAATAAAGTTCCTGAAGGGACAGATGGAAACCCCACACAAAATACCACTGACTCTTAAACGTAGAAAGGTGCTCATCCACCTTCTAATAAGAGCAATGAGAATTCAAGCTACGCTGAGACTCCGTATTTCACCTGTCTGTTTGCAAAAGACCAAAATGTTTGCTAATGCTGTTGGCGAGTCAGGGAGGAGAAACTGGCCCAACGTTCTGTGGAGGGCTTGGTGGCAACATCTAGTGAAAGGATAAAGGCCTGCACTCTTTTAGTTGGTACTGCTATATCTAGGAACTCATCCTACAACTTGACAGGAAACAACCTAAATGTTCACTAAGACGGATCTGGCTAAATAAATTATGGGCTGTCCACACACCAGAATACTATGCAGCTGTGGAAAAGTGTAAGGAGGGCCTCTGTATACTAATATGGCAGAATCTCAGGATAGCCTTAAGTAAAACAATGGTGCTGGGATTTTTTTTTTTTTTCTATCATCACCCAAGGACTCTCTAGCTCTTCCTCCAAAGACCTGTCTGGGAGATCATAGCTTTTTTGGTCCCCAGCCCTGGAGCCCTCTCCAGATGGGTGCAGGCTCTGCAACTTGTTGGAACACCAGGTTTGCCTACAGAGCAAGGGACCTTTGGGGCGCCAGTGACAGGCTGCAGTGAGGTCCACCTGGGTTAGTTCTGTGGACAGCTGCTGCTCTGGAGGCACTGACTGGCCAGTCAACCCAGGCCCAAGCCCTCATCCCCCGGGGTTTTGGTCCTTCCTTAGTCTCCTATCTTGCAGATATAACTCTATAGGCCAAGCTCTCTCCCTCTAGGACTATCCCCACTGCACCTGACTTTTCCAAAATCCTGGCGGTGCTGTCTCAGGGAGCCCACTCTGGGGCTCAAGTCTTCCAAGAGTGCCCGCCCTGTGGCTCAGCTTCCTGGGGACTCTCCTTAACCCCCCTCCCACCGGTATCAAAAACTACTTTTTCTCAAGAGGCAGGGTCACCTGTGGCAGGGGTCTGGTGGTAAACTGCTTGGGTTCCAATCTTGGCCCCAGGGTTTCCCAGTATATGTGAGCTGGCAGAGTTACTTGCCCTCTCTCTTCTAAGAAATGGAGATGCTAATAGCCTTTCTCTTTAAGGTCTACTTAATAGCACTTGGCACAAAATCAAGAACCCAATAAATGTTGCTATTATTTTATGGACCACTGGGAAGCTAGCCTGAGTCAATCCATGGCATACTGAGAGGAAATTTATTTCCTCCAAGTTTCCCCCAACGGACTTTATGGGGAGAAAGTCATTTGGCAACGCTTTGCCCAGCAGCTTGGCAATTGTGTTGGGGGAGTGGCCCTGTCGACCATGGCAGGCTTTGTGTTTTAAGAGGTGTGGTCCAGTAAGCACTGTCTGCTCCCAGTGTTAGCCAACCCTCTCAGGTTGGCAGGAAGGGTGAGACCCTTTCTCTGCTGAGGTCCATCTCTGGCTGGGATGAGGGATTCAGGAATGAGTAGGGCTGGTGCCTGGTGGAGTCCAAAGCAGTTTAAGCGACTCACTTAAGTCAGTGAGGCTTTTACTTCTAACCTGACAACTCACAGGTGAGAAGATCTGGGAGTCACAAAAGGGGCATGGGTGAGAGAGACCCCTCCCGTGTCCTCTCCTGGTGGTAGCTTCCTGGCAGAGCTTATGGACCCCTCCTCTCCTGTGGGCTTTTTCCTGTCCCCCTCCTTCCTCAGGCTCACAGCACATTCCCAACAAGTCCTAGTTCCAGACTCTTGCTAGAGGCTCAGCACTCAGCCATGTCACTCTGTTGCCAGACAGGGCGCCCCCTCTGCCTGCCTCCTCTTTTTTCCTGACGTTCCTTCCCTGCCTGCCCTCCTCCTCCTATCTCCTCCCTGCCTTGCTTCCTCTCAGCCTCTCACAAAGGCTCAGGGAGATCCCCCCGCCCCTGCCTTTCGCAATTGGGCCACATGGCTCTATCATTCTAACATTCCCCAGATTTATGGCAATGCCGAGGAAGCGTCGGGTGCTCCCAAGCGTCCGCCTTGGCATGAAGACACATCTGTGTGGAAAGCCGCTCTCTCTGGAAGCGGAGGATGGAAGTGTTGCCAGCAATTTTCCTTCTAAAAAACAGTGGCAAATGTGGCCCAGGGGCTTTGTGCTGCCAAGCAGTTTGCTGCTTCCTTAACTCTGAGAAGGTCTAATGGGGAAGAAGCCCGAAGGAGCACATTAAATTCCCCCAGGCAGGGATATTAACCAGGATTAACTGAAATTAACTGAGGACAATGTGAGCCCTGGGACGGGAACTCCTGCTGCTCTCAGGGCAGACAATGAGGCAGACAATGCCGGGCCTGAGTGTGGAGGGACAGCTTTGTCCATCCACTCAATGGGCTCACACTTGACACCGTATTTTCACATCACTGTGGGCACTTGCTGCCCAGCCCACAGGCCCCCGACCCACACGTGGATTCCACAGGCAGCAGGTTCCTCCCCTGCGCACACACCCAGCGCTCATCCATACGCCCCAAACAGAGTCACGAAGACAGCGATACTTCCCATCACAACCCCCAGAGCCGACACAGACTCACAGAATGACCACACAGAACCAGTTCCTATAGGCAGCAGGTAAGTCACCACACACACCTCCCACTGCTCCACTTCCACCCGCAGCGCACACGCACGGCAGATTCATAGATGCAAAGGGGACTCCCAGCCTGCCCTCCCCTCACACGCAGACACCTGCCCCCTCAGGCACTCAGCCCTGGCCCACGGAGTCCACAGGTGATTATCACAGTTCTCACATTTCATACCCAGCAGGTTCACATCTGGCACTGCCTCTCATTTGGCCACTCATACGACCACTCACACATAGGCGTGCGCGCACGCACACATACACCCACGAGATCTCTACACACACAGACACACGCATGCATACTCATGCCTAGATTCTTCCATCCCTCCTTCTCAGTACTCCCCCTCTAAGCCCTGCAGGGGCGAGGGTGCTCTGGCTTCTGGGAAAGCAGCCCTGGGAGCAGACCCCATGCTTCCCGGAGGCAGGGGGATTCCCATCCCGATCTGGCATCCCAGGACTCCCACCCTACCACTCCTGCCTGTCCCAACGCACGCTCTGGAAACCTCTGGGAATAGGCAATCAAACTCATCCTGGTTGGCTGATGTCCTGAAACCCCTTCAGTCCTTATCAAACTGGGAAGGTTGGTCACTGTCTTGGGGAACCCAGTTTGGGCCTGGCGGGGTAGACAGAGCACCTGGCTATTAGCGTGTGCATCGAGGCAACTCATTTCCTCTGAGTTTACCCTTCTGTCTACAGGTCTGTACAATGGAGCTGTGGCTTTTCAAGGTTTTACAGCCTTGGGCCCCGGCTGTTGTCCTCAGCCCCGGGCCATAGCCTCCTCTCTCCTGGGGCCTCCAGCCTGGAAGCAGGGAGGTGCCCAGGCAATGCGATGCCAAAGCTGGCCTGGGCTTCTGAGTCCAGAGCTCCTAGCAAAAGCCTGGGGATGGGGGTGGTGGGCAAGGCAGGCTGGGCAGGTCAGGCCTGGCTCCAGGAATGGGACACACTGTACCACAGATGTGTTTGGAAGGGGGAATTCAAGTAGGACCACCTGCCTGAAATGTCTTTCACTGCCAGTTATTTTAGCATTAACACTCTCATCCCTTGTCATCTGCCTGCTCAGATATCCTCTTACCTGCCTCCTGCAGGAGTCATCATATTCTACCAGACCTGCTCCTTGGGTCTTATATGATTGGCTTACACGCACTGAAAAGCCAGGAAGTCGATCTGAATTTGGACAAAGACGGAAGCTCAGTAGATGTGATCCGGAATCCTCCTCTGTCTCTTAAACACACACACACACACACACACTCTCTCTCTCTCTCTCTCTCTCACACACACACACACCCTCTTCCACTCCTCTTTTCGAGGGTTCCACTCTTAGATTCTCACAATCATGACCAAAATGGCGGAGCCCACCTCCAGACTCCATCCTACAGCTGAACAACAGCCATGTAAAGAGAGCTCCTTGTGCCCAGCCACAGTTCCAGCGTTGATTCGGATTGGCCAGGACTTGCTTTCGTGTGGCCTCCGGGTTCTGGAGAGTGGATTAGCCCTACTGAAGCACATATGACCAGAGTTGGGGCCCATGGTTCTCCCCCCAAAAAATATGATCAATTTTACCAGAAGAAGGGGGAATGGGTCCAAGACAGGCAAAACAATGTCCACCGAAGTGGGGCTTTTCAAACTTTAATGAGCACACTCACCTCTTGGGGGATCTTGTTTAAACATGCAGATTCTGGTTCAGCTGGTTGGTGGGGCCTGAGAGTCTGCATTTTTGACAAGCTCCCATGGGATGCTGATGCAGCTCCACTGGGAACCCCATCCTGGACAGCGGGGAACCCAAAGCACTAACACCTGGCCCCGAACAGACTTCATGTATGTGCAATGTGGTAGGGGGACTGAGGTGTGGGCAGGCTTGGCGACCACCTCAGTCCTCCTTGCACCCCAGGGCCCAGATGCCCTCTTAGATGGCTCCTCACTGGCACCTGGCAGGGCAAGCAGGGCAAACCTTGTTTCTTATTCCTATTTTGCAGATGAGAAAACCGAGTCTGAAATAAACTCTGTAGCTCTCCCAAGTCACACTAGGACAGGGGTTGAACTGGGTCCCAGCTGCTCTGAAGGACAGTGCAGTCCTCCTAAGCCAACTCCCTCCTCTTAAGGGACAAAGAGGGGTAAGTCAGAGCCCTCACTAGAACCCCTCCCACTCTTAGGAAGGTGTTGAAGGGCTGCCAGGGAAAAAAGAAAGAAAAACAGCCGCCTGACCTCTGTGTATCGGTCACACCACAGGACTGGAAATTCCCAGGCCACCGAGTCGAAAGCTGCGTCAACCATGAGGTTTTACAGCCAGCATAGACCCAGGTGATCTGCTGGTTGTGCTGCTTGTAAATCAAAGTTGCAAAGGGCAAAGGGCAAAGGTCATGCGGGCAGCTCATGGGTTATTTTTAACCTCCTCTCCCTTATCAGTTTTCTCCTTCCTGCTCTCCAGGTGGTTATCGTTAACAGATACGTCTCACCCAGGGTGGGGCCCGTCACACCTGGGCTCCAAGGAAAGAAATGTGGGTATCCCTGGTCCCTGGCGCCACCCAACAGAGTGGGGCTGGGCATTTGCAAGGGATTTTAAGGAGGCTCCTTGGTGGATCTCCGGGCTGGCCCCAGAGGAAGATCATTCAGGATGATCCAAATATAGAATGGGCTCCTGGAGAGGGAGGAAGTCCCCCATCTGCTATGGGTTGCATTGTGTGACCCTCAAATTCATATGTTGGAGCCCCAACCCCTGGTACTTCAGAATATGACCTTATTTGGAAATAGGGTCTTTGTAGATGTCATTAGTTGAGTAGGTTGGGTCCTTGATCCAATATGATGGGTGTTGCTATTTTAGAGGAGAAATGTGGACACAGGGAGAACAGCATGTGAAGACAAAGGCAGGGTTGGAACCAGGGTGATGGAAAGCATCGCATTCATAACCCTTTTCAGCTGTAGAAGCCACAGATCCCAAAAGATGGCCAGCAAGCCTCCAGAAGCTAGAGGAGAAGCAGAGCCTTAGAAGGAACCAACACCCTGATTTTGGACTTCCAGCCAGAGATGATAAATTTCCAGAACTGTGAGACAATAAATGTCCATTGTTAAAGCCACTCAATCTGTGGGGTTCTGTTGCAGCAGCCCTAATGAACTAATACACCGTCTCTAGAGATGTCTGCTGAGGCTGCGCTGCTACTTGGCAGGGATATTGTCCAATAGAGACATTATACAAGCCACATATGTAATTTAAAATTTTCTAGCCAGGCATGGTGGCGTGCACCTGTAGTCCCAGCTACATAGGAGGCTGAGGAGGGAGGATAACTTGAGCCCAGGAGTTCAAGGCCAGCTTGGGAAACATAGCGTGACCTTGTCCCTAAAAAAGAAAAACAAATAATAAGTAAAATAAAAATGTCTAGTAGCTACATTTAAAAAGTAAAAAGAAACAAATGAAATTACAGTTGACGCTTGAACAATGAGGGGGTTAGGGGTGCTAACCCCTATGAGGTCAAAAATCCAAGAATAACATTGATTCCCCAAAAACTTGACTATAACTAGCCTGCTATTGACCAGAAGAAGCCTTGCCATTAAACAAGAAAATGTTATTAAGAAAATTATAAGGAAGAGAAAATATATTTACTCTTCATTAAATGAAAGTGGTTCATCATAAAGGTCTTCATCCCTGGCAACTTCACATTGAATAGACTGAGGAGAAAGAAGAGGAGGGGTTGGTCTTGTCTCAGGGACAGCAGAGGTGGAGGAAAATCTGTGTATAAGTGGACCCTCTCAATTCAAACCGTGTTGCTCAAAGGTTAACTGTAATTTTAATGATAGATTGTATTTCATCCAATATATCCAAAATACTATTTCAACACATAATAAGTACTAAAAAGAGCTATAAATTAGATGTTTTATATAGTTTTCGTTTGTTTCTTACTAGGTCTGAAATCTGGTGTGTTGTTTTTACATACAGTACAGCTCAGTTGGGACTGGCTACATCTCAAGAACTCAATAGACACATGGCTAGCAGCCCACATGTTGAAGAGTGCAGGTCGAATTTTTCTTCCCCTTTGCATCCATGTGGCTTCAGATAATTTACTGAGCCTGTTAGAGCTCCAGTTTCTTCACCATAAAATGGGACAGTTTCTTCACCCATAAAATCAGGTAATAATAGACATAGCTGTCTTCAGTGATTTCCTGGCATGGGGTCAACCTCCACAACCAAGCCCTGTAACTGTGGTACAGGCCTGTGGGCATCAGGCAGGATATTTACAAACCTTCCCACTCCAAAGGATCACACAATTGCCTCATTCCTCACTATGTTCATCTTGAACCCCCTTCACACTCAGACCTACCTCCAGCCTCCCCACTCAACCAGCTTGAGTCCACCTCCCCCAGGAAGCCTTCCTAAGGTCCCAGCCCCCATTTAAAATTCCTAGAGCACCGAGGGATAGTCTCTCAATTTAACACTTAGTCGTTCTGTGAATTGTGTTATTACTGTGAGCAAGGGTTTTGAATTCCTTGAAGGCTGGGATGTGCCTCCTCTGTTTTCTCCTCTGGCCTGGAGTCATGAGCCCGGTTCAGTTACTCAGTCGGGCAACACACCTTTATTGAACACCCATCCCAAGTCAGCCACTGGGCCCTGCTGGACTTAGAGTAGGTGCCAATTAATGGTGTGCAGGTTGATTTAGCTTTTTCTTTTCTTTTTCAGCCCAGCTCTTCTAAACTCCATAGGTTGACTTATCTATGCATACCTCTGAGAAGCCCTGGGAGAGATATTCTCTAGGCACTAGGACTCGCGGCCCGAGCTAGAGTAGTTATACCTCTGGGCCAGGGCAATGGAGGTCCTGGAACCTTCCAGGAAAAAGACTTCAGAAGGTTTCAGCAGTGACCTTTTCCATTGTGCCTCACCCCAGGCAAAGAAAACTTTTTCACTGCAGCCTGGGGATGGGCCTCAGGTAGGTGCTTTATGAAGCCCAGGAAGCCCAGGCTCAGGATGAGACACCACCCGCCCCTCCCCATTTCCCTCTTGCCTGGATGGCAACTTGTGACTTGTTTACTACAAGTCACATCCTGATCGAGGCCCCACTCGCTGGAAGGGGCAATGAATCACCAGCGTCTCTATGGGAATCACAACCCAGGTAGCCCCGCCCCGCCCCTCCTAATCCACTGCCCTTACCCCACCCCCCAACACACACAAACAGTCATGTCCACTGGGTGAGCATGCCAAGGCTGAGCCTGGCACGGGACAAGGAAAGGCCTGCCCAAACGAGATGTCCCCGCCCACTTCTGCTTCCCTGAGCAGCAGCTCTCTCTTCTCCTGTCAGCTCTCGGACTGGACCGCCCTCCATACAGATTACAGAGGGGGCGTGTTTTCCCCCAAGAGCCATCCCACACAAGTCTTCCCTGCCACCGCCTCTCTTATTGGAGGTAAAAAACAAAACAAACAAACAAAAACCAAAAACTTGGGTTTATACCTGACTCTGATATCTCTGTGTGGCTTTGATCAAGTTACTTAACCTCTCTGAACCTTAAATTTCTCAACCATAAAATGAGGATAGCAGTACTACCCAGACCACTGGGTTGGTTGTGAAGTTTAAATGAGACCATTCACATAGCATGCTTGGAAGAGTGAGTGGCACACAGCAAGTGTGCGTGATAACTGATCCTGCATGATGGTGGTGATGAATATCATGGGCTTCTGTAGCACGGCAGGAGGCTCATTTGGCCACCAGAATGCACATTGCATTCTATTGCAATGCTAAGAAACATGATGTCAATCGTACCTGCATTTCCGGGATTTTGTTGAGGAATTTGTACCGATGCAAGGCAACTCATTCATTCTACAAATATGTACTGAGAACTCATTCATTCTACAAACATGTACTGTTAAGGAAGTGACGTGTTGTTGGCAGTCTCAAGAGCAGAACTGGGGGATGTGGATGAGAGGCTGTTCCTGGCAGCTTCCCAGACCCGTATCATTTGATTTGCAAAGATTGCAAAGTTTCTTTCGTGATTTGCTGAGATGATGGCAGGTTCTTTGCCTATATATTGGGTGTAGTATGGACTGGAGGTGATGTCCGGGGAGGTGAGACAGGAGGGGCCTGTGCCTAGGGTCTTGAAGCAGTGTTGGTTTGGGTCCCAGCTTCACCTGTTCCAAGTCTTGTGACCTTGGGAAAGTCAAGTAGCTTTACAGAACCCGGTTTCCTTCTCTGTTAAATGGGCATAATAACACATAGTCTGTGACCTCACAGGTTTGCTCATATGTGTGAAAGATAGCCTCTTAATGACTGTATTTTCCATTCATTCATTCATTCAGCCCTTATCTATCCACCCAACCATCCGAGATTATTTTGATTATCTACTATCTTTCAGTTACAACAGGAGGAACTGGGTACCAAGGGAAGCCCAGAAGACATGGGGAAGCGCTGGCCACCAGGATTCCATGGCAGAGACAGTCCATCTTCCAGCCCTCCAGATGTCAATGTTGGGCCAGCAGACAGGAGTCATCGAACAAGTTCTTGGGAGTGGACAACCCTTCTTCAGTCCAGCCTAGACCAAATGGTTCCTTTGGTCTAGGTGAGAAGCAGCCCATCCTCTGGACAGGTGCCCAGGGTGGACCGTCCCCCTCTCTTGGACCCCAGCCAGCCTACCCAGCCCTCCAGACTGAACTCTTGACCCTCTGTTTTTGCATTTTTTTGGCAAGAGATGGGCTCTGAAAGAAGATACCTGGGTGGGCCCCAGAGTGTATATCCACACTTCAGGCAGGAAGTAGGAAGGACGGGGCCCAGCCATGCTGTCCCCTTCTTTCAGAAAAGCAATGCTTTTATGCGGGTCTCCCCCAGAGACCTCTGCTTAGTTCTCTTTGGACAGAACTGGAACATGTGCCCACTCCTCATTGCAAGAAAGCCTGGGAAGAAAGGAGCACCTGTAATCCCAGCACTTTGGGAGGCCGAGGCAGGAGGATCACTTGAGACCAGGAGTTTGAGGGCAACATAGCAATGCCCTGTCTCTATACAAAAATAAAAATTAAACATTGAAACATTAAAAAAAATTTAAAAATCTTCAGGAGATCAAGACCATCCTGGTTAACACATATAAAAAATACAAAAATCTAATGGCGTAAACCCGGGAGCGGAGCTTTTGAGCCAAGATCCAGCCATGTGTGTCACAAAATATTATTTTTATGTTTTCAACCATTTGAAACAAATGTTAAAAACCATTTTAGCTCATGTGCCATAAAAGAACAGGGGGCATTCATATTTGGCACTCAGGCCGTAGTTTGTTGACCCTTGGCTTAGACCAATCGTTGTCCATTGCTTGGAGCTGGGTTTGCTGTCACTGTAAGGAAGGATGTGTATGTGGTGGAAGCTGTAGCATAAGGAGGGCTGTGGGAGATGTATTACACAGGCAACTAAACCATCCACTAGTCATGGGGGTGCACGCTTGTATCCCAGCTACTCAGGCGTCTAAGGCAGGAGGATCACTCGAGACCAGGAGTCCAAGACCAGCCTGGGCAACAAAGACAGACCCGCATCTCAAAACAAAACTGAAACCCAAAAAAAGAAGACCCATTCACTCTTCGCCTCTGTGGTCATGTTCTCTTCTCAGCAACCTCACTGTGCTGGGAAGGTGAGAGGGAGAAGGCATGCAATTAGGCATTGGGATTATGGTGTCAGCTTTGCTATCAAGATGGCTCTGGCTGGGACACATGCCATGTCTCCTGAGGCATTCCAACAGCCTCTTCTCTCCAAGGCCCCAGATGGGAGATCATAGGAGGAGGATGCAGGGAGGGGTCCCCAGGTGGCAAAGACTTCTCAGGAAGCCTGAGACAGGCTGGAGGTCCTGCCTCCCTCCCTCCCCATGGGGCACATCCCTGAGGTGTGGAGCAAGGGGTGGGGGTTTACCTCTGGCCCTGGATGGAGCAGGATTTACCTTTCCCGTTGACATTGATAGGCCTGAAACTGGCTCTTACTCTTAAGACTGGAGAAGCAGGAACTCCCGTCAGCCTCTGACTCCCTCCTTCCTGTGTTCTTCGCTTCCTGCCCACCCCAGCATGAGGGAATAGGAAAACCTAGAGATGTCATTCTTTTAGCCATTTAAAAAAATCTTGGTTTTAAGTTCTTACCATATGATTTATTTTTTAAAAACTAATTCAGTTTCCACCAAGCATGAGCCGGGAACTCCGCTAGGAATTTTACATTCTCTGACTCATGTGATCCTCCAACAATCCTGTGAGGTAGTGGTCTTAGCCCCATTTCTCAAGGGTAGAAACTGAGGCCAAGAGTTTATACGATCAATGGGAGATCCAGGATTTCATCCAAGGCCAAGTAACTCCAGATAGAGTCCCTTCTCCAGGGCCAGTTGAAATGCTTAGGCACAAAAGTAAGGAGGTGCTGACTCTCAGGCTGGCGCAAGTGCCCTAAGAACCTTGCTTGCCTTACCCTGCCTGGCCGAGGCACACCCCGATGTCACTCCCTCCTGTTAGGGTTCTCAAGGCCCCCAGCTACCATGAGCTGCTGTGCATTTGCTCACGTGGGTCCCATGCCTGAAGTATCCTCTCCACCACCTTCGCTGAGCACCCAACTTCTCCTTTTCCTTCAAGATTCAGCTCAAACACTGCCTCCTCTAACAAGCCTTCCCTGAACCCTCCTGGTCAGGATTGTTCCTCAGCTCACCACACCTGCTATCTCATATTCTCTACCTCAGGACTCCATCCTGTGAGAGCAGGAACGAAGGCTGAATTTGTATTTGTTGCTGCAGCACAGAAATAAGATAATCGATGTAAAGTACTTAGCACAGTGTCTGGCTCCCAGTGAAGATGCCCTTGGTTGCTACAGCTTTGTGGAAACTTTACCCTAAATAGCTGCAGTCACACAGGATGTGTTGTGCTTTTTTGTTTTGTGTTTTTTGAGACAGAGTCTTGCTCTGTTGCCCAGGCTGGGGTGCAGTGGCATGATCTCAGCTCACTGCAGCCTCCACCTCCCAGGCTCAAGTGATACTTTCCACCTCAACCTCCCAAGTAGCTAGGACCACAGGTGTGTGCCACCACGCCTGGCTAATTAAAAAAACAAAACAAAACAAATTGTATAGATGGGTCTCACTATGTTTCCCAGGCTGGTCTCAAACTCCTGAGCTCAAACAATTCTCCCGCCTTGGCCTCTCAAAGTGCTGGGATTATAGGCAAGAGCCACCGCACCCAGCCAGAATGTATTATCTCACCTAAGAAACGGGCTTCACGCACGGTGCTCCGGGGTTGGATAATTCACAGCTCAACAGCTTCCAGGTTCTTCCGACTCAGTCATCTTCAGAATGTAAGCTGCATTCTCAGGTGGATCCCCTCATGGTAAAAGAATGGCTGCCACAGACCCAGAGGCCACAAGCCCTCACACCAAGGCACGACAACATCTGGTAGAAAAAAGGAATATCTCTTGTGTGCCTCATTTTGAGTCCCAGAATGCTATCCCCAATTCAGCTGACTATTTCTTTCTTTGTTTTGTTTTGTTTTGTTTGAGACAGAGTCTTGCTCTGTCGCCCAGACTGGAGTTCAGTGGTGCAATCTTGGCTCACTGCAAGCTCTGCCTCCCAGGTTCATCCCATTCTCTTGCCTCAGCCCCCCGAGCAGCTGGGACTACAGGTGCCGGCCACCTCGCCCGGCTAATTTTTTGTATTTTTACTAGAGATGGGGTTTCACCGTGTTAGCCAGGATGGTCTCGATCTCCTGTCCTCAGGTGATCTGCCTGCCTCTGCCTCCCAAAGTGCTGGGATTATAGGCGTGAACCACTGTGCCTGGCCTCTCAGCTGACTATTTCTAAAAACACTTTGTCTAGGATGGCATCCCATGCCCACACCTACACCAGTCTCTGGCAAGGGAAATGAGATGTGCCAAATTGACCAGGTAGTCAGGCACCTGGCCCTATGGCAAAGGGAAGATTACCCAAGCCCAGTCAGGAAGGCAGAAAGGCTGTGAGGTTGACCGTATCTACACCTGGCTATCACATAAAAAATGTGCAATAAAGAGTAGCTACTAGCTTTAAATGTAGACAGACATGGTGGTGTAGTAAAAAAAAAAAAAAAAAAAAAAAAGCACTGGTTTAGGTGAATTCCTGAACAGGCTTCATGCCACAACTTAGGACTTGAAGACAGAGGGTCTTGTATTATTCTCTACTCCTGTTTTTTGTGCCTGGTGAGTTTCTCTCCATCTCAAGCTTGGGCTTCTCCAGGGCCACATTTTCTGCCCTCCTGCTCCGACCCTGTCTACTGCAGGGCTGGGCACATAGTGGGCTCTCAAATATGCAGACGCTGTGGCTGGAGAACATAGACATGCCCCTCAACTGCCCAGCTTCCTGGAAATAAATTGTTCTGCCTTCCCAAGAAGCGCCCCAAAAAGTTACCCTCTACATCCTGTTCTCCTTGTCACTTTCAATCTGGGTAATTAAACTCAATACCTCCAGGGTGATTAAAAGTTAATTTGGCATTCAACAGGCCCGGAAATGAAATTCCATGGGAAACACTCCTGGTGAGCCTGGCTAGATGTAATTAGAACATAGTCCTGCTGGGGGAAGAAGAGTAAGTATGGCACTGGCGCAGCCACAGAGGTGACAGTAGGGAGGCGGGTGCCGAGGTCATATGGCAGCAAGCCTCTTCCCAGGCCTCTAATTACTTACTCAGCTGTTGCTGACAGTTGCATCACAAGAGCGGTTGGTTTACAATAAGAGTTTTTACTTCTAAATGGATGAGGATCCATAGGGACTGCTTCTGCCAAAGCCTGCTTGAGTCTCCACTCTGCTGTTTGCACAGTTCCTGCTTTCCCCTCACCCTGCTGCTGAGAGCCAAGGCCAAGGCCTTCTCTTCCCTCCCCTTCTGTCTTCCCATCTGCACTAGGCCCCATCCTGGCCCCTTCCACCCCCAGTGCCTCTGGGTCTTCTGCCCCTGATGCCCCATTCCACTCCTCCCTTTGCTTCTGTTGCTATCCTCCAAGGGTGGTCCCTGCTCGCAGGCTGGCCGCCCGCTGGGAGGTCTCCTAGTGCTCCTTGTCTCCCAGGCAACAGTGCCATTGCTTGAGATGCCAGCCTGGAGCCTGGTATTCCAGGATGCCGCAAAAGGGCATTTCCTTTTTCCATCTCGGAAGCCACCAGGAGGCCTTCACACCTCCCAACCCATCCAACTTCCCCATCTGGTACCTTTGAACACTGTGGGAAGCAGGAAATATCTAGTTAACCCTCAAGGGCTAGAACGTCCCTTATCGAGGAGCTCAGGAGCCTGTGGGGAAACCGTGTTTCACTCAAGATGAGCCCGAGCCCTTACTGTGAACTGTTTTGAATGAGAAGATATTGCCACAAGGTCGGAGGGCAAGTTCTGGGTTTTTGCTTGGCCCTCCGGAAGGACTAGGTCAATGCTATTCAATATGGTTGCCACTAGCTATATGTGGCTATTAAATTTAAATTAATTAAAGTTGAAGAAAATTTCAAATTCAGTTCCTTAGTTCCCTTGTGGCTGGTGGTGACCATACTGAACAGTGCAGATAGAACATTTCTGTCATCACTGAAAGTTCTGCGCTACAACATGAGCTGTAAGCATGGGCTTGGAGGTCAGACCCGCTCTCTGCTGTTGACTCTGTGGCCCTGGGCAACTTGCTCAACTTCCTGAGGCCTCCCTCATTTCTCCTCATTTCTATAATAGTAGCTGTCTCAGAGTGTCCTGGGGGCCAAAGGAGATAATCCAGGTACATGCTCAGCACAGCATCTGATAACAGAAAGGGCTGTTAGTAGAAGTTCCTGGTTCCTGGAGAGAGGCTGTCACTTGGTGAAGTAGAAATACTTAGAATGAAGGGGACTGAACACTACCCTGCCTGTAAGTCCCATGCGAAGGCTGTGAGCTACGTCACCCACATTAAAAAGAGTGAATCAGAATTAATCACAATATAATGGAAAACTCCAGCACAGATTTTTCTCTGGAGCCTGGGACCTAACATTCAATAGCCTGCTGAGCTGCCCAGTTCGATTCCTTCCAGGATCCATCAAGTCAAGAAACCCAAATGGCCGAGTACGGTGCTCACGCCTATAATCCCAGCACTTTGGGCAGCCAAGGCGGGCGGATCACAAGGTCAGGAGATCGAGACCATCCTGGCTAACACAGTGAAACCCTGTGTCTACTAAAAATACAAAAAATTAGCTGGGTGTGGTGGCGGGCGCGTGTAGTCCCAGTTACTCGGGAGGCTGAGGCAGGAGAATGGCATGAACCCACCAGGCGGAGCTTGCAGTGAGCCGAGATTGCGCCACTGCACACTCCAGCCTGGACGACAGAGCAAGTCTCCATCTCAAAAAAAAAAAAGGAAAAAAAAAAAAAAAAAAAAGAAACCCAAATGGAATGGACCCTCTTCCACACAAACCCCACCCACTCCCCCTGCATTTCCTAGCTCAGGAGTAGCATCTGGTCTCCAGAAAGCTCAAAACATAATTTATAACCCTATGATGTAATTGGAGTTATTATCACCATTGTACAGACAAGGAAATTGAAGCCCAGAGATATTATCTACCTTGCAAGTTAGTGGTAGAGTCAGGCTCTTAACCCACAGACTCTGCTGCCTCGATCCACCCTCAAAGTCACTTGACTTTACCTCTCAAATCTGTACACTTCTCTCCAACCCCATGGCCAACACACAACACTGGCTCCCCACCACAGTCCCCTTACCAGCCTTCTTGGTGGCTCAGTTCTCCAGTGTGCCTAAGGCAGTCACTCCTGAAAGCTCAACCTCGAGTCTTTTTCTTCAACCTTCCCAGTGATTCTGCAAGCCATTCAACACCCCATCACAAGACCTCTCCTGTTTAGAACGCAAGAGCGTTTCTCTTCTTAGTTGAATCTTAACTGATACCACTAGCTCAGAGCTAGGTGCATTGAGTTCTGAATAAATACTTAGGTCTATTGAAAAGCACATGTTTGGTGCCCATTTTCCAGGTGCTCTGTTGAGTGCTCAGGGTCATGCACAGGGTCTTTGTCCTCAGAGAGTTTGCTGCCTAGCAGAGATGCTTACCAGGAATTCAGAAAAGGGAAGAAACGTCAACAGGGGCTTGTGGACATCTTGCTTTGTGGTCAGCTTCCATTCACCTATGTCTAGCAATCATACCTCATTTGGTGAAGCCAGCTCCACCAGCAGCTCCCGAGAGCTGCAGGAGATTTAGGTCTAAGTTAATCCACTAACTCCATCCCCTGGACACACTGATTGGTTTGGGAATGGGAATCTGACCCAAGTTAGACCAGAGAGTGACCATACATTTCAATTCCAAGACGAAGTTTGAGGAGCTCTGGAGAAATAAGACTCATTCCTTCCGCTATCCCGAAAACTTGTAAGGACGTAAGTGCCGGAACTGCTGTGCCTTTTGCTACCCTGTACAGCCCAAAACCTCGGCCTTTGTAAAAAAAGGGTAGAACAAGATTTGGAGAGAAAGAAAATACTGATGACATTGTTTGAGCTCTGAACCCAACTGTAACTAAACAAGATCACCTGGGTTTTGGGGTTCCTTGAGTCCCAAACCCCCATTTTTTTCTTAAGTCTATTTGGGAGGGAGGTTTCTGTCACTTGCAATGAAAAGTGTCCTCACTGATTCAGAAGGTGTCCTGGAGGAGATGGAAGGAATGAGACTCTGAATGACTGACAATATCTAGAGAGAGAGATGGGAGGACATTCCAGGCAGAGAAACAGTCCATGGAAACCTGTGGAGCTGGGCTCCTGCTGGAACTTGAAGCCCGGGCATCAAATGCTGACTCTATGCCCTGGTAGCCTCCTAACTCTTACCCTGCCTCTGAGCCACAGGATACCCTTGAAATGGGCTTTATGCTTTAAGCCTCACAGGGCTGTGGGATGAAGATAATGCACGCCAGTGTGTGATGGTGCCTGACTCTCAACACAGGACTGCTGAGCAAACAAGCCAGTCATTTCATAGGAGAAGAGAATGGAATAGGAAAGTAACATGTGGTAAGGTGTGGAAAGCTGGGGAGGTTCATCTACCGAGCCCTGCCATGGGCTTTGTCCCTCTCATCCCTGCCCTCACAGCAAGCTGTGGGTATTGTCATTACTGCCTAGCAGAGATGCCTACCAGGAGAGCAGTGATGCAGGAATTCAGAAAAGGGAAAAAATATCCAGATAAGAGCATTGAGGCTCAGAGAAGTGAAGGAACTTATCTAAAGTCACACAGCTAAGAAGCACAGAAACTGACGATTCAAACCCATATTTTCTCCACCATAATGACTATTCCCTGTGGGCTGGAGCTGAGACCTCTGCTGACCTCCAGTGCAGGCTGAGCAGACCGGCCCCTCTCCTGTAAGTCCAGGCAAGCTGCCTGGCCTGGGGCAAATATGGAAAGGAATGTTTCTAGTCGCTACCAGCTGATGAATAGGTGGACCTGAAAGGCCAAGCATGGTAGAGAGAAGACATTTCCCCCAGCCAGCTCTCTAGGACACTGATTCTGGTAGCAGGGGTGTGAGTACAGACACCTCCCTGGGAAGGAAGCAGAGGAAACCCAAATTTGGGGAGTAGAGGGTCTAACCTACCCAGAAGGGCTGGAGGAGGCCTGGGTCCCTGCAACCAAGACCATTCTGGAAAACACGCAATCCCTGCCCAAGGGACCTGCTATGTGGGCGGTAGGGAGAGGCTAGGGGAGGAAGTGTGGACGAGGCCTGGGGAGCTCTTCCCTAGTGCGGAGGAGGTGACTCCACTTTCCCAGGCCTTGATTTGCATCTGTGCCCTGGGCCTCTAGGAGGGGGTTGTTTGTGGAGAGGGTGGGTGTGTCTGTTGTTTGTGTGTTTTTCCTTCTGCCTTTAGCCCTGCCCCTTCCCCTCCTCAGTAACTAGTAGAACCTGCAAGGCTCGTGCCCAGCCTGGGTCCCTTCCTCTGACTCAGTGGAAGGGCAGGGGAGTGTCCCAGGGAGCTGCCCACATCCCTGGCTGAGTGCCTGAGTGCCTGAGTGCCTGAGTGCCTGAGTGCCTCGCCTCCAGGGCCTCCACGAGGAGCAGCTTCCACAGGGCGCCTGTGGGGCTCGTTCCTCTGGATGCTTTTCCTTTTGCTGCGAATGCCTCTGGGGCACAAATATATGGCCTCTGGGTCTAGGCCTTAGGGCCACCAGTGACCAGGATGGGAAGCGTTGCAGGCCCTGCCCCGAGGGCGGCACATTAGCTTTTCCCCACTGCTTTCATCTACCCAGCTCACCAGATTCCCCCATCAACCAGAGGTGGGTGCATCGCCCCCATTTCACAGAGGAAGAAAGCGAGGCCAGAAAAGGGAGAATGACTTGCCCCAAGTCATATAGCTAACAAGTGGCCTGGCACCTGGAATCTGCCTTTTTGGTCCCCATTCTGAAGCTCTTTCCATCACAGCCTGCTAGTGTTCCCACACAGGGCACAGGGATGCTGCGTTCCTCTCTGGTACGGAACCTCACTGGACTCGCTCCCCAAAGTCCGCCCAAGTCATCTCCGGAAGTCCCTCGGGTGTCTTGTAAGTGCCCGCGGCCAGCCTGCTAATGTGTCTTCCGCTTGACCTCTTTGTTGCTGTCCACTGTGCACTGGGCAACTGAGGCAGGGCCTTGCCTGTCTCCATGCCTGGGGTGCTCCATGAGGCCCCCGTTTCTCTACTTAAGTCACACTTAAGGGTGTGACCCCTGGTGCTGGCCAGTATGGCAGTCCTCAGTCCCCACCAGGGCAAAACGGTTTTGTGCTCTGAACTGAAAGAGGCAGAAAGCTCCTGTCCCTATTGTGTGTCCCAGTTTGTAACCTGGGCTCCAAAGAAACCTTTTCAGCTTTTCCCTGCAGCCCCCTCTCTAAAGCGAGTAAGGGGCCAGTGTTTCCTGCTAGCCTGTCCCCATTTACTCACTTGCAATAAAAGCCTCAGCCCAGTTTATATGATTCCAGTGAAACTGCCCCCATCCCACCATGACCAGGCTCCCCATACACATCCCCTTCCCAGACACCAGATCTGGGAGGGGAGATTATGATCCTGCAGTCAGTACCCTCTACCCCTCTGCCACAGTTATTGGTTAAGGGATGGGTACATGACCAAAGGCAGGCAAATCAGAGCCAGTGAAACTCAGTTCCAGAACTTTTGAACTAGTCCTTCGCCCTGGTGAGATGATGTGAGGCCTGGAGCTTCTGCAGTCATCTTGCCCCCATGGGGTGGAACCAGCCAGTGATAGAGCTGTTACCTGGAGAAGAGAGAAGAGCTGAGCCAAAAGATAACAGAGAACATGAAGTTTGGTGACATTTGGAGGCCCTGATTAAGTCTTGTCTGAAACCAGCCACACCCCTTGGACTTCCATTCTGAAGTCAATAAATTCCGTTTTTGCAGTAAGAAAAAAAAAAATTTTTTTTCCAGTCACATCCACTATTCCAGCAATACAGAGAATGAGACTCAGACCCCTTGCTCCTCTGTACCCCACCCTTAACCTCTCACCAAACTTCCTCCTTAGAGGCCTATCTACCCTCATGCAAATTAACTCATACAAACAGATACCCAGGCCGCCCACTACTAACCTGTAGGTGCCTTTGCCTTTGTGCTATTTGGAACTGTTTGATCTACACAGAAAAAGTTGTCCCAGATACAGTCCATACTTGGCTTGGTGAGGTAGGGGTGGGTGGGAGGAAAGAAAGGTGGGGAGAGAGAATAAGGCACAGTGGCCAACACTGGCTCTGCCTAAGCAGATGCTGAACCCCAAGTTCATCCTGTCGCTCTGAAGGGATGGCGTCCACCCCAGACTTGGCCCAGGGCTGGATGTGCAGTAGAACCCAAGAAACGCTGCCTGCCTTGGTCTTTGGAATTCCTCCTACCGCTCCCAGTTAGAAGGATGTGTTAGAAGAAAGAAGAGACTGTCAATCAAATTGCTGGGTTTCGTAAACTGGCCCCCCTTCCCAGGAGGATTTATCCATGAGCTAGAGGCACCTCATTTCTCACTGCACCCTCTGGCCTGGCTCCAACCACACCCCCACCTGCAAATAAGTCCTTTTCCTTCTTAGAGCAGGAGGCTGAGAATGAGTCAGTGCCTCATTCTCTTCATTCTTCCCTCACTGGTCAGGCCTCACCCTTCCCTTGGCCATCCCCTCCTCTGGACAACCATCTGGATCATGTGTGGGCAAGGCTGTTCCCACACGGCCAGCTCGGAGGGTCCTCTGTGTCAGAGAGGAGTGGTCAGGGCTGACCTTCCAGCTCCTGGGGACTTGAGAGAGAGCTGGAGCCTCCAGGGATGGGCTGCAGCTAGTGGGGTCTGTCCCAGTCCCTAAAGAAGGCTATTTCCTGGGGCTGTCTTCCTCCTCGGGCATCAAGTTCATTTCTGTGTCTGTCCCAAAGAAGAGGAATGAAAACTCCTTTAGGGAGTGCCTGCCACGCCCCAGACCCCACCACGAACTCTGAGTTCTCATGGCAATCCTCTATGTGGTGATCATCAGCCACTCTAGAGTGGAGGGACAAGGCTGTCAGGAGGAGGCAGTTCTCACACCTGTGCGGTGAACACGATACCTCCGCACGCTCAAGCCCGTGCTGCGCCACTCGTCAAGGGGCTGTGGCGTTCTGGGCCAGCACCCTTCTATCTCTACCTCCTTGCCTCAAGCAAGCTTTCTTCAGGCCCACGGCTGGCAGGCCCCAAGCCAAGAGTGGATCCTTTCCTACTCTCTGGTCTAAATCAAGCTGCTTCAGGGGGCATTCCTGGTGATTTGCTGGCTTTGCTTGATTGGGAGCCTGATAATTTCTTTCTTTCTTTCTTTCTTTCTTTCTTTCTTTCTTTCTTTCTTTCTTTCTTTCTTTCTTTCTTTCTTTCTTTCTTTCTTTTTCTTTCATTCTTTCTCTCTCTTTCTCTTTTTCTTTCTTTCTTTTTCTTTCTTTCTTTCCTTCTTTCCTCTTTCTTTTTCTTTCTTCTTTCTTTCTTTCCTTTCTTTCTTCCTCCCTTCCTTCCTCCCTCCCTCCCTCCCTCCCTTCCTTCCTTCCTTCCTTCCTTCTTTCCTTCCGTCCTTCCTTCCTCCCTCCCTCCCTTCTCTCTTTCTTTTCCTTCCTTCATTCCTTCCTCTCTCCCTCCCTCCCTCCCTCTCTCTCTCTCTCTTTCTTTCTTTCTTTCTTTTTCTTTTTTTGAGATGGAGTCTTGCTCCGTCGCCAGCAAAGTCTCTTGCCTTGTTTGCAAGAAGAGGAGGAAGCCAGATAAGAAACCATCCAGGCACCACGGGCCCTTCTTACGGGTCACCCCACAGGCATCATTCTCCACAGAGTGGGGAAACTGCTCCTAGAGGCCCCGAGCAACCTGTCAAAGGAAGAGAATAAAATGAAGGAGCTGCCTTATAGGGCCCTAGAGGAGGGCAAATATTTGCAAGTGGTAGTCATTTTCTCCCTGCAATTAAAGGAATTCCCTACCTTAAAACAAACGAAAATTAAAGGGAATGTGGGAGTCAGAGGGAGCCCCTGGGAATGTTATGGGGGGAGGGTAGTCTGTGAGGAGGGGGTCTACTGGGCCTGTTGAGTCAGAGCCCCGTCTGGAGCAAAGGTTGACCTCAGGCTCTGTTCTGGGTCTCCATAGTATTAAATCACCAAAGGGAGAGCTTCAGAAGCCCCAGATAGCCCTGGTGTCTACAAGGAACTAGAGAAAAGCAGCAGCCTTGGACCTTGGAGAATCTTCCAACATCACTTCCCAGCCCTGGCCGCACATTAGAATTACCCAAGGAGCTTTTAAAAATATTCACCCCAAGGCCGGATGCGGTGGCTCACGCCTGTAATCCCAGCACTTTCAGAGGCCGAGGCAGGAAGATCACCTGAGGTCAGGGGTTCAAGACCAGCCTGGCCAACATGGCGAAACCCTGTTTCTACTGAGCCGAGATCGCACCACTGCACTTCAGCCTGGGTGACAGAGTGAGACTCTGTCTCGAAAAAACAAAACAAAACAAAACAAAAAAACCCAGACCAAATGGATCATAATCTCTCTCAGAATGGGGGCTGGGCAGCTGTATTGTTTAATCTGTTCACACGATACTACTGAGCCATGCTTCTCAAATTTCCCTTGTGAGAAAAATCAGCTGGGGGGCACGTTTAAAAAAGGAAAATAAGGCCGGGCACAGTGGCTCACGCTTCTAATCCCAGCAGTTTAGGAGGCCGAGGCAGGCGGATCACAAGGTCAGGAGTTTAAGACCAGCCAGCTTGGCCAACATGGTGAAACCCTGTCTCTACTAAAAAAACAAAAATTAGCTGGTGTGATGGCACATGCCTGTAATCCTAGCTACTGGGAAGGCTGAGGCAGGAGAATTGCTTGAACCCAGGAGGCAGAAGTTGCAGTGATCCAAGATTGTACAACTACACTCCAGCCTAGGCGACTGAGCAAGACTCTCAAAAAAAATTAAAAAGAAAGAAAGAAAGAGAAAGAAAGAAAGAAAAAAGAAAGAAAGAAAGAAAGAAAGAAAGAAAAAAGAAAGAAAGAAAGAAAGAAAGAAAGAAAGAAAAAAACAAAAAGAATTATCAGGCTCCCAAACAAGCAAAGCCAGCAAATCAGAATATCTGGAGGTGACTGGTGAAAAATCAGAACCTCTGGGGAATGAGGCCCAGGTCTTTTTTGCATTTCTACCAGGCTTCCCAGGGGACATCTATGCTGACTGAAATTGCAAAATCACATTCTAATCCTCTGGTCTTTGCCCCAACTCGCTCAGCTGGTTGCCCCTTTCACCCTCGGGCCTCCCTAGAGGCCTTCTCTGTGAACACACCATAGCATCTGTCTTCTTCCTAGCACTTATCAATATTTGTGGTTGTATATTTATTTCTGTGTTTCTTTAATGCCAGTCTCCCACCTAGACAATAAACTCTGTGAGGGCAAGAACCAGGTCTGTTTGGTTCCATGTAAGGTAGTGGTGAATTACCAGTGTAGGCTCTGAGGCTTGGACTGCCTGGCCTCATATCGCAGCTCTCCTACCCAGCTTTTGATCTTCAGCAAGTTGCTTCTCCTTCCTGTGCCTCAGTGTTCTCATATGTAAAATGGATATTTAGATAGTAGTACCTGCCTCACATGGTTGATGGGAGGAATAAACGAGATTATATATGTAAAACACTTAGCATTGTCAATTGCATATTGGAAATTGTCAATAAACATTAATTATATTGATAACAAGCCACCATCACAACTTAATAGCTGAAAACTGCAACCATGTAATTGCTCACAATTCTGTGGGTTGACAGTTCGGTCAAGGCTCAGCAGGGTGGCTTGTCTCTGCTCCAGATGGTTTTGGCTGGGTTCACTCTTACATTTTGGGTCAAGTGGCTTGTTGGCTGGGACTGCATAGTCTAACTTGATGGGCTGCTGGTAGAGGCTGTCAGTGAGAGAGGTTCAGTTCTCCTCCATGTGGCCTCTCCAGCAGGCTGGCTGGGGCTTCCTTATGTGGTAGCTGGGTTCCAAGAGGGCGAGAGCAAAAGTCAAGGGTCACTTTTGCAGCATTAGTCAAAGCAAGTTACGAGGTCATCCCAGAGTCAAAGGATGGAGAAGTCGTGCTAGTTTTTGTTAGGAGGAGGTGCAAAGACTTCCTGGACATTTTCAGTCCTCCACAGTTGCTTGTTCCTGAATCTAGCATGGTATACTCAGGTGCATGGCCCAGTAGGCATTTAATAGATATGTGTTGAAGAAATAACAAATGGATGTGCAGAGGAGAAAGAAACTAGAGACTCGAGAGGAAAATTGATTTGCTCAAGGTCACAAAGCATATGAGTGGCAGCACCAGGACCAGAAACTAGGTCCAGGTGCTCAGTCTTGCCTCTTCCCATTAAATCACTCTGCTCAGACAGCGGCCTGAGGTGGGGCTGAATTCTCCAAATAATTGCCTCACTCCTCAGCTTCTGTTGAGTCGCTGGAGATATATCTAGAAGGTCAGGACTGTGCTTGCTTCCTGAATAGTCTGGGGATGGAGAGAAGGGAGCACTTTTCATTTCCCGAGGGCATAACGCATTGTAGAAAATGATCAGAGAGCATCAGCAGTCCTCCTTGGGTTCTACTGTACGTGGCCAGTGGCCAGGGTGGGAGGTCAGAGACAAAGGCAGACTCCAGTATAGATGCTCTGTGGCCTGCTTCTCATGTACATGCTCTCACACATGTGTGCACACACACATACATGCACACACCTTCTCTCGCCTCTCTCTTTAAGGTCTGGAAGAAAGCTACCGTAAGTTTGAGCAGTTGGCCACATGGCTCTCATTTGGGCTCTCAACTGGACCAGCAATTTCAGGAGTTTTCAGGAGTTTTGAACAGCGAGTTTGGGGAACGGGAGCAGGGGAAAGTTGGGAGGCGCAGCAGGGGTTGTGAAATGTATGCAACAATTCCGTCATCAGCCCCTTCCTGTTGTTCTGGTACCTGGGGGAAACCAGAGCTAGCAGGACTGTGCTTCCTCCATCTAGAAGCTTTCCTCAGGCCTGCTGAGTCACCCACCTGCTGCGGGGAATGCACTTATTTTTAGCCTGAGGTAAATGAGCCCTGTAGTCACCCAGACCACATTCTCTTGTGTGTCTTTGTCACAGCTGGTGTGGCCGGATGGGGACCACATTGAAGAGACCCCACCCCCACCCCTAACAAGGTCCCTTCCTCTCCTTCCTCTGAGAAGCTTCACTGCAGGGCAGTGACTCACATAACCCCAGGAGAGAATGCGGCAGAGGGTGGCAGTGGGTGGTGTACCAAGCCGGTGGGGGGTGTGGCGGGGACAGAAGTTGTTTATCACTGACATTGATTAGAATTGCTGGTGCATCACTGTTGGTCAGTTTATTATTGTTTGCAATTTTTCTGTGGATGATATGACCTCTTATTGTACCCATGTGGCCCCGTCCTTGGGGACACCACTGCTTGGGAGTTAAGATGGTGGAGATCTGGTGCCCAGCAGCCTGATTGAAGGAAGCTTCACTACTTACTAACTGTTTGACTCAAGCAAGACCCTTTACCACTCTGAGATGCGACCTTGGAGCTCCGGGGCTGGTAGTCAGGTCACAAAGGCTGGTGATGGATTCGCAGGAGTGAGAGCAGGAAGGGCACTGAGATGTCATCCCTTGCTCTATTGAGGTGAAAATAGAAGCAAAGAAAGGGGCAGATGCTTGCCTGTATCCGATGCCCAGAGACCCCTCTAAGACCTTGTTCAGGCAGAGCCACCTGTTAGGTAAAAGGTCGGTAAAAAGCAGGTGCTGATGACAAGGCACTGATGACAAGGCCACTGTTGGTCAGAACTATTTCTACTTCAGTCTGTATCCAGCCCCTGCACCCAGTATAATGTAATAAAGTATTTCTCAGAGAAGGGTGTGTAGACCACCTGCATCAGAATTACCTGAATCCCCTGGGGTGCTCACTAAAAGGATGAGTTTCTGATCCCCATCCCAGACTTGGGAGTTTGCTCCCAGAATTGTCACTCACTAGCTAGAGAACTTGGTCGGTGTCAAACTATTTGTGTACCACTTTCCTCACCTGTAAAATGAGGCTAAACCTCCTTGTGTACATGTGAGGGACAAATGTATTTGCATGGGTGAGACGTGCAGCCCGTCGCCTGGCACTTCGGAGCTGGGCAACTCGTGATTTGAGTTCTTCATGTTTGTTTCTTATCCCCAAGCAGCTCCTGAAAGGCTTCACTCTTCTGCCCTGGTGCAGAAGCGGGCCCTACCTCTTTCAGATCAGCCTGGAGCTGTCAGCTACCAGCGGCTTCCAGAACCAACCTGCAAATGTCTGCCTGCAAATGTCTGCACTGCTCAGAGCAGAGCTCAGGTAAGAAGTTCTGCAGTCTGCTGAGAAAATCTTCCAACACAGTTGCGGGACACAGAAGTCACTTGCAGAAACACTGGTCTTATCACTTCTCCTTATCTCTCCTCCTGGTGAGGGAGCCCAATGCCTGCGACATCTTTTTAAACAGAACCCTTTTTCCAAATAAGATCTGACCCGGCACAGGACCCCAGTGTAGGCGAACAATAAAAGCTGCATTCCACTAATTTAAATGTATTTTCTAAGAAGTTCAAGTTTCCAACATGTTACCGTGCTACTTATGAAATCAGTGTGAACACAACTGAGGTGAGCTCCAGTGTGTGAAAATCACGTATCACTTCTAAATGTGCATGGTGCTGCTTATTACAAATATTCAAGTAGTTTAAAATACATTTTGGGGCCGGGCGCGGTGGCTCAAGTAGTTTAAAATACATTTTGAGGCAGGAGAATGGGGCGGAGCTTGCAGTGAGCCGAGATCCGACCACTGCACTCCAGCCTGGGTGGGCGCGTACATTTTGGCTCACGGTGGCCTGTAATCCTAGCACTTTGGGAGGCTGAGGAGGGAGGATGGCTTGAGCCCAGGAACAGCCTGGGCAACATAGGGAGACCCCATCTCTACAAAAAAATTAAAAATTAGCTGGATGTGGTGGCATGCAGCTATTGTCCCACCTACTCAGAAGGCTGAGGTGGGAGGATCACTTGAGCCTAGGAGTTTGAGGCTGTAGTGAGCCATGATCCATGCCACTGCACTCTAGCCTGGGCAAAAGAGTGAGACCCTGTCTTAAAATAAATAAGTAAAAATAAATAAAATATATTTTGGGAATTATATTTGAATTGAGTATTGACAAAAGCCACGAAGCTCCCTTGGAAAAGGCCAAGATTTTGTTCAGCATGGTTTGCAACCCCGGGAGGGTTCCAAACACATTTTATTGGGTAAGGAAACAGAGACCCAGGTGGGAGAAGGGCTACGTCAATCCAGTAAGTGGCCACAGCTTTGAGAACCAAGGCCTACTGGGTCTCAAGCCAGGGTTCCTCCCACCTGCCCACAATCCCAGCCTGGCCCACCAAGTGGGACACTAACGGGTGGGGAGTCCTCTTAGGTGGCTCTGGCCACTGGCTGAATTGGTCTTGAGTGACAAAGACTATGGCTCTCAGTGTCTGTGGTTGAGCAGGGGGTTGCCTGGGACAAAGCCACGCCCCCAGGCTTGGGTGAGTAAGGTATCAAGTGTATGAGCCCCATTTGTGAGCAAGAGGGCTTCGGCTGGTCTTGACTTTGGCTGCAGAGCTCTTGGTCCAGGCAAATTCTCACTCTGCAAACAACATCTGAGTTTTTCCGTGCTTTGAGATCCGCAGATAAGAGGCTATAAAGAAGTGTAAATTATTATTATGCTGAAGACAATTTCCTCCCTGGCTGGCAGCCTGCAAGGCTGTGCCCAGTCCAATCTCTGCCCCCTAAGGGAGGACCTGAATGCAGGGGGAGAGAAATGATGCCCAGAGCCCTCTGGCCAAGGCCAAGCCCACAGTATCCTCACTGTTGGAGAAGCCAGGCCAGGCCAGGCTGTCTTCCCACCACATCCCACCCACTGTGCCCGGCACGTGCCAGCAAGGCTTTTTCCTCTGGAGGAGCAGCTGCTAAGGTGCTGAGTCACCACCTTGATGTCAGCTGGCGCTCTCCACCCTGAGAAGAGTGCCCAGCGAGGGTGCAGCGAATCACCCTGTGCCAACAAACCTGTGGCGACCAGCCTGCTTCGGGGAGGAGTTATTTCCCCTAGGAGGGGGCACATGGTGAGCTGGGGGAATCTGTCCCTAACGCTCAGCCTGCAGTTCCTGCTGGGGACCACCTCATGGGGCCTCAGTGCACAAGGATCCTTGTTGGAATAGGGCCCAGACTCCAGCTGCAGGGATGGATTGGGAGGATTTTGTTTGGTACCCCCGTGTCCCAGGAAGGAAGCATTAGAAGGAAAGGGGTAGAGAGGAGGCCTCAGAAGTGGTACAAAGTGACTGGGGGTCTTCCCACTTCATGGCTGTGGGCTCCTGGGTAGGTTACGAACCTACCAATTGTAAGTTGCTTTTTGTTGTTCTTTTTTTGTATGTTTTTGTTTGTTTGTTTTTTGGAGACAGGATCTTGCTCCGTTGCTCAGGCTGGAGTGCAATGGCACGATCACAGCTCACTGCAGTCTTGACCTCCCAGGCTCAAGCGATCCTTTCACCTCAGCCCCCTGAGTAGCTGAGTCTTCAGACACCCGCCACCATACCCGGCTAACTTTTTTTTGAGATGGCATTTCCCTCTTGTCATCCAGGCTGGAGTGCAATGGCGCGATCTCAGCTCACTGCAACCTCTGCCTCCCAGGTTCAAGCGATTCTCCTGCCTCGACTTCCCGAGCAGTACACCCAGTTAATATTTAAATATTTATTTTGTAGAGATAAGGGTCTCAGCTTGTTGCCCAGGATGGTCTTGAACTCCTGGGCTCAAGCCATCCTCCTGCCTTGGCCTCCTAAAGTGCTGGAATACAAGCATGAGTTACCACGCCCAGCCCCTTTGGTTGTATTTTTTTTTAAAGGTAAATGCAAACAGTTTTTTAAAGTAAACAGAAACAATGCTCATACCTCCTCTGAGGTTTTTTATCCAGGTGCCCTGTCCCCCATCCCTGTTCCAAAGCAATTGCTCTTACCAGGTTGAGGATATCCTTCCAAAAAGATCTTCTAGGTATCTATATGTACATATATGTGTGTGTGTGTGGTTATCCTTTTATTTTTTAAATAAATAGGAACATTCTATGTACATTTTACTGGAATTTTTTTTAATTTAATACCATCTTTTGGAAATTGGTTCATATTGGCAGCTGGGATCTATGACTTTCTTTTTTTTTCACTTTTATTTTAAGTTCAGGGGTACATGTGCAGGATGTGTACATTTTCTTTTCTTTTCTTTTCCTTTCCTTTTTTTTTTTTTCTTTTTTTTGAGACGGAGTTTCGCTCTTTTGCCCAGGCTGGAGTGCAGTGGCATGATCTTGGCTCACTGCAACCTCTGCCTCCCGGGTTCAAGCGATTCTCCTGCCTCAGCTTCCTGAGTAGCTGGGAGTACAGGCACCTGCCACCACATCTGGCTAATTTTTGTATTTTTAGTAGAGATGGGGTTTCACCATATTGGCCAGGCTGGTCTCGAACTCCTGACCTTGTTATCCATCCACCTTGGCCTCCTACAGTGCTGGGATTACAGGCGTGAGCCACTGCGCCCGGCTGTGCAGGTTTATTACATAGGTAAATGTGTGCCATGGTGGTTTACTGCACACTATGTCTTTCTTTCTAAGGAGTATTGGCAAGCCCTTAGACCTCCCATGTGCTATTTAACCAGGCCTCTCTGGATAGACATTTAAAGGGTCTTCTTTGATGAATATTCTTTTGAATATGTCTATTTTAACTGCTTCTCCTGCATTTGTGGGGTGCCCCGGTACACCCAGAGCACTGGGGAGGAGGCTGCAGGGACCAAGTGGATCATTATGTGTGAACAAATGCCTGGTTTTCAAGTAGCCAAGGCAGCCCCAGTGGGACCTGAAGGAGGCCTCACGTGAATAGGCTACAGACGGGGTTCAAAGAGGAAGTGGGCAGGGCAGATGAATAAGATTAATTTCTGAAATTAACAAATTCTTTTCTGATTATAAAGTAAAACATCCTCATTATAGGAAATTTGGAAAATACTGAACAGATGTGAAAGTAAGTCACCTGGATCCCCCTCATCTGGAAGTAACCACTATTGATGTTTAGAATATTTCCTGTCTGCCTATTTTCTAGATACAAACGATTTCTACTGGTCAAAGGGACATGAAGGAAAAGAATTCAGGGAGGGTCCTCTCTCAGCAGAGATGGAACTGCAGGGAGCACCAGACTGTTTCAGAACACACAGAGAGGGGGTCAGACGCAAGAGGAGACAGGAACAGATCATCATGGCAGACTGGGCAAGGGGCAGGGGTGGGGGCTGACATTGCAGGTGAGCTTGAGGGTGGCAGGGAAGGATTTGCCCCTCGATTAAGAGAGCAAAAGACCTGAGGAGTCTGGCTTGGAGATTTTAAAAGGATATCTAACAACAAATTTCATCAGGACTTGGAAGAGCAAACCTGGCATTCCAAAGGGAGGTCCCCTCTGAAAACAGTTATTTGAGAGTTGTAAAAAGAGATGTGGTGCCTGAGTGTGGCTGAGACTGCTAAGAAAAAGTTGTGGCTTCACAGCCAAGAGTGCAGGCTTGAAAACAGCAAGATTTTATTCAAGTCCCAAAGATGCCACTTACCAACTGTGTAGGACTGAGCAATTGACTTATCTTCACTGCTTCTCAGTTTCTCTACTTGTAAAGTATGGATGACACTAATACACCTGTGTCAGAGGGTCAGCATGAGGATTACACAAGGTGATGCAGCCAAGAGCCTATCATGGTGCCAGGCACCCAGAGGCACTCATTAATGTTGAGAGAATACAGAATGAAAGCAAAGAAGGGGCTGAGGCCAGAGCTGTGGTGGAAGGTGCTAGAAGGGAGAGGTGCCATTAAAGGTCCCAGAAGAAAGCAGCCTTCTGGACAGGAAGAGTGTCCCCTGTGCAGAGCAGTGCCTCTGGGGTTCAGAGAAGATTTGGTGACAGTGCCAAACACTACCTGGGCCAAGGAAGGGCTCCAGGCCTAGAAGGTCTCTGGTGAGTGGCAACTTCAGAGCTGTTGCCATGGTGATGTGGATGGAAGCCAAAAGCTAGAGGTCAAGGGGTGATGGGAGATGAGGAAGTCCAGTGGGTGAATTTTATAAGATCTTCAAGAAGTTTGGCAGTGAAAGGAAAGGGGGAAGTCTTAGCTCAAGGGAAAGGTTGTAGGGAAGAAAGAGGTGTTTTGTTTTGTTTAGAGTGAAGGATATTTCGACATGTTTATAGACTGAAAAGAAAAAATCATATAAGTTCTCAAAGAGAGAAAGTGACTAAGGATGTACTCCACCTCTCTTACACTTCAGTTTCTCATTTGAAAACTCAGAGTAGGAATAAAGGATCTGTGAGGCCCTGCTGACTTTTTTAGTTCTTTCACCCATCCATCCATCTGTCCATCCGTCCGTCCGTCCATCCATCCATCCATCCATCCATCCATCCATCCACCCACCCACCCACCCATCCATCCATCCATCCATCCATCCATCCATCCATCCATCCATCCATCCATCCATCCACCCACCCACCCACCCACCCATCCATCCATCCAGTCTTTTAATACACACATTCTGTAGACCTCTGGCCTGGGCTAAGTGCTAAAAGGGAGGTCATGGGCTGCAGGGAAGTAGGGAAGAAAAGTAGAAGCAAAGACTCCCTTCTCCAGGGGCCTGTGTTTAACAGAAACAGTAGAGAAGATAATCAGGCAATGACTTAACAACATCACAAAAGGACCTCGAAAGCCATGCCCTTGTAACCGTCTGACATCACATTCTAGCACTTACCCAAACCCCTGCCTGCCTTATCCCTAGCTTGCTAACCTCCAGCCTTTGAGAACCTACCCTTGTTGTATTAATCCCCTGAGTTCCCCCATGCCCAGCATTGTGCTGGCCCATGTAAGCAATCAGATAATTAGTACTTACTATGTCCATACATCCAAGTATTTATTGAGCATCCACAATGTACCGGGCACTGGGAGAGAATACTGAGCAAAACAGAGCTCTGCCTCCTTAAATTGTTTCATCTTGAACTGGATGGTTTTGGAAAGCAAGACCGCCAAACAGTCAGATGTGAATTTAAAATTGCAGCTGTGACAAGCGGGAGCAGGCCTTTCCACCAGCAGGGGGATCTGAGAAGGCCTCTCAGAGGAAGTCATTTGGGATCCGAAAGGGGAGCAGAAGGTGAACAGCACTCTAGGTGGGGACTGGGGCTCCACCTGTGCAAGAGCAAAAGGGAAAAGAGAGGATGGGAGAGAAGAGGTGGAGAAAGAGGGAGGACAGGAGCCTGAAAGCAGGCAGTGTGGCTGGGAGCGGGAGGCTCTAGACTGAAGCAGAGGCCGGCAGGGCCTGATAGCCAAGATCAGGAGTGTAGTTTATCTGAGAATGGTAGGAAGCTGCGGAAGTAATTTAAACAGGGAAGGGACACCATCAGTTATTGTTTCAAAGAAATCTCCTTGAAGAAATGAGGTGCAGGTGAGCCTGTGTAGTTTGAGCTTATCCTATAATACGGTATGCCTGGGACTGGGATGGGGGCTGGTTTTCTTCCTCTACTTTAGATTTAGACATTTCTGCAGTCTTGTCTTTTCTTTTAAGAAATGGGTGCCAGGTGCGGTGGCTCACGCCTATAATCCCAACACTTTGGGAGGCTGAGGCAGGTGGATCCCTTGATCCTAGGGGTTCTGACCAGTCCAGGTAACAGAGCAAAACCCCATCTCTAATAAAATTTTAAAAAATTAGCTTGGTGTGGTGGCGCCTACCTATAGTCCCAGGTATTTGGGAGACTGAGGTGGGAGGATCACTTGAGCTGGAAGGCAGAGGTTGCAGTGAGCCAAGATTGCCTCACTGCACTCCAGCCTGGGTGACAGAGTAACACCTTGTCTCAAAAAAAAAAAAAAAAAAAAAAAAAGGGTCTCTCACTATGTTGCTAAGGCTGGGCTCGAACTCCTGGGCTTACCACCTCAGTCTCCGAAGTAGCTGGGACTATAGTAGTGAACCACTGAGCCCAGCTTGTAATATTTTTTTAACAGTAAACCTGTGTTGCTTTTATTAGGGAAAAACAATACTAAGAATTCGAAAATGACAGAACGGCTTGGGGAAGGGCAGGAGAGAAGACTGAAGAGCTCTGGCCAGCCCAGGGTGGTGTGAAACACCAAAACAGGCAGAATGGGTGGAGCTGGGCGTTGGAGCTGAGGCTGAGCTGGGTTTGTCTGAGGGGCTCTGTCTTCCAGGAGCTCACCTTTTCAAAAGGTGTGAAGGAAGGAAGGAGGCCATAGGTCCAAGGAGCAGTTGGCATTTCCTGACAACTGTTTCAAACACAAAGCCAGCAGGAGCTGCTCCCAGCGAGCCCTGCTTCTCCCCGAAATCTAGCCTTGAGTAACAGGCTTCTCTCAGGGGATCATTGTTCTCAGTCCCTGGCAAGAACTGGCCCCATGGGGAGTGCTTTGTTGACAGTGCCTGTGCCCAGCAACCAGGCTGGGTTTGGGAAGGAGGCTGGAGTCTTCAGGAAGAAGGTCCTGCCCAAGATGGTGCAGAGGGTGAGTGAATGGGGGAGCCCACGTGGGCCTTCTCTTAACCCCAGCCCTTTAGGCTGCTCCAGAGGAGCCTTCGTCCTTTTCCCCAGAGCACAGGCTGATCTGCCAGCCAAGGAGTGGAAAGGAGAACATGGAGGTTCTTCCTGCCACTTGGATCCTATTCTGCTATGTGATCTTTGAGAAGTCACCAGGGTTGCCTACCCATGGATGCGGAGGCCAGAGACCCACGTGCTCCAACTCTGTTGGAAGTGGGAGTCTGTCAGGCTTTCTGCAAGTCTGTGGGTGGAGGGGAGACAAAGCCTCCAGCAGCCTGGCTGGGGTTCTTCCAGTTTGGGCCCTCCGGGAAGAGGAGCCGGCGTCCTCATGGGAATGGTGCTCCTAGGGAGGGAGGTGGGCAGGGACACCTGGAAGGGCTGTTGGTTACCTCAGACCCCCAAACCTGGGAGCTGCACCCCAGATGTCATAGTTTGGAAATCAGAGGAAGATGGATGGGGAGTTTTAGAAGTCTGACAGTTCTAGTTTCAAACCCAGATCTGCCTCAGTTTCCTCTTCTGGAAAATGGACATGATGCTGCCTCCATCTCCTAGCATGGATATTGGGATTGAATGGGAAATCCTGGCAGAGAGCCAGTTGCATAGCTCTGCTCCCCCACCTCTGTGACCTATTCCCACCTCCCCACTCCCATCCCCACTGCCCGTGTCCAGAAACCCAGATTCTGACCCAGCAGCTAGGGGCAGACCCTGCGTGGGCCACTTCCCTCTCTGGGTTTCAGTTTCCTCATTTTATGAAACTAGGAGCTCTGTGAAAAGGTCAAAGGCAAGAATCGTAATCATTTCTCATCCGCAAGCAGGTTTACCCTCATACACGGTAAAGGCACAGCAAAGGCTCGGTCATGGGCTGAAACGAGGATGTGCACCATAAAATCCCAGTGGCTGAATTAGTTTCATCTTCCATGAGAACCAGTAGCAAAGTAAGGTTTCATTATTTCAGCCCCACACGAAACGTCCTGGTTGCCTTGGCCTAGCCGAGATTAGACATTTCCTGGGAGGAGTGGTGGGTTAGTGGAGGGAGGTGGGGGTAGTTACGGAAGCTGGAGAGTGTCATCTGGGAGGAGGGGGCTAGGCCCCGGAATGATGGCTGAGGAGTAAGCCCTGAGCTGTTTTCCTCATCTTCACTCTGTAGAAACCTACTTTCAACAGAATATTAGCACAAATGCAAAAGGATATATGTAAGAGCAAGACTAGCACAGGATTGCTTGTCTTGGTAAAAATGGAAGGCAACCCACAAAAACATGCACAGTACATTACCAGAAATATCTAGAGCAAACTGGAATGTGGTCCATGAGACGCTATTGTACGAAAAAGCAAGTCACAGAATTGAAAGTACAGTGTGATCTTATTTTATTACTATATATACCTTATATCCATATACTGTAACTGAATATAATACTTGAACTAATTCTACACACACACACACACACACACACACACACATTTATTTCATTTTTATTTTTTTGAGACAGGGTCTCACTCCGTCTCCCAGACTGGAGTGCAGTGGCACGATCTCGGCTAACTGCGACCTGCGCCTCCCAGGCTCAAGCCATCCTCCCACCTCAATCTTCTGAGAGGCTGGGACTGCAGGTGTGTGCCACCATGCCCAGTTGATTTTTATATGTTTGGTAGAGACAAGGTTTTGCCATGTTTCCCAAGCTGGTCTAGAACTCTTGGGCTCAAGTGATCCGCCTGCCTCGGCCTCGCAAAGTGCTGTGATGACAGGTGTGAGCCGCTGTGCACGGTCCCCCACACACATTTAAAGCATAGAAAACAAAATCCTGGAAGGGCACATGGCAAACTGTTAACAGTATTTACCTCTAAGGTAGAAAAACGATTTTAAATTTTTTCTTTTATACTTCTGCACTGTTTGAATCTCTTAAAATTAGCATATACTATATATGATGAACATCCCCTGCCAAATAAACATGAAAAGGGCTGGAAGGGGTCAGGTGGTCAACCCTCTCCAAGGTGCGACCAGAGGTAGCTGAGACTAACGTGACATAGGTTCCTATTGGAGAACGGTGCCCCCAGTACAACCCAAATTAGTTGAGTGACACTACAAAAAAACAGAATAAGGAGGAGTGGGGAAGACCAGTCCCTTTCCTCGTGTCCAGGGATCGCACCCATCTACACCTCCATTGTCCAGTGCCTGGCTAAGACCCTGCTTAGTGCCTGGGCACAGACTGTGCTCTTCAGAGATGGCTCAAGTGGACTGTGTCCCTAGGGAGATGGGGCACATGACCATTAACTACTTTAAAAGTCCCGAATGGGTTTGTTGTTGTTGAGATAGAGTTTTACTCTTGTTGCCCAGGCTGGAGTGCAATGGCGTGACCTCAACTCCCTGCAACATCCGCCTCCCAGGTTCAAGGGATTCTCCTGCCTCAGCCTCCCAAGTAGCTGGGATTACAGGTGCCTGCCACCATGCCCAGCTAATTTTTTATGTTTTTAGTAGAGACAGGGTTTCACCATGTTGGTCAGGCTGGCCTCGAACTCCTGACCTCAGGTGATCCACCCTCCTTGGCCTCCCAAAGTGTTGGGATTACAGGCGTGAGCCACCACGCCCGACCCTGAATGTTTTTGAAGCATGTTGTTTCTTCATTCTGAAATAGTCACTAAAAGAGCCCCTACTAATAATTAACCCAACGTAATAATAATGCCCACCATTTGTCATTCTTTCCATGTGCTCTGTACATTACTAGTGCATCTCAGTTTATCCCAATCAGTAGGCAGTTCCATCCTTTAATTTCATTTTACAAATAAAGAAACCAAAGCTCACAGGGGATATGTAACTTGCTGAAGGTCACACAGCCACAGAGGGCAGAGGCTGAATTCAAACCACTCACTCTGACTCAGCATCCACCTCAGAGCAGCCATTCGGTGGCCTCTTGTGACACATAAAACAAGATGATACCAGTGAGTTTTTGGACCATGTCTTCTCGGTAAAGTTACCATTAGCCTGACCACAGATGTTTCTCAAGAAGCAGTGAAGGGTTTGGTTTGGTGATGTCAGTGGCTGGGGTCAGATGAGCCAAACCATTGCTAGGCTGTGATGTCTGAGGCTGCCCATGAGCTGGTTATTACCCAGATTTAAAAGAAAGGTGGAAAAAATAATCCTAGTCTACCGTATGGCTCAGCCGGCCATAGTGTTTACATAGTCAGAAAAGGTCAACACAGAATAGCGATATAATCAAAATTACCCTCTATGGTGTGGCTGTATTGGGAAGAGAGAGGCGGGGGTGGGTGTGAGGCAACAGGAGCTAAAAGAACTCCTCGTCTCCCAGGGCAGGAAATCAAGAAAAAACTCCTAAAACTACACAGATCAAGAAGAAACCATGTGAGATGTTATTTAGAGACATGAAAGTGAACATTCCAAAGAATCCATTTCAAGAGTTGAAAGTGGCCACCCTGGAGATGGGTCAGGGCTGCAGTTGTTCATGACTAACTTTGTAGACATTTCTGAGAAATCTATGCTTATGTGTAACTTCGCATAAAGCAAAAAATTTAAGAAAATCCAAAGCAAAAACAAACAGAGCAATTCTGGCCCCATTTGGGGAGGGAGTGGGCTGTGATTACGAGAATGAGGGCCCAGGGGTGGGGATTCCTCTGTCAGGCATGCAGCAGGAAGCTGGTGGGGTCTTGGCAAGGCTTTGGTGGAGAGAGGTCATTGGAATGGTGACCTCACTCGGAACTGGTGGGGGCAGGAGAAGGTAGGAGGGTTAAAAAAGAAGAAGAACCAAAGGAGAAAAAAAGGAAGCCTGGTCATTCCACAGCCAAGGTCATACTCCCAGGAGACCTACAGCCTTTTGTCAGGGTTACACAAATGTAAAACAAAGGTGTGGTCTCTCCACCAAATGGGGAAGTTTCCACCAGGAGGCCACTGTGTCTCTGAGTAATGTGAATAGTGGAACCCATCCCTGGCTGGTCAGGCCCACACATTCCACACCAGGACCCAGGGGCCTCAGCGGCAGAGGCAGGAAGGTAGCATTTGTCTATTGTGAGAACAAGTGGCTTATGTAGACATCAAAGGTCTCAGGATAGGGTATATTCTTCCAGATCTGTGAGGCCCAAACACCCACACGTGGAGGAGGATTCCAGGGTCTCAACCCCTCCCCAGATCCTCAATACTCAGGCCTTGTCCCCTCTCCATGGGGGTCCTATTGAAAGGAATCCAGAGACCCTGGGAGAATCTGAGTAGGAGGAGGGAACTGGCCAGGCCTGGGTCAAGACTGTGTCTCTCTGGAAAAGCCACTCCTTTGGGAACTGAGAAAGCCCAGAGCTTGGGCCCAGAGCAGCCCAGGCCTCGACTGGCCTCCCTGTTCCCTCCTCCTGCCTCCTCCAGGAAGCATTTTCTTTTTTCTTTTCTTTTCTTTCTTCTCTCTTTCTCTCTTTTTTCTTCTCTTTCTCTTCTCTTCTCTTCTCTTCTCTTCTCTTCTCTTCTCTTCTCTTCTCTTCTCTTCTCTTCTCTTCTCTTCTCTTTCTTTTCTTTTCCAGAAGTTTCACTCTGTCACCCAGGCTGGAGTTCCGTGGTGCAATCTTGGCTCACCGCAACCTCTGCCTCCTGGGTTCAAGCGATTCTCCTGCCTTAGCCTCCCGAGGAGCTAGGATTACAGGCATGTGCCGCCGCACTCGGCAAATTTTTTTTTTTTTTTTTTTTGAGACGGAGTCTCGCTCTGTCACCCAGGCTGGAGTGCAGTGGCGCGATCTCGGCTCACTGCAAGCTCCGCCTCCCGGGTTCATGCCATTCTCCTGCCTCAGCCTCCTGAGTAGCTGGGACTACAGGCACCCACCACCATGTCCGGCTAGTTTTTTGTATTTTTAGTAGAGATAGGGTTTCACCGTGTTAGCCAGGATGGTCTTGATCTCCTGACCTCGTGATCCACCCGCCTCGGCCTCCCAAAGTGCTGGGATTACAGGCGTGAAAATTTTTGTATTTTTTAGTAGAGACGGGGCTTCTCAGCACGTTGGCCAGGCTGGTCTTGAACTCCTGACTTGAGGTGATCTGTCCACCGCAGCCTCCCAAAGTGCTGGGATTACAGGTGTGAGCCACCACGCCCAGCCCAGGAAGCATTTTCTCTATGAGCTCACCAACTCACACCCTGCCTTTATGTAACTAGTGTCTCAGTGTTCTGAGCTCCAGATATTTCGTCTATAGAGGATACCTCAGCCTGTCTGAGGAATGACTGATTTGGTGGGGACAGGCCCAGCCCTTAGTGTTATAGGCCTGAGTTTGAACAGTTTTTCACCTGCTAGTTGTGTGGAGTCTTTGTTTTTGTTTTTGCTTTGTTTTGTTTTGTTTTTGAGACAGGGTCTTGTTCTGTCCCCAGGCTGGAGTATACTGGCAGGATCATGGCTCACTGCAGCCTCAGCCTCCTGGGCTCAAGTAATCCTCCCACCTCAGCCTCCCAGGTAGCTGGGATGACAGGTGCATGCCACCACATTTGCCTAATTGTATTTTTTTTTGTAGACACAGGGTGTCACCATGTTGCCCAGGCTGATCTTGAACTCCTGGGCTCAAGCAATCCTCCTGCCTCAGCCTCCCAAAGTGTTAGGATTACAGGCATGAGCCACTGTGCCTCACCTGTGTGGACTCTTTGAGGCCAAATTTCCTCATCTGAGAACGTTAGGATGAAAACTCACTCCCAAGAGTTGCGAGGCTCAAAAGTGCTACCCTGCGTTAAGCACTGGCCCAAAGTGGAACTGGATTGGAAGAATGGTTAAGACTCAGGCTAGGATGGAGTTGGAGGGAGGCAGGGCCTTAGCAGCCCTCTCTCTTACAGAAGTGATTCTTATTAAGGCAGGAATTGGACTGGGCACACTCATACAGTCACCTTCATGCTGGAGATGTGGCTGGCGCTGGCGAAACCTCTGTGAGATGCTGACTCAGGACAAGTGTCACTGAGGCCCTTTAGGAAACAGAATTCCACCCATTAGAACCCCTTCAAATGGGGAAGCAGCAAAGTTTGTGGTCCCGCTTCAGGTAGGTTTGGAGGGGTTTCTCTTTCTCTCTCAATTTGAGTTCAGATGCAGATGCCTCCTGGGAACTGAAACCCCTCCTATGCTTGGCCTGGATCTTGTTTGGATAGTGCTTTGTCTTGTAGCCATGCCACTGGGGTCACCAGGCAGGGCACATCATTGTCACACAGCCTCCAGCTTCCCAGTTCTGACCCTTACCTACAAAGCCCTCCCTCTGTCCCCTGGGGCTCCCCAACACTGTTTCCCATCTCCCTTTTTCTTTCATCTTCACCACAGCCTGGGACAGATGTCAGGGAGGGACAATTATCTACATTTTAGAGAGGAACAAACTGATCCAGAGAAGTAGAGTGACTCACTGTTCTTGCCTGGCTGGGTCTAGTCATCTCCTAACCCAGCTACCATCTCTCTGATCCACCCAGCCCTCTGTCACCTGTCACCAGGGTTACCTTCTTAAAGCCAGATTGGCCTTGTCTTGCCCCATTCAGACTTCTGGCTATTTTCCAATGACCACCCAGTAAAGAGTCCCCAGCTGCCCTCTCCTGCGTCATCACTCCCGTGTCCCTTTCTACACCCCATGCTGCGACCACATCAGCCCACCCGCTGTTCCTACTATATGTTCTCCCCATCTCCCCTCACGCTGCACTCTCTGCCTGCTATTCTCTCCCTACCTTTTCTGAATGTCAAAGTTGAATTGCTCTACCAGCATCCAGCTCAAATGTTACCACCTCCTTTGGAGCCTCCCCCACCAGTCCCCAGTAAGCCTGAATCTCTTTTTTTTCTGCACTTGCTGAGCACTTGGCTTTTACCTGCCCTGGTGCATCGATTTCATTCCACCTGGAGCTAGCGGTGTTTTGCACCATTTGCCTCCCCTGGGGTCTGTAAGCAACTTCAGACTCAGAACCCCGACTTAGTCATTGTGTTCTATGACCTTGGCAAGTAGCTTGACCTTTTCTGGGCTATAAAATGGGGATGACACCAGCTTTACCAGGGTAGGATGAGGACTGAGCAAATCACCCAGGTCGGTGCTTGGTGAATAATGGGGGACAATGATTGTGAAGCCAGTCAGAGTCAGCTGTGGCTGAGTCTCCTGAGCCTAGAAACTTCTTTCTGTTCACTTATTTCCTTCCCCAAAAAGGCATTAAACCCACCTGAGGAAATTAGACTGCTGTGATTGTTTTTTTGTTTGTTTGTTTTTGAGACAGAGTCTTGCTTTGTCACCCAGGCTGGAGTGCAGTTGCGTGATCTCGGCTCACTGCAACCTCTGCCTTGTGGGTTGAAGCTGTTCTCCTTCCTCAGCCTCCTGAGCAGCTGGGATTACAGGTGTCTATCACTACACTCAGCTAATTTTTGTTTTTTCAGTAGAGACGGGGTTTTACCATGGTGCCCAGGCTGGTTTTGAACTCCTGACTTGAAGTGATCCACCCACTTCAGCCTCCCAAAGTACTAGGATTACAGGTGTGAACCACTGTGCCCAGCTGAGACTGCTGTGATTCTTAAAGGCAGCTATACACTAGAATCATTGGTGACCTGTTGCATCAGAATCCCTTGAGGAACTGGCTGAAAACTTAGACTACTGGGCCCTACCCTAGACCTTCTGAATCAGATTTCCAGGGTGGGGCCCAGGAACCTGTATTTTTAACAAGCTTCCTAGGGGATTCTGCTGCAACAGTTCTGGCCACACTGGGCCATAGGAAAGACAGAGGGTAGCTGGGGTGGGACATGATGATCACACCTTCCCCTTTGCTTAGGTGATCATAGAAGTGACTTTGGGGAATAACAGTGCTCACAGCCAGCCACCAGTACTCTTCACCTAGCTCCTCTTTGAGCCCTAGTCCAAGGCTGGGTACAGGGCTGGTCAGTAGCCAGACTTGGTTACCAGATTCGCCACTGGCAAAGCACCTGACCCAGTCTGGGTGCTCGGCAAATATTTGTGGAACCAACTGAACTCCCCTGGGGCTGGCTCTGGCAGAAGACCTGTGGCCCAGCCTGCTGGCTAGACCCCAGCCCCTGCTCCTCCTTCTGGACCTGGCTGCCTCCCCAAGGAGCCAGTAGGGAGAGGTTTGACTGGTTCCATGGGGAGGAAATCACTGGGGCTCAGCCCAGGGAGCCACACCCTGAGGAAGGAGAGCTGGGGCAGGAGTAAACATCTGGAGACCCCGTCCTCCCACCAGCAGTAGAGGAGGACCTCCATCAGCAAGGATCTACTGAGCTGAGACCCAGTGAACTGAGTCTTAGGACTCACTCAGGGCCTCTCAATCCCAGCTGCACATACACTATTGGAAAATATTCAAAAAGTACCACTCTTGGGCCCACCTCCAGCCAATGGAATCAGAATCTCTGGGATGACGCCTGAGCATCGATATGTCTGGAAAGCAACACAGGTGATTCTGTTGCCTGGCTAGAACGGAAAAACTGCCCGGCCGGCTGGCCTTTTACTCCTTTTGCCCCCCAGTGCTTTGTAGCCTAACGTTGCTTAGAAATTTAACAGTAAAAAATCACAACTCATAACTGGTGAGCTCTTCTGTGTGCCAGGGCCACACCGGTTACTGCAGATAGAGCAGTCAATGTGCCCCTGCCTTCACAGAAGCCACTAGCAGAGAAGACTAGCAGAGAAGGCAGGCTAGCAAACAAAGCATTAGAACAGAGTGTTCTGGGGGTGTCCGAGAGGAGCCCCCACCTCCCAGCCTGAGGGTTGGTAGGGATGAGGGGAGGCTTTCTGGAGGAAGTGGAGCCTATGTGGAGGTCTGAGGACAGGTAGAACAGGTAGAGGTAAGCCTGGGGAAGGTGGGGTGGGAGGAGTGAGGCAGGCAGACGGAACAGCCTGTGCTAGCAAGAAGAGCCCCAAGCAAGAAGGAGCGGGATTCACATTCAGATCTCAGATCAGCTGTAGCGTGGATGGAGGGATTCCCACGGGAGGGACTAGAGCTGGGAAAGGGGACAGGGCTAGATCGCACAGAGGTTTGTAAGCCAGTAAGGCAATTTTGATCCTAAAAATAAGAAGCCAGTGATGGATTTAAAAGATGGGAGGGTAGAGATTGACATGAGTGGAGCTGTGTATCTTCTGCGGCTAGGTGCACAATGGATTGGAGAAGGGAAAGTGGAGGCAAGATACCAGCCAGGAGGAGAGCCGTCTGGCCTGGAAGATGAGGGCCACCTGGCTCAGGTGGCAATGAAAGGGTGTGGACAAATCGAGGAGCAACAGAGGAAATGGCTTTAACAGGGCTTAATGACTCACAGGAGAAGGGACAGGCAGGAGTGCCAAGTATTATGGGCTGAACTGCATACCCCCAGAATTCACTTCTTGAAACCCTAACCCCCAGTACCCCAAATGTGACTGTATTTGGATATATTAGTTTGGTGCAAAAGTAATTGTGTTTCTTGCCATTACTTTCAATTACTTTGCACCATAATAAAACCTTTGAAGAAGTGATTAAATTAAAATGAGGCTGCTAGAGTGGACCTTAATCCAACCTGACTAGTGTCTTTATAAGAAGAGGATTTTTTTTTTTTTTTTTTGAGATGTAGTTTCCATCTTGTTGCCCAGCCTGGAGGGCAGTGGCACAATCTCAGCTCACTGCAACCTCTGCCTCCAGTTCAAGCGAGTTTCCTGCCTCAGTTAGGATTACAGCCGCCTGCCACCATGCCCAGCTAATTTTTGTAGTTTTAGTAGAGACGGGGTTTCACCATCTCAGCCAGGCTGGTCTCAACCTCCTGACCTCAGGTGATCCACCTGCCTCGGCCTCCCAAAATGCTGGGATTACAGGCGTGTGCCATCGCGCCCAGCTGAAAAGGAAATTTGGACACACAGGGAGACATCAGGGGTGCACATGCACAGAGGAAAGGCCATGTGAGGATGTGAGGACATTTGCAAGCCAAGAAGAGAGGCCTTGGGAGAAAGCAACCCTACCAACACATTGATCTTAGACATCCAGCTTCCAGAACAGTGAGAAAATACATTTCTGTTGTTCAGACCGCCCAGTCTGTGGTGTTTGTTACAGCACCCTAGCTGACTGATACACCCAGGATTAAGCTGAGGTTTCTAGTTTGCACAGCCAGGTGGGTGGGTACCATGTATTGAAGGGGGAGTGATATAGTTTGGATCTGTGCCCCTGCCCAGATCTCATATTGAATTGTAATACCCAGTATTGGAAATGGAGCCTGGTGGGAGTGATGGGATCATGGGTATGAATTTCTCATGAATGGTTTAGCACCTTCCCCTGGTACTGGCCTCATGGTAGTGAGTGAGTATGTTTTCAGGAGATCTGGTCCTTTAAAATTGTGTAGCACCTCCCCCCCTCCCCACTCCTACTTGTGCCACATGATGTACAAGCTCCTGCTTTGCCTTCCACCATGATTGGAAGCTTCCTGAGGCCTCCCCAGCAGCAGATGCCAGTGCTATGTTTCCTGTACAGCCTACAGAACCATAAGCCAATTAAACCTCTTTTCTTTGTAAATTATCCAGTCTCAGGTATTTCTTTATAGCAATGCGAGAATGGCCTAATACAGGGCAGATGAGAGGTTGAGTTTGAAACCTGTTGTGTTAGAGGGGCTCAGTCACCAGTTGCACTGGCCACAGCTGCTCCTCTCCTGATGGCACAGAAAGGCAGCTAGGTAGGTAGGGGATGGGAACAGGAGGTCTGCAGACCACACTCTAGGTTTACCTGCACGCTGTGTGACAACTGACAAGCCCTGCACCTGCTCGGGGGCCCTCCTGTAGCAGGAGGGATTGGTCTTCCGGGGCCCAACAGGCTGGGCCTCCGAGGCCTATTCCCAGCAAGGTGCTCCTGGAACAACTTCAGCACCTCTCCAGGGAAAGTGCTGTTGTTCTTGGTTCTCCCATCCAGGATGTTAACCAGGAAGGGGGCCAGTGCCCCAGGAGGCCATGAAGTGCAAACAAATCTGAGTTGGCAGCAGTGCCCTGTTCCTCCCGCAGAGCCTCCCTGCAGGAAGTTGGCTCCAATAGGTCCCCAGGCACCCTCACCTCAGACCCAAGAGGCCCGGAGAGGAGCTCCCGGTGCCAGGGCTCAGAGATAGCTGGCCCTACCAAGGCCTATGCCTGCTCCTTCAAACACTTGGGCTTTCCCTCCTCGTCTCACACTCCAACATGCCTGAGAGATAGGACTGATAGATTCAGGGGGAAACAAAAACCAAACGAACAGGATGCCCAGTTCAATTTGAATTTCAGATAAACACCGAATAGTTTTTAATGGAAGTATTTTCCATGTAATATTTGGGACATACTTATTCTAACATAGTATTTGGTGTTTATCTGAAATTCAAATTTAACAGGGTGTCCTATATTTTATCGGGCATTCCTACCTAGAGAAGACCCCAGGAGCCATCCAGTGATCCCTAAAGAGGAATGGGATGGTTCCTCTGCCCCCCAACTCAACCCACTTGCTTCAGCCAGAGGCTGATGACAACATGTCATTTCCCAAATCCTTGTCAAGCTGCTCACCAGATGTTAGGGCTGGCTCTGGAGCCAAGGCATCTTTGGAAAGGTGCTGCATCTAATTAACCTAATAAGTAGGTTGTAAGCTCTGACCGGAAGTGGTGGAGGATTCACCCTGACAGATGGGGAGGAGTGGGTCACTTCTGCTGCGGGCACCTGCCCACAAGCTGCTGGCTGTGGCCTGCGGAAGGGCTAATGGGAGGCTTTGGTTTCACATGAGACACAGGGCAAGCAGAAGTTACACCAACATCATATTACCAGTGACAACAGCTGCCATTTACAGAGCCCTTACTATGCCAAACATGGATCAAGCATTATCTCATTTAATCCTTACAACAATTCTAGCAGGCAGAAGCTGTTATTATCCCCATTTAATAGATGATCAAACTGAGGCCAAGAGGCTGAGTAACTTGCCCAAGGTCACATAGCTAGAAAGGGATAGAGACAGGAATTAAAACACAGTACTTCAGACTCTGGACTCTGTGCTTCTAGCCACTGACCCCTTGGTCCCTTCCTCCAACCCCAAATCATTTTCAAGACATTTGGTGAATAACATATACAGTACATGGAGAGATAGAAGGAAATACCATTTATCGTTCCATCAATTTTGATCAAGCCCTTTCTGTATGTGAGACATCCTCCCTTTCCTCTGACCTCACGGACATCATAGTCTGGTAAGAGACACAGACATCAATAAATTATTGTCTGAGAAACGAAACAAAAACAGTTCAATGAAATATAATTGCTATTAAGGGTACTGCTGTTAAGGAAGGCAATAGACTTGGTGATCAAAAGCCTGGGCCCTAGGGCAGGCTGCTTGGACACAAAGTCTTCCTTTACTAGGTATGTGACTTTGGGTGGATTTCTTAGTTTATCTCTGCCTCAGTCTGCAAAATGGGTGCAATAATACTCACTTCACAATGTTGTAAAAATTAATTAAACTGATCCTTGAAAGGCACTTAGATAGTGTCTAATAGTAACTACTTCAGTCAACAAATACTTACTGAGTACCTGCAATATGCCAAGCACTGCTCTAGGTTATTGGGATCCACTGGTGAACAAAATGGAAAAATACCTACCCTTGCAGAGTTTATATTGTTGCTTACATTTCAGTGATAGCCATTATTGTTATTATTATTATTATATATTTTTACTGCTCCTTGCAGAGCAGGGCTACCCTATAAGCAGTGAGCCCAGAGTAACCAAGCCATTATTTTAAAATGAATTATTATTATGTAAGTAATGTTAGTTCATATTTTAAAATTATTATTTTATTAATTAATTAATTTTTTTTTAGAAACAGGGTCTCACTCTGTTACTTAGGCTGTAGTGCAGTGCACAGTCATAGCTCACTGCAACCTTGAACTTCTGGGCTCATGTGATCCTCCTGCCTCAACCTCCCAAGTAGCTGGAACTATAGGCATGTGACACCGTGCCCGGCTAGTTTATTTTTATTTTATTTTTGTAGAGATGGGATCTTGCCATCTTGCCCAGGCTGGTAAAATTATTATTTTTAAGTGATTTGTTATTTAATAGATTTGCTCTTGGCCTTAAGAGGGCACAAAGCAGGAAGATATTTAACCCTCTGGGTTGGCAACAAGAATATTTCCTATGGTTTTAAATTCCCCCTGGGTTTGGGGATGGGAGTTGATACTACTGATAGCTGACCAGCTTTGAGGCAGAATGGGTTAAAAACTTGGGAGTGGGCCGGGCACAGTGGCTCACACCTATAATCCCAGTACTTTGGGAGGCCAAGGTGGGTGGATTACCTGAGGTCGGGAGTTTGAGACAAGCCTGGCCAACATGGTGAAACCCTGTCTCTACTAAAAACACAAAAATTAGCCGGGTGTGATGGCATGCACCTGTAGGCCCAGCTACTCGGGAGGGAGGATGAGGCAGGAGAATTGCTTGAACCTGGGAGGTGGAGGTTGCAGTGAGGTGAGATCGTGCCACGGCATTCCAGCTTGGGCAACAGAGTGAGACTCCGTCCCCCAACAAAAAAAATTGGGAGTGGACCGAGGAACTACAGGAAGGAGTGTAGGGGATCTGCCAGACTGGGGCTGAGAGGATGGTGCCTGTCTTTTTCTGAGAATCCTTTATGAAAATCTGATTCTAAGAGAAAGCCTGGCCCTGGGCAGGTGGCTAAAGTTCACAAAGGCTAACGTGGACAGTGAACCTGGCACTGGGGCAGGGAGGGAGGAGGTCAGCCGTGGCTTCTGGCAACCCTAACTGCCAAAAACGGGGTTTCAGCTGTGAACCCATGACACCCTAGAGTCCCAAAGACTTCTAGGAACTTTACCTGCCCCACTCCCAGCTTGCCCCAGCCCTGGTCCACACCTGTTCATTAGAAAATGACTTTTTTTTTTTTTTTTTTTTTTTTTTGAGACGGAGTCTCGCTCTGTCGCCCAGGCTGGAGTGCAGTGGCGCGATCTCAGCTCACTGCAAGCTCCGCCTCCCGGGTTCACGCCATTCTCCTGCCTCAGCCTCCCGAGTAGCTGGGACTACAGGCGCTGCCACCACGCCCGGCTAGTTTTTTGTATTTTTAGTAGAGACGGGGTTTCACCGTGTTAGCCAGGATGGTCTCCATCTCCTGACCTCGTGATCCGCCCACCTCGGCCTCCCAAAGTGCTGGGATTACAGGCGTGAGCCACCGCGCCCGGCCAGAAAATGACTTTTTAAAAAGTTACTTATTTACTTTATAGAGATGGGGTCTCATTATATTGTCCAGGCTGGTCAGAAACTCCTGGGCTCAAGTGACCCTCCCACCCCAGCCTCCCAAAGTGCTGGGATTACAGTTACGAGTCACTGTGCCCAGCTGAGAAAATGACTTTTTCTTTTCTTTTTTTTTTTTTTTTTTTTTTTTTGAGACGGAGTCTCACGCTGTTGCCCAGGCTGGAGTGCAGTGGCGCGATCTCGGCTCACTGCAAGCTCCGCCTCCTGGGTTCACGCCATTCTCCTGCCTCAGCCTCCTGAGTAGCTAGGACTACAGGCGCCCGCCACCGCGCCCGGCTAATTTTTTGTATTTTTAGTAGAGACGGGTTTCACTGTGGTCTCGATCTCCTGACCTTGTGATCCGCCCGCCTCGGCCTCCCAAAGTGCTGGGATTATAGGCTTGAGCCACCGCGCCCGGCCTTTATTTTCTTTATAAGAGATGGCATCTTGATATGTGGCCCAGGCTACTTTTGAACTCCTGGGTTCAAGCGATCCTCCCACCTCGGCCTCTCAAAGTGCTAGGATGACAGGTGTGAGCCACCATGCCCGGCCGAGAAAGTGACTTTTCATTTGTCACCTGTCATGCTGCCTGACTGCTTCAGAGGGCAGGAGGGACGGGGGGCCCATGGGAAAACTGAAGCTCTTGTGAAGATTAGAGAGGGGGCCTGAGGGGGAGAAGAAGGTGCCCTCCCAGGAATGCCTGGGAGAGCCCCAGAACAGGTGTTGTGTTCTCACGTTCTCATTGTCCTGAGAGAGACCAAGCCTCTGGCTGAATGCAGAGGAAGGTGACGCATCCAGCTGGGTGCCCCCTCCCCCAGCCTCCATGCAAGGTGTGGGGGCTCACGGTACTGCAGGGGGTTCAGTTTGTAGTCCACAAGGGAGACGGGGTCCTGGGGATTGATTTTGTTCAGCAAGACGCACAGTTTACACTTTCAGCTAACGGAAGGTGTTTTTGGTTTAGGGGAACAGGGATGAATTCTGGGCCCACTTGCACATGTGTAAGTACAGCCATGAGCCTGCACCCATGAGGGCACGTCTGCTGTGTGTGTCTGGGTGCCTGTGTGTCTGCTGTCCATCTCTGGGCAGATCTATGGGTGCATATCTGGGCGCCTCCTGTATGTGAGTCTGTTTGTGTACAGATGTGAATACGATTTGCGTGTCTGTTTGGGTGGGCAGGAAAGAGCTTAATCAAATGAGTCAGGAAATGTGAATTCCCTGGGGTCTGCTCCCAGCTGGGCCTCTCATGCAGTGGGCCCTTTGATGTGTCCCTTCTGCTCTCCAGGCCTCCCCTGCCACAGAGCCTGTTGGCCAAGCTACACTGGCTGATGCTAGTGCCCATGAACAGGCTGGGTTTTCGGTGCCTCGGCCTGGCATGGGGAGAGGATCTGGGACTCAGGGAGCCTCCGAGGGTTGGCAGCAGGGTCCTGGGATGCACCCCATGACTGGCTAATTGGTCCCTTAGCACCGAGCTCAGGTACCATCGCCCTGGCGCTGCTGCGCCTGCTTCCTGCCACGCCCGTCCAACTGGGCTGCACCGGGGACAGGAGGAGCCCCATCAAGCCTTGGGCCCACCCCTGCACAACTAGGACTGGCGATAAATCAGCATGTAGTGCCCAGCCTGGCCCCAGGCTACTGTGGCCACTTCATGTTGGAGGTGGCCCTAGGCTCCCTGACCTCAAAGTGAGAAAATGCTGCTTCCAGTGAACCTGCCCAGGATGACTGTTAACAGGGAGGAGGTTGAGGGCAGTGGCCATCCCTGAATCCAGTCAGCTCAACAGGGTCTACAAAAACAAACAAAATGTCCATGCTGCCCACCCTTCTGGGCTCAGGCTTCCTCTGCCCCCATCTCGCCCTCTCATTTCTGTCACCAGCTGTCCTATTGGAAAAACACTAGGGCAGTGTTGACCAATGGAACTTTCTGTAATGATGGAAATGTTCTCTATTTGTGCTGTCCAATATGGTGGACACCAGCCACATGTGGCTATTGAGTACTTGAAATGTGGCTCATGAGAATGAAGACTTGTGTTTGTTGGTTTTTGTTTGGTTGGTTTTTGTTTTTTGTTTTGTTTTGTTTGTTGTTGTTGTTGTTTTTGAGATGGAGTCTTGCTCTGTCACCTAGGCTGGAGTGCAGTGATGTGATCTCGCCTCACTGCAACATCTGACTCCCAGGTTCAACTGATTCTCCTGTCTCAGCTTCCCAAATACAGGCATGTACCTGGGACTACAGGCATATACCATCATGCCCGGCTAATTTTTGTATTTTTAGTGGAGACAGGGTTTCACCAAGTTGGCCAGGCTGGTCTTGAACTCTTGAACTCAGGTGATCCTTGGCCTCTCAAAGTTCTGAGATTATAGGCATAAGCCACCACACCCAGCCTAGACTTGTGTTTTCATTTTTATTTTATTTTAGACAGCATAGCTCTAGTGAACCAATTCCTACTGAGAGGACCAAAAACAGTATCATCATTGAGATGATCACACTTGATCCTATACCAGTGGCAAAGTTCCTTCATGTTTGTGGGTACTCACTGGAGCCTCCCAGCAATTCTCTAGGCCAAGGCAGGAACCACCGCACACAGGACGAGCTACTTGCCCAAGGTCTTCCAGTCAGCAGGCACAAGGGCTGAGACTAGAGCCCAGATCTTCTGATTCTAGAAGTGAGACGAGCTGAGCATGGTGGCTCATGCCTGTAATCCCAGCACTTTGGGAGGCTGGGATGGGAGGATCCCTTGATCCGAGGAATTCAAGACAAGCCTGGGCAACATGGTGAGACCCCCATCTCTACAAAAAGAGTAAAGCAAAAAATTTAGCCAGCTGTAGTGGTACATGTCTGTAGTCCCAGTTACTCTGGAGGTTGAGGTGGGAGGATTGCTTGAACTGAGGAAGTCAAGGCTGCAGTGATCCCTGATCACGCCACGGTACTCCAGCCTGGGAGACAGAGAGAGATCCTGTCTCCAAAAAAATAAAAAGAGAAGTGCAGCTCACTCCAACATCAGCCTCGCTCCAGCAGACCTGCAGGAGAGCAGAAGCATAACCAAAAACAATGATTGATGCCAGAATTTCAGGCTCAGGCTGGACCCGTGGAGAAAAGGTTTTTGAGGTGGCCTATGGAGGGGGACGTTGGAACCTAAAGTTGCTTACCCGATTTGTAGATAAGAGGGGTGAATGTGGCTATGTATGGGGACACTTATGCCAGGAACTGTGTTAGGCTCTTTACAGATGGGAGTTCATTTACCTTCACAAGGTCGGGCATTGTTCTCCCCACTTTACGGATAAGGAGATAGAGGCTCAGAGAGGTGACCTGACTTGTCCGAGGTCATACAGCAAACAAGTGGCAGAGCTGGGCTTTGGACCAGGCACTTTGGCTCCAAAGGGTTTGCCTCCACTACCACCTCACTTGGGATGAAGGCCTGAACTGGAAGCTGACTTGTGTGCATCAGACAGCACTGGGCCTCCGCTACCTGCAGAACTCTCGCTGAAGCTCTGCAAAGGCAAAAGAATACAGCTCTCTAGGCCCCTTCTCCTGGTGAACCTGCTGCCAGGGCTTGGGGAACAGACACATGTGAGTAATTAATGGTGGCCGAAGAAAGAAAAGTGACCAAAGGGACCTGGGTGAGCCAGGCTGGGCCTGATCCACCTAGAAAAGCTTCCCTGAGAAGGAAAAAAAGCATCTCAGTCAGTGGCTCACCAGGGTTTCATGTTTTCATTCATCCAGGATCTCCAAGGTCAATTTCCTTCCCAATTTCTGTCTCAAATATCTATTGCTGGCCAAGCGTGGCAGCTCAGACCTGTAATCCCAACACTTTGGGAGGCCTAGGCAGGAGGATCACTTGAGGCCAGGAGTTTGAGTCCAGCCTGGGCAACACAGTGAAAACACCATCTCTATTAAATAAGGCCGGACGCGGTGGCTCAAGCCTGTAATCCCAGCACTTTGGGAGGCCGAGGCGGGTGGATCACGAGGTCAGGAGATCGAGACCATCCCTGGCTAACACGGTGAAACCCCGTCTCTACTAAAAATACAAAAAACTAGCCGGGCGTGGTGGCGGGCGCCTATAGTCCCAGCTACTCGGAGGCTGAGGCAGGAGAATGGCGTGAACCCGGGAGGCGGAGCTTGCAGTGAGCCGAGATCACGCCACTGCACCCCAGCCTGGGCGACACAGCGAGACTCCGTCTCAAAAAAAAAAAAGTAAAAAAATAAAAGTAAAAACAGTAGCTGGGTGTGGCAGCACGTTCAGGAGGCTGGGGTGGGAGGATTGCTTGAGCCTAGGAGTTCAAGGCTGCAGTGAGCTATGATTATGCGTTACACTCCAGCCTAGGCAACAGAGGGAGACCTTATCTCTAAAAATATGAAAATAAAAATAAATCTATTGCTGAGTTAAAACAAAACCCCAAAACTTAGTGGCTTAAAACAATTATTTGTTCATGACTCTGCAGTGTGGACTCAGCTTGCAGGGGTCAGCTCTTCTCTGCTTATGTGGCAGTTTTTGTGCTTGTCTTGCTGGGGGTCACTCGTATGACTGCACTCAGCTGGCTAGTGGCTGGCAGAGGCCTGGGCTCAGCTGGAAGACAGGGATGGCTGGGCTTCTCTTCCTAGCCTTCAGGGCCACCCTGTCTCCACGTGGCCTCTCCAGCAAAGGAACTGGACTTTTTACCTGGAAGTTCAGGGCTCCTAAGATGCTCCAAGGCCTTAAGGAGCTCCCGAAAGAAAGAAAACCAGTCCTTGGCCAGGCACGGTGGCTCACACTTGTAATTCCAGCAGTTTGGGAGGCCAAGGCGGACGGGTCACGAGGTCAGGAGATCGAGACCAGCCTGGCTAAAATGGTGAAACCCCGTCTCTACTAAAAATACAAAAAATTAGCCAGGTGTGGTGGCAGCCACCTGTAGTCCCAGCTACTCGGGAAGCTGAGGCAGGAGAATGGCGTGAACCCAGGAGGCAGAGCTTGCAGTGAGCCGAGATAGCACCACTGCACTCCAGCCTGGGCGACAGTGCAAGACTCCGTCTCAAAAAAACAAGAAAGAAAGAATACCATTCCTCGTCTCACAGGACATTCAGAGGGTGCAGCAACAGAATGGAGGTGCAGCACTTCTCCCAGGGCCTGGCCACCACTGTGACTCTCAGCTAGCTGTCACATCACTGCATCTAAAACACCAGTCTCAGCCTCTGCCACTCAGACAAGTGATAAAACCCTAATTCTCTATGCATGATACTTCCGGTTTTATCTTTCAAAGCTCCTCCCCTTTACACAACACTCTCTAACCTAAGCGAAGGGAGTGCCACAAAACACACCACGCCACTGTGCCTTCATACACTCTGCTCTTGTCCCCCAGTGTCCATCAGGCCAACATCTTCACCGGGGCTCCTCCTCCCCCAGCCCTCCTGACCCTCCCCCAGAGCTGGCTTTCTCAGCTTTGTCCTTGAGCTGTTCACAGATGACCTTGGCCCACCTGGATGGTGGAGGCAGGGAGGACTTTTCTAAGAGGCCTTACAAAGCAGCCCTGTGGGAAACGCGGCTGTGAGAATGAAGGTGGATCCCAGCAGTCAAACACGAGGGCTCTGGAGCCAGGCTCCACGGTTCAGAGCCCACTTTTTGGTACCTCCATTTTCTCATCTGTAAAATGAGAAAGATGCTAATTATAGTACTTATCTCCTAAGTGTGTTGTGAGAGTTAAATGAGACTATTACACGGAAAGCACCTGTGTCTGATGCATGGCGAATGCTCCCTAATTACTGCTCTTAACTGTTATCAAATATGCGCTCCTCCTGGGCCAGGCTTCTTCTTCTTTTTTTTTTTTTTTTTGAGATGGAGTCTCGCTTTGTCACCCACGCTGGAGTGCAGTGGCACCATCTCAGCTCGCTGCGACCTCCACCTCCTGGGTTCAAGAGATTTTCCTGCCTCAGCCTCCCGCGTAGCTGGGACTACAGGCACTTGCCACCACGACCAGCTAATTTTTGTATTTTTAGTAGAGACGGGGTTTCACCATGTTGGCCAGGCTGGTCTCAACCTCCTGATCTCAGATGATCCACCCGCCTCGGCCTCCCAAAGTGCTGGGATTACAAGCATGAGCCACTGTGCCCAGCCAGGCCAACCTTCCTTATGGACATGTGACTCCCTCCAGAAGCTGGGACTCTACCTCCACACTGGGGAACAAAGGCAGACCTGCTGTGACCTTTGGCCCACTCCTCCCTTCCTCTCTCAGCCCAGAGCCCTGGGCGGTCCTCCAACAGCCTTCAGGCTTTAGTGCCTTCCCAGCCCCCACTGTGTGCTACGGGGAAGAAAGCGCAGCAGCTGTGGGGACAAAGTCAGTCCCTAAGGTCAGCTGGCAAGAAGAGACCAGCCTGGGTCTGGCGCCCCGCTCCTAGCTGGGCACTGCGCTTCCGTCCCTCCTAGGAGGCCTGGCAAGAGGCTACCAAATAGAGTTGGGTCAGCGATTCTTTCCAAAGTCTGCCTAGGAGCTTGGTACCAAGCTTGCACCTCTTGTCACAGAGCCCTGAGAACACGTCAAGTTAGGGAGGGTCCACCTGAGAGTTAGGGTGGGCCAGTCTAGTTAGGCCAGAAGCCATTTTTGTTGTCCATTCCCTTCTTCGTTCCACAAAGACTTCCTGAGCACCTACTATGCGCCAGGCGCTGACCTAGTCTCTGAGAACACAGAGAGAGCAGGACTGGCAGAAGCGGACCCTGGGAGAAGGGTGTCTGTGCCTGTGAGTGGGCAGCCACTTGGTGGCCCAGGCTCTAGGTGTCCTGTCTGGTGTCCTCCCTCACGTCTACCTGTGCCCAAAGTAGTAAAATATAAGCGCTGGACTACACAGGTGATGCCAGTCCTGACTCTGCCGTTGCCTCCCCGAAGGGCAAGGTGGCTTGCCTCTCTGAGTCTCAGAGTCCTCATCTACAAAGCGGGGGTGCAGCCGGGAGGCCCCAGCAAGTAACGCCTGCCAAGGACCGAGCAATGTGGCCAGTGCTTCCCGGCACACAACAAATGGACTTCGTCCACCCTCTGCCATCATCTGCCATCACCACGGCCCCCACCTCCTCGGACTGGAGTCCTGCCCTTCTTTCTGGCTTCCTGGGGCTGGTCACAGCTTGACAATAGCCAAGCCGCCTCTGGGCCCAGATGATACTGGAGACCTTTCCTGTAAGCCATTTGCCCTCTGACGCTGGGGTCACAGAGGTCTTAAAGCCTCAACTCCCAGAAAGAAGAGGGGGAGGTGACAGGGGCTGTATATCAGGGGCCTGTCTTAGCTGTTGGCAGAGATTCCTTCCCAGCCAGGGACAGATGGCCTCAGTCTCCCAGGGTCTGGATTGCCTGAGCACCTGGGGTGGGCGCCAACACCAAGGGTGAGGAATTTGTATGACCCTGTCACCTCCAGTCAGGGGACTCCCACACTCTTCTTCCTGTAGCTGGGAACAAAGTGACAGGTCACTCTGAGGGGCAACTGATGACAGGTCCTTCTGTAACATTTATTTAGAACCGGCAGCCCCTCCTTCTTCCAAAAGGGCCTAAGGGAATGCACTGACCATTTATGGAAGGCCTATCGTGTGCCCAGGCCTTTCTGCATTGACATTGCCATTGAGTCCCCACAAGAATGAGGAAACTGAGGCTCAGCAAGGTAAAGTAACTTCCTGACATCTCTCCACTAGTCCAAGGCAGAGGAGCATTAGAAAATGAGTTCCTTGACCAGGCACAGTGGTTCATACCTGTATTCCTAGCACTTTAGGAGGCCAAGGTGGGTGGATCACTTGAGTACAGGAGTTTGAGATCAGCCTGGGCAACACAGTGAGACCCTGTCTCTACGAAAGTTTTTTTTAAATTAACCAGGCATGGTGGTGCATGCCTGTGGTCCCAAGCTACTCTGGAGGCTGAGATGGGAGGATTGCTTGTGCCTAGGAGGTTGAGGCTGCAGTGAGCTATGATTGCACCGCTTCACTCCAGCATGCCTGGGCGACACAGTGAGACCTCATCTCTAAAAAAACAAAAAACAGGAAAATAAAGAAAGAAGGAAGGAAGGAAAGAAAAAAAAGAAAGAAAGAAAGAGAAAGCAGTTTCCTCCTACTGTCATTTTTTAAAATGCAGATCAGCAGGGCAAAAAGCATAAAAACAGACAATCAACCATAGAGAGAGCAATAGTTCTTAACCTCCGGGAGAAGCTTTTAAGAATAGGATGTACATAATGCATTTGTAATGCTGATAAATGCACTAAGCATTTTCTAGAGGGATATATAAGAAACCTTTATGGAAGAGAAACGGAAGTGGGGAGGGAGCAGTGAGAGAATTTTGATTCTCATTTTGTATCTTTCTAGAACATGAATTGTTTTCCATATGCATTTAAAAAGTGAAAACAAGGGGTTATCTGGGCAGTAGGATTACGGGTCATTTTAATTTTCTTCTTGACTTTTTTCTGAACTAAAAAAGAAAAATATGATTTAAAAAAAAAATTTACGAAGCTAATGAAAGCTATGGACCTAATCCCAATAAAATTTTACAAATATATTAATTCATATAATTAACAACCCTTTATAGGAAAGATGGGAGGGAACAATAATATTTAAAAACCAGGCTAAAATAAGATTTTCATGACTAGAAGGATACAGTTCTCTGATATCTATACGGAAGCTACTGTCATTAATAATTAAAAATGGAAAACAAAAACCTAGGCTAATGTGGTTTCTGGAACCAAGCATTTAATTTTACTTTGAGCCCTGTGCCTTATACAGAGCTTGAACAGAGGAGATGCTCAAAAAATCCATTGGTTAGTGGACATTTTGTGCTCACTGGATCCCAAAGCAGGTAGCCAGTCAACACTTGTTAACAGAAACCAGTAGTCAAATGCTATTGATCCCAACCACTGTCCCTGGACCCCAGCTGGGACCCTCATCCAGGTAGGAGTCGGAGGAGTGTGTTCAGCCTTCGGCTAGGTTGTGAGATCCTTTCCCCTGCAACGGGGTGAGGGTAAGGAGAGCACTGACCACTGTTACTACCGAGTGTCTGGGAGTGGTGGACACAAGCAGGGCCTTCTTTTCCTGATTGCCCTTTTAATACAGTATGCAGAGGATATGTGAACTCAGCCTCATTAAATATTTACTGCCTGTCCCTCAGCCCTCACCGGGCGCTCTTGTCCAGTCTGTAGTATCAGTCATCTTGTGTGGTCCATAGAGATTCTATCTTCCCAGTTCCTTGAGGGTAAGGAGAGGGCATGTTGCAATTCTCACTTATCTCCCCCAGTAGCCTGTTGCCAGAGGAAGCCGGAAGTAGCCAGAGGGAGCCAGAGGGACTAGTGAGACCGGACCAGCGAGGCAACCACAGGAAGGGACACAGAGTCAGCTGGGGGTAGGCTCTGCCTTGCTGGAAAAGGCCCTACACGGACGTGTTGGGCCCTGCAAGGTAAGAAAGGATGGTCCCAAGATTCAGCCTCTGCCTGCCCCTTCCACAAAGCTCCTGGCACCCTGGTCTCCTCGTTCCAATCCCAGGGCATCTGTGCCAAGAATGGTGTGTTCCCATGTTGCTGCAGGGCCAGATTCCTGTCTCACAGCAGGCGCTGCCTGAGTCACTTCCTCTTTGAGGCCTTCCCTGACCACTCTGTCCAATTTGTTGCCATTTCTCTTCCCCTCTCTCTAGAGTCTCTTTCTCAGCATTGCCTTGTCTTATTTTTCTTCTTAATACTTACCAGTTTCCAAAGATATGACTTGATTCCTCAACCGTTGTCACTCACCACCCCAATTAAAACATAAGTTTCACTAGACACATCTCCCTTGTTCACCTCTGAACCCCAGGTCCTCACACAGGCCTGACACAGAGTAAGCCACTGATAAATATTTATTGAATGAAAGAATGTATGGCCAGGGGTAGTAGCTCACACCTGTAATCCCAGCACTTTGAAAGACTGAGGCAGGAGGATTACTTGAGCCAGGAGTTGGAGACCAGCCTGGGCAACATAGTGAGATCCCTATCTTATTTAAAAAAAAAAAAAAGAATGCATAAAGGACCAAATGAATGACTCTTGTTTGTTGCAGACCAATGCAGTCACACATGGGCCTGCGCTTCTCCTGTCCTTCTTTGGCTGGAAAAGACCATCTGTGCCCACAGACAACTGCAACAAAGAACCGCATCCAAATGAGTGCTTTTGTCAAGATGCCAAAGAGGCCCTGTGGGCAGATCTGGAGAGGTCAGGAAATAGGGACTAGGGATAAGAGTGGTCTTGGTCCCCAGAAATTCCCGCTTAAGTGGAGATGAGCTGCAGAAACCCCTTTTTGATTTTAATCTTGATGCAAATCTTTAAAATGTGTGCATCATTTTTACCATTGTGGTAGGCAAAATAGCTTAATGCAGGCATAATTGCCTTAACCAACCATTTTCTTACTGAGCTCTCACATGAACCCTAAAAGGTAACCAGAAATCTGTTTTTAATGGAAGACATAGTTGAGGTTCAAAGATATCAAACTACTTGCCAAAAATTACTCAGTTCTAAATTTTGTCCTAGACCAGAACATTACTGAATGATGTTTGACCTCCTCACTCATATTGCAATGACATCCTTTGTACAGAAGAGACCCTAAGTAGGGGTGGCAGAATATTGTTAATATCTAACACTTATTGACTTATTTCTATGTGTCAGGCACTTTTCTGAGACACTTAAATGTAGAAACTAATTTAATCCTGGCAGTGTCCCTATAAGAAATGAACTCTTGTATGGGGTGGGACTGTGCACGGTAGAGCAGCAACAGAGGTGAGGGCTCATCTGGGGATCACAAGCTAGGGCTGTGGGAGCTGGGCCATTGAGGTCAGGGCTGACTGAACTCATGGACCTGATACTTTTCTCGAGAAACAAACCAGCTCAAAAGAAAAATGGCATTTGTTGCAACACAAGGAGCCATGGTGGTTGACCAAACCACTCTGATGAAAAAGTACCTTCAGTTTGTGGTAGCTCTCACAGATGTAAATATAACTGATGAAACAAAGTTAAAAATAATGCAAGAAAGTATTTGCAACCTCATGGTGACCTCAAACCAAGAAACATACAATGGATACACAAAAAATAAAAAGTAAGAAACTAAATCATATTGCCAGAGAAAATCACCTTCACTAGAAGAAGACAGGAAGGAAAGAAAGAAGAGAAAACCAGAAAACAACCAGAAAGTAAATAACAAAATGGCAGCAGTAAGTCCCTACTTTCGATAATAACATTGAATGTAAATGGACTAAACTCTCCAATCAAAAGACATAGACTGCCGGAATGGATGAGAAAACAAGACCCATTGATCTAGTGCCTGCAAGAAACACACTTCACCTATAAAGACACACATAGACTGAAAATAAAGGGATGGAAAAAGATATTCCATGCCAATGGAAACCAAAAAGAGCAGGAGTCACTATACTTATATCAGACAAAAACTATAAAAGACAAAGAAGACCACTACATAATGATACAGGGGTCAATTCAGCAAGAGGATACAACAATTTAAAATATATATGCACCCAACACTGGAGCACCTAAACATATAAAGGAAATATTATTAGAGCTAAAAACAGAGACAGACCCCAATACAATAAGAGCTGGAGACCTCAACACCACTTTCAGCATTGAACAGATCTTCCAGACAGAAAATCAACAAAGAAAAATCAGACTTAAACTGCACTATAGACCAAATGAATCTAAGAGATATTTACAGAACATTTTATCCAAGAGCTGCAGAATATACATTCTTTTCCTCAGCACATGGATCATTCTCAAGGATAGACCATATGTTAGGTCACAAAATAAGTCTTAAAACATTCAAAAAAGTTAAAATAATATCAAGCATCTACTCTGACCACAGTGGAATAAAACTAGAAATTAATAACAAAAGGAACTTTGGAAACTATACAAATACGTGGAAATTAAACCATCTGCTGCTGAATGACCAGAGGGTCAATGAAGAAATTAAGAAGGAAATTGGGCCGGGTATAGTGGCTCACACCTGTAATTCTAGCACTCTGGGAGGCCTACATGGGCCAAGCCCTTGAGCTCGGGAGTTCAAGACCAGCCTGGGCAACATGACAAAACCCTGTCACTACAAAAAATACAAAACTTAGCTGGGTGTGATGGCACGTGCCTGTATTTCCTCCTGTATTCCCAGGAGGCTGAGGTGGGATGTCAAGGTTGCAGCGAGTTGAGATCACACCACCACACTCCAGCCTGGGTGGTAGAGCCAGACCCTATCTCGAAAGAAAGAAAAGAAAGAAAGAAAGAAAGGAAGAAAGGAAGAAAGGAAGAAAGGAAGAAAGGAAGGAAGGAAGGAAGGAAGAAGGAAATGAAAAAAACTTCTTGAAGCTAATGATAAGGGAAATACAACATGCCAAAACCTCTGGGATACAGCAAAAGCAGTACCAAGAAGGAAGTTTATAACTAAAAGTGCCTACATCAAAAAAGAGAAAAAACTTCAAATGAACAATCTAACAATGCAGCTTAAAAAACTAGAAAAGCAAGAGCAAACCAAACCCAAAATTAGTAGAAGAAAAGAAATAACAAAGATCAGAACGCAAATGAATAAAATTGAAATTAAAAAGATACAAAAGATCAATGAAACAAAAAGTTGGTTTTTCAAAAAGTTAAACAAAATTGAGACTAGTGAACAACACAGTCAAGATGGATAAAGGTGACCCCAAGAAACCAAGGAGCAGATGTCTGCTTATGCCTTTTTGTGTAGACGTGCAGAGAAGAACATAAAAAGAAAAACCCAGAGGTCCCTGTCAATTTTGCAGAATTTTCCAAGAAGTACTCTGAAGGGTGGAAGACAATGTATGGGAAGGAGAAGTCTAAATTTGATGAAATGGCAAAGGTGGATAAAGTGCACTATGATCAGGGAAAGAAGTATTATGGACCAGCTAAGGGAGGCAAGAAGAAAAAGGATCCTAATGTCCCCAAAATGCCAGTCTGGATTCTTCCTGTTTTGTTCAGAATTCCGCTCCACGATCATATCCACAAACCCTGGCATCTCTATTGGAGACGTGGCAAAAAAAAGGCTGAGTGAGATGTAGAGTAGCTTAAATGACAGTGAAAAGCAGCCTTACATCACTCAGGAGGCAAAGCTGAAGGAGAAGTATGAGAAGGATGTTGCTGACTCTAAGTCGAAAGGAAAGTTTGATGGCACAAAGGGTCCTGCTAAAGTTGCCCGGAAAAATGTGGAAGAGGAAGGTTAAGAAGACAAGGAGGGAGAAGAGGAAGAGAAGGAGGAGGATGAATTAAAAAACAAACAAACAAACAAACAAAAAATACCTGTTTATCTGTCTCCTTGTGAATACCTTAGAGTAGGGGAGGGCCGCGATTGACACATTTCTTATTTGAGAAGTGTCTGTTGCCCTCATTAGGTTTAATTACAAAATTTGATCACGATCATATTGTAGTCTCTCAAAGTGCTCTAGAAATTGTCAGTGGTTTACATGACGTGGCCATGGGTGTCCAGATCACCCTGAAACTGTATCAAAGTTGTACATATTTCCAAACATTTTTAAAATGAAAAGGCACTCTTGTGTTCTCCTCACTCTGTGTGCTTTGCAGTTGGTGTGACAAGGCATTTAAAGATGTTTCTGGCATTTTTTTTTTAATTTGTAAGGTGGTCTTAACTATATGGTAATTGGCTGGAAAACCTAAGTTATCAACTGTATATATCTATAGTTGGTAAAAAGAACAAAACAACCAGGACAAACTCTTGATGCTCTTTGCTTGGCGTTGAGGCTGTGGGGAAGATGCCTTTTGGAGGGGCCATAGCTCAGGGCGTCACTGAGGCTGGACCTATTGACTCTGCAGTGGGCATCCATTTAGTTTCAGGTTGTATGGTTTCTATATATTGTGACATAGCATTTTGCTGCCATCTTAGCTGTGGACAAAGTGGGGTTCAGCTGGCATAAGAAGCTGTTTGTTTGTTTGTTTTTCCCGAGACGGAGTCTCGCTCTGTCACCCAGCCTGGAATACAGTGGCGCGATCTCTCGGCTCACTGCAACCTCCGCCTCCCAGGTTCAAGTGATTCTCCTGCCTCAGCTTCCGGAGTAGCTGGGACTACTTTTTAAATAAACTGTAGAACTCTTCATTGTCAGCAAAGTGAAGAGCCACTGTATCAGTGAAAGTTCAAGAGCTTTCTGTACTTAAACACGATTTGAAACATTTTTTGTATGTTTAGAATGCTAAAATGTTTTTGAAGTTAAATAAACAGTGTTACATTTAAAAAAAGAAAGAGAGAAAAGTTAAACAAAACTGACAAATCTTTAACCAGACTAAGAAAAAAAGAGAGAAGATACAAATAAATAAAATCAGAAATGAAAAAGGAGACATTACAACTGATACTTCAGAAATTCAAAGGATCATTAGTGGCTACAATGAGCAAGTATATGCCAATAAATGGGAAAATCTAGAATAAATGGACAAACTCCTAGATACACACAATCTACCAAGATTACATTGGGAAGAAATTCAAAACCTGAACAGACCAATAACAAGTAACGAGATCAAAGCCATAATAAAAAGTCTCCCATTAACCCATTTATGCCGGAGGTTGCAAATTTTGTGTGTGTGAAAAATCAGACCTTGACGATGACCTTGAGCAGTAGGATATAAATAACTGCCACAAACATAGTGTTCCAATAATGGAACACTAGGCATAAATTGGTTGTTGAAGAAAAGCCTGGGACTTGATGGTTTCACTACTCAATTCTAACAAACACTTAAAGAACTAATACTAATCCTACTCAAAGTATTCATAAAAATAGAGGAGGAGGGAATACTTCCAAACTCATTCTACAAGGCCATGTTACCCTGATACTAAAACCAGACACAGACACATCAAAAAAAGAAAAGTACAGGCCAATATCTCTGATGAACATTGATGCAAAACCCTCAGTAAAATACTAGTAAACCTAATTCAACAATACATTAGAAAAAAGTCATTCCTCATGACCAAGTGAGATTATCTCTGGGATGCAAGGATGGTTCAACATATGCAGATCAATCAATGTGATACATCATATCAACAAAATAAAGGATAAAAACCATATGATCAGCCTGGTGTGGTGGCTCATGCCTGTAATCCCCGCACTTTGGGAGGCTGAGGCAGGCAGATCATGAGGTCAGAAGATTGAGACCATTCTAGCTAACATGGTGAAACCCCGTCTCTACTAAAAATACAAAAAAATTAGCTGGGCATGGTGGTGGGCACCTGTAGTCCCAGCTACTCCAGAGGCTGAGGCAGGAGAATGGCATGAACCCGAGAGGTGGAGGTTGCAGTGAGCTGAGATTGCACCACTGCACTCCAGCCTGGGCAACAGAGCAAGACTCTGTCTCAAAAACAACAACAACAACAACAAAAAACAAACAAAACCCTATGATCATCTCAATTGATGCTGAAAAAGCATTTGATAAAATTCAACATCTCTTCAGGATAAAAGCCCTCAGAAAACTGGGGATACAAGGAACATACCTCAACATAATAACAGCCGTATATGACAGACCCACAGCTAGTCTCATACTGAATGGGGAAAAACTGAAAGTCTTTCCTCTAAGATCTGGAACATGGATAAAGAAAATGTGGTACATATACATGATGGAGTACTATTCAGCTATTAAATAAGAATAAGATCCAGTCATTTGCAACAACATGAATGGAACTGGAGATCATTATGTTAAGTGAAATAAGCTAGGCACAGAAGACAAACATCACGTTCTCAGTTACTTGTGGGATCTAAAAATCAAACCGTGATGGCATTAGGTGGGGCAAGAAAAAAAAATTTACATTTAAATCAAAATGATTGAACTCATGGACCCAGAGAGTAGAAAGGTGGTTACTGGAGGTTGGGAAGGATAGTGGGAGACTGAGGGAAGTTGGAGATGGTTAATGCTACAAAAAAAGTGAATAAGACCTTGATAGCACTTGATACAACTTGATAGCACAAGAGGGTGACTATAGTCAATAATAACTTAATTGTACATTTTAAAATAACTTAAAGAATGTAGCTGGATTGTTTGTAACTCAAAGGGTAAATGCTTGAGGGGATAGACACCCCCATGCCCCATGGTGTGCTTATTTCACATTACATGCCTATATCAAAAGATCTCATGTACCCCATAAATGTATACAGCTATTATGTACCCACAAAAAAGATTTACATTTTTTAAAAAAGAAAACATTTTTAAAAGAACTATTGTAATCCTCCGTTAACAGATGGGGGTCGAACGCGGTGGCTCAGTCCTGTAATCCCAGCACTTTGGGAGGCCAAGGCGGGTGGATCACCTGAAGTCAAAAGTTCGAGACCAGCCTGGCCAACATGGTCAAACCCCATCTCTACTAAAAATATATAAAATTAGCCAGGCATGGTGGCAGATGCCTGTAATCCTGGCTACTCGGGAGGCTGAGGCAGGAGAATTGCTTGAACCCAGGAGGTGGAGGTTACAGTGAGCCGAGATTGCACCACTGCACTCTAGCTTGAGAAACAAAAGCAAAACTTCATCTCAAAACAAAATCAAACAAACAAAAAAAGGGGAAACTGAGTCCAGGCAAAGTAGTTCATGCCTGTAATCCCAGCACTTTGGGAAGCCTAGGCAGGAGGATCACTTGAAGCCAGGAATTTGAGGCCACCCTGGGCAACATAGTGAGACAGCCCCTCAAAAAACAAAAAAATTTAACAAGGCTAGTAGCCCTAGCTACTCAGAAGGCTAGGGTAGGAGGATCACTTGAGCCCAGGAGGTTGAGGCTGCAGTAAGCTACGATCATGCCAGTGCACTCCAGCCTGGATGACAGAGCAAGACTCCGTCCATAAAAACAAACAAAACAGACGGGGAAATGAAGACACAGAGAGGTTAAGTATCTTGCCACAGACACACAGCTAGTGAATGAGTGTGGCAGCAGTGGTAATTTTCTTTGACTATTCCATATGCTTTCCTTCATACCTACCCTCTTCCTGGGAGGCTGGGCTATGACTAGTTCTAGCCAATGAAATATGAACAGAAGTAATGTCTGTCACTTCCAAATTGAGGCAGTGAAAAGTCTCCAGGCACAATTCTCCAGTCTTTTCTTTCCCCTGGCATGGAACCTGTGGAGATGTGCAGGCAGTGCAGTTGCAAGATAATGGTGCCTCCAACCACCTAGATCCCTAAGTGACCGTGTGGAGCAGAGCCCCCACTGTCCTGCATGGGGCATGTGGCATGGGGGAGAAATAAATGGTTACTGTGTTAATCACAATTTTTAGGGTTGTCTATCACCACAGTCTACTAGCTTATCCTGACTAACACATTAGTGGAATTGAGGCTCAAACCCCACTCTGTCTTAACTGTAGATTCTAAGGTTCAACCTTTAGAGCTTCTGGATATGTATCTCACCTAGTAATGGTCACAAATATCATCAGGACAAATCGGGCCTCTTCTCTCCTTCCCCAGCACCCTCAAGCACGGAAGGGATATATCTCATGGAGCCCTTGGGTATCTTTAAGCCTTTATTAGCATTCCTACTCTCTGTCCATTTGGTTCTGGTGAAGCCCATGACCCAGCCTGGCCAAACAGAGAACTGAATCCTTCTAACCTCAGCAACCGGTCCCAAGACTCTAGTTGGTGCAGACAGGGCAAATCCCAGGACTTGTGTAGGATTTACCAGGAAAAGAAGGGCGGTCTGTTCTGCTTATCCTTAAGAGGGTATGAACTGATGGCCATTCTGCCACCCCGTGGGAACTAAACATGAAACCAATATAAGGTGAGCTAAAAGACCAAGAATAGATAGAACCATTTGAACCACTGGATTTAGCTGTGTCTGAACCTAGCTCTACTCAAAAAAATCTGTTATTGATCAAGGCAGTCTGAATAGGACTTTTCTGTCACTTGCAACCAAAAGAATTCAGAGTGGTCTCCCACTATACCTTCTGTCTGCTGTGTTCCAGATGGAGGCAGAAGAGAGACAGCTTGGCACCTGGGTAACCAGGAGCAGGGGGCACCATTCATAGTCACAGAGAAGTATGGAAGAGATGGTGGGCTTGGACACAGCAGGGCTGAGGTGCTGGCAGGGTGCCCACGTGGAGCTGCTCAGCAGGCTGGCAGGAAGTGTGTGTGCAAGTCTGGAGGCTGCAGGAGCCTCTGACCCAGACACAGGAGGTGGCAGCTGAGTGTGTGGGAAGACATGATATCATGGAGGGGTGACCAGAAAGAGGACAGAGAATGGAGGTCAGAACCTTGGTGAGCAGGAATCTTGCCACAATGAGAGAGTTAGGAGTGAAGGGCATTCAAGGGGCGGAAGATGTGTATGGCATGGGGAAAGCTCCTGAGCCACTCTCCCTCAGTTTCCTTCCCTGTGAAATGGGTTCACAGTGAATACCTGTGCTGTGTTGTGGTGAAGATGGAGAACACATATCAAGCTCGTATCTGAGTTCCCAGAGCTCAACAAACATAAACTGGTAATAGCTAACGGGAGAAGAGAGAGAGAATGCCCAGCGTGGATGTGGAAAGAGGAGTTCTTGGAGTTGCTTCCTTCCTAAAATTCTCCAGCCACTGCACTCACGGTGTGCTGTGCTGAAACTGCTGGTTGCCACCTTGCTCTCTCCACACCCTGGCAGCTCCTTGAATAGGAGCTGGGACTCATTCCCTTTGTATCCAGGAGCCTGGCACAGTGCCTGGCACAGAGCATGCACTGCATAAGTGCTTGTCGATCATTAGAGGAAGGCAAGGACTCCCCCAGTGCAGACATCTGCAGCGGTGGAGGAAGAGAGGCCTGAGAGAGGATTATTGGATTTGTTCATCAGAAGTCCCTGGTGACTGTTGGCAGTTGGGCATTGAGGGGTTAACAGGGATTCAGAGCTGCTCTGGCTGTCCCTGTCTCCTCCACAAGTCACTCCCCACCACCACCTGCCCCCCAGCAAGTGAAAAAAATTGGGGGACAGGGAGGATCGGGCTGATTTCTCAATGAGTTTTCTAATGGACAGGCTCCCTCTCTTTCTCTCTCTCAGGCCCAGACTCGCCAACTCTGCCACCCCCTGAATTTGGTAGGGGCTCTTATCTCAGAAGCTGCTGGAAGAATTTGGCATTTTGACCCTCTTTCATCACTCCTAGGGCAGTCTGGCAGACAAAGATGGTGTACACAGCAGCTGAGCTCATTCACAGAAGCACCACACACATACAAGGCTCCTCCAAAGTGAGTCCCCCTCCCCCAGGGACCTGCATCTTTATGACACCTGCACAGGCCTAAGGCACATGCTGCAGGGTGGATCTGACATGAGTTGGGGGTGGAGGGCCGGACTAGAACTCTGCTTCTCCTGGATCCTGGCCTTGCACAACTTCATTTGCCCTGAGGCCCGACATTGCATCCTTGGGGTTTAAGTCACCTGCACTGGGAGTCCTCAGTTGAGATGAAAATTCCCCCAGGGTGGAACACAGTTACTGTAGGGAAAAAAAAGAGCTGAGTCCCTTTGAACCCACAGGACTGGGATTTGCTGGAGGGCGAGATGCAGAAAGGGAAGGGAGTGGAAAAGTACTGCAGAAACCCTTCCTTCCTTCACACTTTGGAGTTCCACCTTTCTTTTCTTTGGTAAACATTTACTGGGTGCCAATTCCACACCAGTTGCTGAGCCAGGTGCCAGGGGCACCTAGTCTGTTCAATCCAGTCCCTTGAGGTGAGAGTGATGTAAGACTGTGTATTCATGCCTGAGAACTACAGAGGTTGAAAAGGAGTCACGGGGAAGCTGAGGGACTGGAGGGTCCTTCCCCGGCCTTCCTAACCTCCAGCCCCAGCCTTGCTAGCCCAGCCTCCATCTCAATGGTGAGGAGAAGGGCCGGGTGTGGTGGCTCACACCTGTAATCCCAGCACTTTGGGAGGCTGAGGCAGGCAGATTTCTTGAGTCCAGGAGTTCAAGACCAGTCTGGGCAACATGGTAAAACCCTATCTCTAAAAAAGAAAAAAGAAATTCTGTCTCTACCAAAATTACAAAAAATTAGCCAGACATGGTTGCACACACCTATAGTTCCAGCTATGCAGGAGGCTGAGGTGGGAGAATCACCTGAGCCCAGGAGGTTGAGGCTGCAGTGAGCTGTGATCACACCACTGCACTTCAGCTTGGGCAACAGAGTGAGACCCTGTCTCTAAGAAAAAAAAAAAATGGTAAGGGGTGAGGAGAAGCTGAGGGGGCACAGCAGATCAGAGCTCAGAGTCCCAGGAAACAACTGGTGGGAGGGACTTGGAAGGACCTGCTCATACCTCTTAACCCTCCAGTCCCTGAGGAGTGGGAGGTGATGAGGGGTCCCCCGGGTACCTTCTCATTGAGACAATCGCAGTCTTCCAGTGCAAAGCATCTCATCAGCCTTACTCCTAAGAGAACGATTTTCCCTCTTCCCTATCCCCAGGTGGTTCCCACGGATGCTCCTCTGCTCACCTCCACACAGGAGAGGAATGAACCTTGTTCCCAGCTGGAACCCCTCTCCAGAGTCCAGGTGAACCTCGGAAGGCACAGTTAATGCCCTTTACCTAGATCAGTGGTTCTCAAAGTGAGGTGGGAGGATCCATCATATCAGATACCTGGACCCTCATTAGAAAAGCAAATCTTAGAAAAGTAAAGGGGTGGTCCAACATGCCATTCCAACCAGCCCCCAGATGATTCTGATGCCATCCGTCTGGGAACCACTGGTCGGGAGAACAATTCAGCTAGAATTTTCTGCGTGCCTGGATGTGGAGTGGGGAGAGGGGAAGAGGAGAATCCCAGTAGCCTGGCTGGTGGCAGCAGGTGGGTTTCTCCGGAAGAAGGAGCTGGTCTGCTTCAGGGCCAGGGGTCTGCCCCTCCCTCAGGCTGGGGATTCTTGTGGTGAGCAGGTGCACTGGGGAGAGATAGACCGTGGTTTTCAGGAACTTCTTAAAGGGATCTGAAACTCCCAGAACATCAAGAGCCTTTCTTTGAAAAGATTTTAATTTAACACACAATTATCACTTGAATCTACTTTCATTGGAAACATTCAAACCACACCAAAACAGAGATAGCAACAAGGAAAAGTCCTTCCTTGATGCCCTCAATGCTAAATCCTGTCCAGAAGCAGCCACTGACACCTGATGTTTACCCTTCAGGACCTTTAGGGACATTTATTTGTACACACAGAAGGACAGAGTCTGGGTGCTTTCACATAAAGAGGATAATGGGAAGAGGTTATGTTGGGCAACTCCCTCCTCCCTCCCTTTAACAACACGTCTTAGAACCTCTGCTTTAAATGCCTGGAAATCCAGCATCAGGCTCTCTCTGGGCCTCTTTTCAACAATATCTGGAGGGCGGTGGCTACAGGGCCAAGAAAAAAAACCATTTTAACACCACAGCAGAGCACCCCACCCTTCTCCTGAATACCTCCACCATCCGCTGTCCATGCCGACCCTGTGACTGCACACACACACTGACGCTGGTCTGGTTTAAGGAAACCCTTCCCAGTCCTCACCCAGCGTGGCAACCCCTGACCTCACAGGCAGCACAGCGCTGAGGCACTGGGGCCTCCTTTTGCTCCAGACAGAAATTCCTTGGCCCGGAGAAGGCCCTCTCTGGAGTCCCAGGACAAACGGGCGTTGGAAGGGCTGTGTCACCACTGAGAGTTGTGCGTGTTTGCATGTACATTTACCCTGGGCGGGAGTTCAGAGCTTTCCTTTTGATTCCCATAGGCCTCTGGTACTCTATACAGGATGAAAACCAAGCTGTACATTGATTGCCTCTTACTGGGTTTTCTAATTTACAGTCGAATGCTTGGGAGTCAGCCAGCTCTTGGGAAAATGGCGGCCTCCCCCTCCCTGAAAGCTCAGGCCTGGGTTCAGGGCGTCCTCTCTCTAAATGGCAGAGCAAGAGGGAGGAAAAGCTGAAGATGAGAGAAAGAGTGAGGCAGATGGGCAACCCAAGTGTCCTGGGTGGAACAGTATCCCCCCAACATTCATGTCCTTCCCCAAACCTCAGAATGTGACCTTATATGGAAATAGGGCATTGCAGATGTGATTAATTTGAGGTTATACTGAGTGGGGTGGGCCTTTAATCCAGTATGACTGGAGTCTTTATAAGGAGAGAGTAGAGGCTGGGAGCGGAGGCTCATGCCTGTAATCCCAGCACTTTGGGAGGCCGAGGCAGGCAGATCACAAGGTCAGGAGATCGAGACCATCCTGGCTAATATGGTGAAATCCCATCTCTACTAAAAATACACACACACAAAATTAGCCAGGCATGGTGGTAGGTGCCTGTAGTCCCAGCTACTAGGGAGGCTGAGGCAGGAGAATGGTGTGAACCTGGGAAGCGGAGCTTGCAGTGAGCTGAGTTCACACCACTGCACTCCAGCCTGGGCAACAGAGCAAGACTCCATCTCAAAAAAAAAAAAAAATTAGCTGGGCATGGTGGCGGGCGCCTGTAGTCCCAACTACTTGGGAGGCCGAGTCAGGAGAATCATTTGAACCTGGGAGGCAGAGGTTGCAGTGAGCTGAGATTTCACCACTGCACTCCAGCCTGGGCAACAAAGCAAGACTCCATCTAAAAAAAAAAAAAAAAAAAAAAAAAAAAAAAAAAAGGGAGAGGAGAACGGACGCAGAAGACACCGAGGGGAGAACGCCATGTGAAGATGGAGGCAGACACAGGAGTGATACCTCTACAAGCAGAGAACATACAGGGCTGCCGGCAACCACTAGAAGCCAGGAGCGTGGCCTGGAGCAGACCCTCCACCAGGACCTCCGGCGGGAGCCCTGCTGACACCTTGAGTTCAATGCTGGCCCCAGAACTGTGAGAGAGGCATCTCTGTTTTAAGCCACTCACGTGGTTAGTAGTACTGTGTCACAGGAGCCCCAGGAAATGCATATACCAAAGTAGGGGGAGCAAAAAAAGCAGAGCTCAGTCATGACTTCTGGGGAGACCCTGAAGCCCCCACAGAGTCCCCAGCATTCAGCGCCTGAAAGGGCCGGGCCCCTTCGGGTCCAAGAGTCTGCCCTGTGCTCACTCAGTTGTGCAGGCAGCTCCCAGCCCGGAGAGAGAGTTCCCTAATAAACAGGCAAACCAAACCCATGTTCCCTCCAGGCCCTCGAGTCACCTGCCACTTGGCAATGAGAGGACGTCAGCCCAGTTCCTGGCTGGCGGCTCTGACAGGCGCCCATCTGCTCCGGAAGTGTCCGGCCTGGATAAACAGAGCCAGGCTCTGCCTCCCACGGCCGACCCAGCCAGGTCAAGCGGAAGCCCAGGGCCTCAGGCCTCAGGTCTCCCAGGGGTCACTTTCCACCCTGACCTGATCACAGCTGGCTACCCCAGCAGGAACAGGCATCCCTGGAAAACGGCAGTGAAGACACGGGAAAGGAAGAGTTGGAGACCTACCTCCCAGGCCACTTCCCTGGATATCTGCTGGGCCCAAGGTCACTGCCTCTCCCATCTGCCCCCCTCCTCACTCACGCCCACATAAAGCCATCTGCCACCCTCGCCCCCTGGCAGGCACCACAGCCTCATGACTCAGCACCCAGCCCAGAGCTGCTCTGTGGGTGGCCACTCCGGAACCTTGCAGAGAGGGAGGTGCTAGGAAGGGGGTTTGAGCGGGGGTGGGTGGAGGCAGAATACACGTGCAGACCCCAGGTGGCTGTTCACAGAGCGCCAAACCCTGACAGCACTGCCTTCATCCGGTTTTGCAGGCAACCACCTCTCCAGCAGAGGTGTTGCCTAAAATATCATGGCCTAATTGACATGCACCTGATCAGTTCCGCTTTCCCTCCAGGCTTCCCCACTCGTTCTCGAGGTCCTGATCCCAGGCCATGCTGGGACCCTTTCTCCGGTTCCATCCTTGCTTCTTGTTGTGCCTTCCCCACCTCCTTGCAGCCCCTGGAACACATCCCTGGAACAGCTAATTCACCCCCACACACCCTTGAGTAGATAAAGGCCCACAAATGTACTGGAGACTTCATGTCATCCTTTGAGCAAGGGGCTTGACCCCAAGTGCCCACCCCAAAACACTTGTGGTAATGGTGACACCGTAGGTGCCATTCTGGGGAAGGGAGAGAGTGAGGGTGGAGGATGTCATCCCCACAGTGGCAGGGCAAGAGACAGGTCCCCGCCCCAGGAATCTTGGGCAGGTGGTTCCAGGTTCCGTTCTGAGTCAGGCATTCTTTATACCTGTTGCTTTCGCCCATGGTGGCTTGGCCCCTGGAAGATCAGGATTTGAGGCCAAGCCCCAACCCTGAGGGTGAGGATAGGGCCCGAGTGGGAGCTGTGTTTCCTCTGCTGTTGCTGAGACCCATCCACAGGGTCACTGCCCCTCTATAGCCTTTCAGGCCAGAAGGGAGATGTAGCCACTTAGCCTCATAGCTGAAGACAGGTCCTCAGGATTTGGCCCTGGTTCTGTCCCTTCCCAGGTAGCCCCCTGTGGGGTCAGATTCTCCTGGAGAGCCAGGCAAGGGTGCCCCTACTTCTTCCCAGCCCTGTTCCCTCCTAACCAAGTCCGCAGTCTCCCTTCATTTCCTAATGGTTGTTTTAACTGCTGGGAACCTCAAGGAAACAGGCATTGCCTAACAAAAACAAAGAATCCTGGGAAATTTCAAGAAACTTCAAAATTGTAGCCAGAAGAGCCCAACCACACTTGAATCCCAGTTCTGCAGCTATGTGTGAACCTGAGCCAGACACCCTCTCCGTGGCTGGGTTTCCTCAATTCTATGAACAGGATAACAAGGGCACCTGCCCCAAAGGACTGTTATGATGCTGAAATGAGGCAGAGAATTGTGAAAAGGCACAATTTGAGACAGTCTGGTTCCTTGGTAGAAATGGACACAGTTCAGTAATAGCAATAATTAATAATCATCACGGCGACTCTTTCTTTACATGTTCTGTGTTGACATGAGCATCAAGCATTGTGTGGAGGGTTTCAGCTGCACTAACCTTCCTAAGGTCTGTGTACTTTGTTCCAGTCTTTCTTCCCACACTCTTTTTCAGGAGACAGTTCAACTCTCCCAGAGTCACCCCTTTCCCGCATTTACACCCCCCCTTTCCCCCTAGGCCCTGGGCTATTTTCCAGGCCACCCCCTGCCCCCCAGTCCAGGGAGAGTCTCCCAGGAATTTGCCCTGCTTCCCAGAACGGGAAGGTGGGCAGAAAACAACCCAGCTGGAAAATCAGAGTACATGTTTCCGTACAACTTCTTCAGAATGATAGACTTCTAGAACAAACAAAAAGCCCCATTCAGGAGCCGCTCTCTATTTTGCCCTGGTACTCCCAGCCTGCCCCACTGCACAGCTGCAGAAAACGTGATGTTCCTGAGGCCACACAGAGAGTAAGCAGCAAAGACTCCAGCAACATGTGGCACTTGCAATGCATGTGCTGCATCCATTCACTTCGTAAACACCTGTGGTGCTGACGTCATGCTCCACGGTGATCAATACCAAAAACGCCCATATGCTCAGTGCATTGACATTCGACGAAGAGGGCTCAGAGCCCAAACAAATCAACAAGGCAATTGCCAAGACTAACAAATGCCGTGAAGAAAATGCATTCTGGTGGTGTGGGACGGAGGGATAGGTGGATTCAGGGGAGGGAGACTTCTCTTCACCTAGAGTAGTCAGAGAGGCCTCTCTGAAAGGTGACACTGAGTCGAGAACTGAACGATGAGACACAGCTCAGGAAGGTCTTGGGGAACAGGCGTCATACTCGGGGAACAGCGAATGCAAGGGTCCTGGTGCAGGAATGTGTTCGTTCTCTTTCAGGAACAGGACAATCAGTATAGTTGGAGCAGAGCCCATGAGGAGAGGTAGGAGAGGCAAGGAAGACAGCCTCATAGCCACTGTAATGGGCTTGGATTGGATCCTAACAGTGACAGGCTAGGAGGGTTTTAAGTAGGGCAATGACCATTATGCCTTATGGCCTAGAAAGATCACTCCGGTGGCTGTGAATGGCTCAAAAAGGGCAAGAAGTTCCAAGGAAGCTGTGGTGGCCTGGACCATGGTGCCAGCTGTGAGGTGCAGGGAGGTGAGAAGCAAAGACCTTCATCCTAACGCACCTGAAGTGCTTAGTTAGCACTGAGCCTGGCAGCCACTGAATTATGAGTGATGGCCCCTCCAGAGATGGGGGCCTGAGGAGGAGGTGCTGGGGGCTAGATGTGGCCACAGGTAGCAGTGACAGGGACTGGGGAGACTGCCTTTCCTGGGCTTAAGACTACAGGCAGCCTCCAGAGGTAGCAAATGTCACCGACTCTGGAGCCCACATCCTACTTTGGTTCTCTGAAGCCTGTGTCATCTTCCCATTCTTCAAAGGTCATTCTCAGAGCTACTCTCTGTGACATAGAAGCATTCTAGAAATAAAAACCTGCCAGTAATTAGAATGGAAGTAGCTTACGTATTTTTTATATTCCAAAATTGTGTTTACATTATACAAACGCATAAAAATTTCAAGTGCAAGAGCACACAGTGAAAAATAATTCTCCCTCCACCTCTGTCCTCCCTCCCTGGAAAAAATTCTCTGTTTTCTACTCATTCTTTTTCCAGAAAAATTCTCAGCACACACACACACAAAATTACATCCTATTTTTAAACATAAAGATCGCATACATACTGTTTTGTACCCTTTTTCACACACACACAAATATTTCTTGAAGATCATTTCTTATCACTCCACGGATCACAATCTCAGTCTTTTTAGTGGGTACATACTATACCATAGAATAGCTGTGTTAGAGAGGAAAGTGGACATTTAGATGGTTTCGGGATTTAACTACTATAAGGAATGTCACAAAAAAACTCCCCATATGTAGTCTTTGGTATTTTCATTGCACAAATTCCATTTGAACCATGGTTCAAAAGATAAATTATAGGTTTTGTTTTCACAAATACTGACAAATTGCCCTTGGGAACAGTTGGATTAATTCACCCTGACCCCCACTGCCAGCTGACTCCGAGGGCATGCCCTTCACAATGTCAACATAGGCATGGTCCAAATGTTTCATGACACCTTACAATATAATTTTTTTTTGAGACAGAGTCTTGCTCTGTCACCCAGGCTGAAGTGCAGTGGCTTGATCTTAGCTCAACTACAACCTCCCACTCCTGGGTTCAAGTGATTCTCCTGCCTTAGCCTCCCAAGTAGCTGGAACTATAGGCACACGTCCCCATGCCTTATTAATTTTTTTTTTTTTGTATTTTTGGTAGAGACGGGATTTTGCCATGTTGCCCAGGTTGGTCTCAAACTTCTGAGCTCAAGCAATCCTCCCACCTTAGCCTCCCAAGGGATTGCAGGCATTAGCCACTACACCTGGCCTGTAACTGTACTTTTTAAGGGTAAGCACACCTGTATAGGTGTTGTGGGTGTTATCACCCCCATTTTGTAGACCAGGAAGCACATGACACCCACCCCAGGGCACAAAGCCAGTGGGGTGGAAAGCAGGGGCCAGGTGGGGGAGTGGCTGCCTCCACAGATACTAGGACTCTGGCAGTCAAGACACAGTACACAGGTCGGAAGCCAAGAGACAGGGCAATGGTCAGGTCCGTAAACCCACTCCACCAGGACCAGGGACACAGAACTGTCTATTCTGTACCCCTGCCTGTGCCAGCCTGAGGCCTGGATGTGGGTGTCGATTAGCCATACTAGGGCAATGGGAAGTAGGCCACTTGCTGGAGGAGTAGGGAGTTTAGGAGTAGAGATAAGAAGTTTCCTTTCTTCCACCATGAACAGGTTGGCGGCTGCAAAACAGGAAAATGCAGGCTCCATTAAAAGGAGAGAGAGAAAAAGAGAGGCCCCTGTCAATAAACCACAGTAGCCAAATGAACCTAAGTTTAGCATCACTCTCTAACCCTGTATGAGAGCCTCTTGACTGCCGATTCTTCTAATGGGCTCCACTTCCGTGAACTCAAAGGTAATGGAATGAGTTTCAGCAAAAACTACGCTCTAAATAAAGCAATACAATCAGAGCTGCTGACCTTCGACAGAAAACTCTTCTTACAGGCTCTGGACTTGAAAAGAAGTAAAGAATGTGCTCTTTGTGAGGGTGCATTTGTGTGTGTGTGTGTGTATGTGTGTGTGTAGACTAAATTTTAGGTATGGATGAAAACAGTAAAAAAAAAAAGTTTCTATCATGTTACTAGGACTTGCTTGTTTGAAATAAAAAAAAAAAAAAAACCTTAAAGAAAAATGTTAGTGTAAAGAGGGCAGGGAAACATGGCTGTTTGAAACCAACATCAGGGCCCATATGGGTGTAGGACTTATTATTCATAGATAGGATTTCCGTGGGTTTTCAAGGCTGGCCTCCAAGGCTCATGCAACCTGCCCCTCCTGGGTTCAAGTGATCCTCCTACCTCAGCCTCCCGAGTAGCTGGAACGACAGGCACAAGTCCCCACGCCTGGTTATTATTATTATTATTATTATTATTATTATTATTGTTATTATTTTGTGTTTTTGGTAGAGATGGGGTTTCGCCATATTGCCCGGGATGGTCTCAAAATCCTGATTTCCTGATTTTTGGCAATCAAGAAAGTCTCCTACAGAGTGCTGCAGCAGAGATAGGCATTAGGCCCCTAAAACAGGCACATACTAGAAGCTTGTGTCCAGACAGGGCTTGCTGAGCACTGTGGGTCACAACCAAGCGGCCATGAAGGCCCCCAGGGGTCCCAGATAATTGGATCAAAGAAGCCCAGAGCCTATGGCCATCACCGCCGGTCTGAGATGCTGGAGTTTCAGTCATTCATCTTTCTGAGTGAAGATGGTGTCTGTGCTCTCCAACTTTCTGATTGTCTTACATGCCACCTACACACTCCATCCATTCCACTGTCTCAGGCAGTCAATAAATAAATTATCTTTGAGCCCATTACAAATCAGGGGCACTAGTGGTGGTGAGAGGTTGGTGATGGGGACTTTTACAGGGATGGTGGGGAGTATAAGTGGCTTTGGAAAACAACTGGGCATTATCTTGTAACACTGAAGTTGCACACACCAATGACCCAGCAATTACTTCCACTCCTAAAATGATGCCTTGGAAACTCTTGCACATGTATGAAAAGCCTTCACAAGGATCTTCAAAGAAGCATTGTTCATAATCGTAAAATTATGAAAATTCTCCTCTGACTGGAGAAGGAATGAATTGAGATCTCTTCCCACAATGTAATATTATGCAGTAGTGAGAAATGAATGCACTAGAGTTACAATGAATCAGATGGATGATGGCCGGGCGTGGTGGCTCGCGCCTGTAATCCCAACACTTTGGGAGGCCGAGGCAGGTGGATCACTTGAGCCCAGGAATTTGAGACCAGCCTGGCCAACATGGTGAAACCCTGTCTCTACAAAAACTATGAAAATTAGGCCAGGCGCGGTGGCTCATGCCTGTGATCCAGCACTTTGGGAGGCCAAGGCGGGCAGAACACTTGAGGTTAGGAATTCAAGACCAGCCTGACCAACATGGTGAAACCTCGTCTCTACTAAAAATACAAAAATTAGCCAGGCGTGGTGGCGGGCACCTGTAATCCTAGCTACTCAGGAGGCTGAGGCAAGAGAATCGCTTGAATCCAGGAGGTGGAGGTTGCAGTGAGCCGAGATCGCGCCACTACACTCCAGCCTGGGTGACAGGGCAAGACTCTGTTTCAAAAAAGTAAACAAACAAACAACAGCAGCAGCAACAACAACAACAAACAAATAAAACAAAAAAACCCCAGAAACTTAGAAGTGCTGGATCCTTGGTTTTTTTATAATTAAAAAAAATTTTTTTAAAGATGAATGAATCTTGAAACAAATGATGCGTAAAAAAATGAGTTCCAGAAGACTACAATACACTATAAAATAAAAATGCACTTTATTTTTCTAAAGCTTAAAAATAAGCAAAGATAAACCTTTTCTAAATAAATCATATAAATGTCTTAAAACTTTTTTACAGCAAGAGATTTTGAGCATCAAATTTAGGACAGTTGTTACCTCAGAGGGGCAAACAGATATGGCATGAGGAGGTCAATGGTTTCAGTCACATTCTAGTTGTTGTGCCACATAGTAGGTTACAAGTCTTTGTTTCATTATGTTTTATTAATTACAAGTATTCTTTTATAAAAAAAAAAAAACAACTTTTTTTTTTTTTTGAGACGGAGTCTTGCTCCTTCACCCAGGCTGGAGTATAGTGGCACGGTCTCGGCTCACCGCAAGCTCTGCCTCCCAGGTTCACGCCATTCTCTTGCCTCAGTCTCCCTAGTAGCTGGAGCTACAGGCGCCCGCCACCACGTCTGGCTAATTTTTTGTATTTTTAGTAGAGACGGGGTTTCACCATGTTAGCCAGGATGGTCTTAATCTCCTGACCTCGTGATCCGCCTGCCTCGACCTCCCAAAGTGCTGGGATTACAGGCGTGAGCCACTGCACCTGACCAAAAAACAACATTTTAAAAGAAAGAAATACTGCATTACTCCTGCTATGAAGGAGAATGCTATCTATTTGAGAAGCCAGATGCACAAACCAACAAAAAGCATTTTGTATGTCAAAATACAAGACAAGATCTCTATGAATGTCGATACATGTTTGGACTCTGGTTTTTTTAGACATTTGCAACATTTAATGTGAAATTATAATTGTTTCATATTGTTTCCTGAAGATATTGATACAGTGTAGGTCAAATGAAACACCAAAAGTAGAATAGAAGAGGCAGTATATGTATATCCTTTAGTATAGCCTATACCTTTAGAAGCTTTAAAAAAATTTTTTTTTGAGACGGAGTCTGTCACCCAGGCTGGAGTGTGGTGGTATGATCTCAGCTCACTGCAAGCTCTGCCCCCTGGGTTCACGCCATTCTGCCTCAGCCTCCCGAGTAGCTGGGACTACAGGTGCCCGCCACCATGCCCGGCTAATTTTTTGTATTTTTAGTAGAGACGGGGTTTCACCGTGTTAGCCAGGATGGTCTCGATCTTCGGACCTCATGATCCGCCCACCTCGGCCTCCCAAAGTGCTGGGATTACAGGCATGAGCCACCGCACCCAGCCTTTTCCTTCCTTCCTTCCTTCCTTCCTTCCTTCCTTCCTTCCTTCCTTCCTTCCTTCCTTCCTTCCTTCCTTCCTTCCTTCCTTCCTTCCTTCCTTCCTTCCTTCCTTTTTTCTTTCTAATATACTTTAAGTTCTAGGGTACATGTGCACAGCGTGCAGCTTTGATACATAGGTATACATGTGCCATGTTGGTTTGCTGCACCCATTAACTTGTCATTTACATTTGGTATTTCTCCTAATGCTATTCCTCCCCCAGACTCCCACCCCCTGACAGGCTCTGGTGTGTGATCTTCCCTGCCCTGTGTCCAAGTGATCTCATCGTCCTATTCTCACCTATGAGTGAGAACATGCAGTGTTTGGTTTTCTGTCCTTGTGATAGTTTGCTGAGAATGATGGTTTCCAGCTTCATCCATGTCCCTGCAAAGGACAGGAACTCATCCTTTTTTATGGCTGCATAGTATTCCGTGGTGTATATGTGCCACATTTTCTTAATCCAGTCTATAATTGATGGACATTTGAGTTGGTTCCAAGTCTTTGCTATTGTGAATAGTGCCGCAATAAACATACCTGTGCATGTGACTTTATGGTAGCATGATTTATAATCCTTTGGGTATATACCCTCCCTGGAAAAAAATTCTCTGTTTTCTACTCATTCTTTTTCCAGAAAAATTCTCAGCACACATACACACAAAATTACAACCTTCTGTCTCGTTGATCTGTCTAATATTGATAGTGGGGTGTTAAAGTCTCCCATTATTAATGTGTGGGAGTCTAAGTCTCTTTGTAGGTCTCTAAGGACTTGCTTTATGAATCTGGGTGCTCCTGTATTTGGTGCATATATATTTAGGATAGTTAGCTCTTCTTGTTGAATTGATCCCTTTACCATTATGTAATGGCCTTCTTTGTCTCTTTCGATCTTTGTTGGTTTAAAGTCTGTTTTATCAGAAACCAGGATTGCAACCCCTGCTTTTTTTTGCTTTCCATTTGCTTGGTACATCTTCCTCCATCCCTTTATTTTTGAGCCTATGTGCGTCTTTGTGTGTGAGATGGGTCTCCTGAATACAGCACACTGATGGGTCTTGACTCTACCCAATTTGCCAGTCTGTGCCTTTTAATTGGGGCATTTAGCCCATCTACATTTAAGGTTAATATTATGTGTGAATTTGATCCTGTCATTATGATGTTTGCTGGTTATTTTGCCCATTAATTGATGCAGTTTCTTCACAGCATCAATTGTCTTTACCATTTGGCATGCTTTTGCAGTGGTTGGTACTGGTTGTTTCTTTCCATATTTAGTGTTTCCTTCAGGAGCTCTTGTAAGGCAGGCCTGGTGGTGACAAAATCTCTCAGCATTTGCTTGTCTGTAAAGGATTTCATTTCTCCTTCACTTATGAAGCTTAGTTTAGCTGGCTATGAAATTCTGGGTTGAATATTTTTTTTTTTAAGAATGTTGACTATTGGCCCCCACTCTCTTCTGGCTTGTAGAGTTTCTGCCGAGAGATCTGCTGTTAGTCTGATGGGTTTCCCTTTGTGGGTAACTCGATCTTTCTCTCTGGCTGCCCTTAACACTTTTTCCTTCATTTCAACCTTGGTGAATCTGACAATTATGTGTCTTTGGGTTGCTCTTCTCGAGGAGTATCATGTGGTGTTCTCTGTATTTCCTGAATTTGAATGTTGGCCTGCCTTGCTAGGTTGGGGAAGTTCTCCTGGATAATATCCTGAAAAGTGTTTTCCAACTTGATTCCAGTCTCCCCATCACTTTCAAGTACACCAATCAAACGTAGATTTGGTCTTTTCACATAGTCCCATATTTCTTGGAGACTTTGTTTGTTTCTTTTTATTCTTTTTTCTCTAACCTTGTCTTCTCACTTTATTTCATTAATTTGATCTTCAATCACTGATACCCTTTCTTCCACTTGATTGAATCAGCTATTGAAGCTTTTGTATGTATCACGAAGTTCTCATGCCATGGTTTTCAGCTCCATCAGGTCATTTAAGGTCTTCTGCATACTGTTTATTCTACTTAGCCATTCGTCTAATCTTTTTTCAAGGGTTTTAGTGATGGGTTTGAACATCCTCCTTTAGCTCAGGGAAGTTTGTTATTACCAACCTTCTGAAGCCTACTTCTGTCAGCTTGTCAAAGTCATTCTCCAACCAGCTTTGCTCTGTTGCTGGCGAGGAGCTGCAATCCTTTGGAGGAGAAGAGATACTCTGATTTTTAGAATTTTCATCTTTTCTGCTCTAGTTTCTCACCATCTTTGTGGTTTTATCTACCTCTGGTCTTTGATATTAGTGACCTACAGATGGGGTTTTGGTGTAGATGACCTTTTTGTTGATGTTGATGCTATTCCTTTCTGTTTATTAGTTTTCCTTCTAACAGTCAGGTCCCTCAGCTGCAGGTCTGTTGCAGTTTGCTGGAGGTCTGTTCCAGACACTGGATCACCAGCAGAGGCTGCAGAACAGCAAATATTGCAGAACAGCAAATATTGCTGCCTGATCCTTCCTCTGGAAGCTTTGTCCCAGAGGGGCAGCCACATATATGAGGTGTCTGTCAGCCCCTACTGGGAAGTGTCTCCCAGTTAGGCTACACGGGGGTCAGAGACCCACTTGTGGAGACAGTCTGTCCATTCTCAGATCTCAAATGCCGTGCTGGGAGAACCACTGCTCTCTTCAGAGCTGTCAGACAGGGACATTTAAGTCTGCAGAAGTTGTCTGCTGCCTTTTGTTCGGCTATATTCTGCCCACAGAGGTGGAGTCTAGAGGCAGTAGGCCTTGTTGAGCTGTGATGGGCTCTGCCCAGTTTGAGCTTCCCAGCTGCTTTGTTTACCTACTCAAGTCTCAGCAATGGCTGTCACCCCTCCTGCAGTGAGGCTTCCCCCTCGCACATCGATCTCAGACTTCTGTGCTAGCAGTGAGCAAGGCTCCGCAGGCGTGGGACCTGCTGAGCCAGGCACAGGAGAGAATCACCTTGTCTGCCGGCTGCTAAGACCTTGGGAAAAGTGCAGTATTTGGGCAGGAGTGCCCCATTTTTCCAGGTACAGTCTGTCATGGCTTCCCTTGGCTAGGAAAGGGAAATCCCCTGACTCCTTGTGCTTCCTGGGTGAGGTGATGCCCCGCCCTGCTTCAGCTATGGGCTGCACCCACTGTCCAACCAGTCCCAATGAGATTAACCAGGTACCTCAGTTGGAAATGCAGAAGTCACCCATCTTCTACGTTGATCTTGCTGGGAGCTGCAGACTGGAGCTGTTCCTATTCGGCCATCTTGGAGCACTTTTTTTTTTTAGAGACAGAGTCTCACTCTGTCGCCCAGGCTGGAGTGCAGTGGCACAATCTCAGCTCACTGCAACCTCTGCCTCCCAGGTTCAAGCAATTCTCATGCCTGTGTCTCCCAAGTAGCTGGGATTACAGTGCACCACCACGCCTAATTTTTGTATTTTTAGTAGATATGGGGTTTCTTTATGTTGGTCAGGCTGGTCTTGAACTCCTGGCTCCAAGTAATCCACCTGCCTCGGCTGCCCAAAATGCTGGGATTACAGGCATGAGCCACTGCGCCCAGACTAGAAAGATTTTTTTTAAAATATTAACTGTAATTTCAAAACTAAAGTTTGCAGTTTGCTCCAATGTACCTCAAAGTCAAACTGGCAGGAACAGACTTATACAAACCTAATACACATACCTAACTTGGAAGGCTTATATTCTTATGCCATATTTTATCATCTGACTACTTAAAAAAGGGACTGAATTACAAGAATCCATCTCAGCATGCTTCTCCAATACATCAGTAGTGACATAATGCAAACATCAGAATGTCTAATAAAGTAACAAGCCAAATCAATTTTGTTCAATAAATTAACCCATTTATTATAGGCCAGTGATGTCTCAAAGAGTAGAGGAGCCTCTACTGGTCTTGCAATTCCTTCAGTCTTCTGATGGCAGACTTTACCCTAGCTTTGGAAGTGGTATTGTAGGTCCAGGCACTGCTAGGTACTGTCTTCATGCAGGAACCACAGTGCCAGATCTTCACAACTCAATTCTTCATCTTGTTTTTGCCAGAGAAAGAGCAAGTATACTTGGTGTGCTGGCTGATTTCAATTTTCTTCACCATTTTCTGGAGGGAGGCCCCATAGCGGGTCCCATATTTACTGATGATTCCAACTTTCATGGTGCGTTTAGCCCTGTGAACTAGGTCTAAGCCCAGGAAGACATGTTTGGACTCTTAATTGCAAGTGATCGAAACCAAATTCAAACTAGTTTGAGTAAAAGTAGCCAGTAAGTAAATAATAAGTAAGTAAATAAATAAACTGACTCATTAGTTTAGGTGGGGCTGGTGTCAAGGTCTCTAAAAACTGAAATAATGAGCAGATCACTTCCTTATTCTCTCTGCTTCTCTCTGTGTATTGGCTTCACTTTCTCCCACTTCATATAGGTAGCCTCTATCTAGAAAGGGGAAGAGAAGCAGGAATGCAGGTAGCTCCAGCCTGGCTTCCATCAAGCCAGCTTAGCAAACCCAAACCAAAGAGTTTTTCTTTTTTTCTCCATATGCTCCATATAAAAAAAAAATCCCAGGGAAGGATTGTGATTGGCCTGCTTTGGGTCACATGCCTAACCCTGGACCAACCACCCTGGCCAGGAGAAAAGGTACTGTGTGAGTGGCAGCCCCAGCTAGTCTCAGAAAGTGGAGGAGGGGCTATTCCCAGGGAAAAGGAGTGCGGTTCACAGAGGAAGGAGGGGAAGGGATGCTGGAAGACAAACAACAAACATGGCAGATGTCCCCTCCAGTGGCTCAGTCAGCACAAGGGAACAGGAGCTCAGGGAAGTGGGGACAGCAGTGAGGCTCTTTGGAAGAGAAGATCTTGCCAGTGTGAACTGAAGGAGGAGCAGCACTTGGAGTCTTTCAGGAGAGAGAAAGAAAGGCAGCTCCTGCCAGACCCTGGAGACTGGAGATTGTGTAATGCAGGAATGACTCCAGGAGCCTCTGAGGGAGCCATTGCAATTGTTCTGTGGGCTGGTCCAGAGTGTAAAAACCAACCCTGATGGGAGGGATTCCCTGGAAATGGAAAATAGGTATGCAGAAGGCAGAACACAGGATGTTGCGGAAGCCCAGGGGCCACCCCCACACAGGCCCAGGGCTGACTCAAGCAGACGTCTGGGGTCATGGAGCAGGCAGACTGGAGGCAAGTTGGGAACAGAACACAGTTCTGGACCAGGAACTCTTCCTTCTAGAAGGAGTTACCTAGAAGGATGGTTTCCATCTGTGATCTGTGCTGATCTGGCTCACCACCCCCAGACTGTAGCTCTCAGCAATCCCATGCTCAGAGGATGTGCCGGAGGGGTGCCCTCAGCATGGGACTAGTGCCCAGCAGGCACTCTTTTACAGTCTAAGGGGAGGCTGTGACCTCCAGATCCAAGTGTTCCTGCATTAGAGAAAAGTAGGATGGGGGATACGGGGTACCAAACTCCATTAGATCAACAACGCCATGTGTCATTTAAGAGCCCAGCACTCTAGAGTTCGCCCTGGATTAGAATCCCTGTTCTGCCGCCTAACAAATAAGTGACTTGAGCAACTTGTCTCAACTCTCTAAGTCTCAGCATCCCAATGAGTAAAATGCCCCTAATACAGTAGGAGCACCTACCTGAGAAGTGATTGTGCAGCTCAGGTGAGACAAGATTATGGTTGGCATGACATTCTCCATTGAGGTTTGCCATAGTTATGGCCATGATTTCATCATTTAAAGAGTCTCTGAGGTCACAGTCATGAGCCCTCAGACAGTGCAGACGGCCACCCAGAGGCTAGATGATCTCTTGTTAAGAACACTGTAGAGCAGGGGTGTCCAATCTTTTGGCTTCCCTGGACCACACTGGAAGAAGAATTGCCTTGGGCCACACATAAAATACATTAACACTAATGATAGCTGATGAACTAAAAAAAAAAAAAAAAAAAAAAAAAAAAAAGAAAGAAAATCACAAAAAACTTTTTTTTTTTTGAGATGGAGTTTTGCTCTTGTTGCCCAGGCTGGAGTGCAATGCCATGATCTTGGCTCACTGCAACCTCCGCCTCCCAGGTTCAAGTGATTCTCCTGCCTCAGCTTCCCTAGTAGCTGGGATTACAGGCGTGCACTACCATGCTACCTAATTTTGTATTTTTAGTAGAGATGGGATTTCACCATGCTGGTCAGGCTGGTCTTGAACTCCTGACCTCAGGTGATCAGCCTGCCTCAGCCTTCCAAAGTGTTGGGATTACAGGCGTTAGCCACTGTGCCTGGCAAAAATCTCATAACTTTTAAGAAAGTTTATGAATTTGTGTTGGGCCATGTTCAAAGCCGTCCTGGGCTTCATGCAGCTCATGGGCCACGGGTTGGATAAGTAGCTGGGACTGTAAGCATGAGCCACCATGACCAGCTCCATTACCCTTTTATGTTCTTCCTCTCTCTCTCTCTTTTTTTTTTTTTTTCCCTCGAGATAGAGTCTCACTCTGTCATCCAAACTGGAATGCAGGGATGTGATCATGGCTCACTGTAGCCTTGACCCCCTGGGCTCAATCAGTCCTCCTACCTCAGCCTCCTGAGTAGCTGGGACTAAAGGAGTGCGTCACCATGCCTGGCTAATTTTTTTTTTGTGTGTGTGTGTGTGTGTGTGAGAGAGAGAGATAGGGTTTCACCATATTGCCCAGGCTGGTCTCAAACCCCTGGACTCAGCGATCTACCTGCTTTGGCCTTCCAAAGTGTTGGGATTACAGCCATGCGCCATAGCTGCTCCTGGACTATGGTCTTCCTCTCATAACTCTCTGATATTAATTAATGTATATTACCTTATTGTCTGATCCCTCTCTGGAGTATAAGCTCACTAAGTACAGAGACCTGTCTCACCATGCTCTCCCTAGCCTAGCCTGGCACATGACAGAAGCTGAAATATTAATGGGATGAACAAATGAAGAACGATCTGTAACACTCAGGCCTTGCATTTCATCTGAGGCTCAAAGAGATGGAGTTTGTCCAGAGATTGCAGGCTCTGAGCCCTCACATCTCCCATGACCTTATTTCCATCTAGTTTCTCTGGGGTCCTGGGTGTGAAGTCCTAGCTCAAGTCAAGACATGAAGACATCAGAGCTGGGTACCACCTCTTGCGCCCTAATTGTACCCTAGCCCTCTCTGGGGTTCCTGCAGTCCTTCCGGAACCTCTGCGTGGGACTGAGGCTAGGCAGCTGGTGCTTGGCTAGAAAAGCTATCAGTTGATCAATGAATATTTGCAGAGAGCCTCCTGCAGGTTCACCCCAGGCCTAAAGTGAAGGCAGAATGTCTTGAAATCTGCTGCTGGTGAGTGTCCTGGGAGGACCTGGTAGAGATCAGGCCTGTTGAATTCCCCAGCTGTCCTGAAGCCTCCTCCATGACACTTACTGGGTAGTATAAAGTCTAACCCTGAATGACAGTTTGTGATTTCACACTGAAAAATGTCAATGACACACAGTGTGACATTCCAGTTTGCTGGTTAGCACGACGCTTTCTCCCTGATGGCCAGGGTTTTTCAAGGCATGGTCTGTAGACCCTCTGCAATAAACCATGACATGTTTGTAAAACAACAAAGCAGATTCATAGCCAGCCCAGACTTGCTGGTTTGGAATCTCTGCAGTGAGTCTTGAAATATGCATTTATCTCAACAGTATATCACTGGTACGACATCACACAACCAGTAATTGGTAGAGAACGATTCAGCCCAGACAGTTGGGCTCCAGAGCCTGTCCTCTTAACTTTTACTCAGTGGTGCCTCTCAGTTCATCACAGGCTCACAGCTACCTGTCCCACTGGGAATGTCTGAAACAATCACCTCTCTAATTTCCATTTGTACCCTTCCAACAAGCAGGTCCAATCCCCTTCTGGTGGCCACCTTTTTACTTTGGTTATGTGTTAGGAAATCTGTTGTGAATACGCAGGTATGTATGTCTCCCCCATAAGCTCAGAGGGCAGGAAGTTATTCGGTTCACTTCTGCATCGCTGGAAGCCAGGGCAAGGCCTGGCCCAGACCAACGTCAGTTCCTGTGGTTGCAAGAAGTATCTATTCATCCAACCAATACTTCTTGTGCTTAGGACCTGCCAGGTCCTTCCTAGGCACTTGGAATTCAGCATTGTAAAACCAAACAAAAACCTCTTCCCTTAAGGAGCTTATATTCTATGGGGGAAACATATCATATGAAATAATGGTTTCTGCGAGGTCTGCTAGGAAGTAAGTGAAACAGATTGTAAGTGTATAGAGAAAGCTAAGAGCGCTGTGGACCGAAGCAATCAGGGAGGGATTCCTGCAAGACGCTTCATTAGCATTGCCTCATCTTGTTGAAATCAACTACAAAGCCTCTTAAATTATTTTCTCCCTCTCACTCCCATGGCCAATGCCGAGGCCCTAGTGTATCAGGCACTATTTGTATGTTCACAGCACCTTGACCAGGGTCAGCAGGGAAGGTGTGGGAGTAGAGAAACAAGTCAGGAGGTGCTGAGAGACAATTATTAGTAGTGGTGTTATTTCAAGCAAAACCGTTGTTCTGGAATTCGGTCCTGATCTGCTTTTCTCATGTTGCATTATCTTAAGCAAATTAATTAATCCTTTGAGCCACAGCATCTATATCTGTAAAATGAAAAAAAAAAAAAAAAAAAAAACTAACAAACAATGAGGTTGGTGTGAAGATTAAATGTGTAGCTCAGGCAAAGCGGGACAGGTCAATGAATGGAAGGCATTGTTGCTATTTTGGTTAAAAAAACAAACAAACAAACAAAAAACATTCTCAAATAGTCCTCAGCCAAGATGGGGGCATGGCAGAAAGAGCAGCACGCTGGGGACATCTAAAGCTCATTCACACTTGGTGGACTCCTGGATCTTCAGTTTCCTGCAGGCGTTATTTCATTATTTTTATTTTTTATTTTTTGTTTTTTATTTGAGACAAGGTCTGGCTCTATCGCCCAGGCTCTAGTGCAGTGGTGTAGTCTCGGCTCACTGCAACCTCCACCTCCTGGGCTCAAGCCATCCTCCCACCTCAGCCTCTTGAGTAGCTGGAACTACAAGTGCACACCACCATGCCCAGCTAATTTTTGTATTTTTTGTAAAGACGGGATTTTGCCATGTTGCCCAGGCTGGTCTTGAACTCGTGAGCTCAGGCAATCTGCCTGACTTGACCTCTCAAAGTGCTGGGATTACAGGCATGAGCCACTGTGCCAGCCATCCTGCTGGTGTTATCGTAAAGAAGTAATCGGATCGCTCTGACCCTCAGTTTACCTATTCATAAATGGGGCTTACAGCTCCCTGCCAGGGTTATTGCAAGGTTTAAAACCACAGATAAAAAGTCTCCTTTTTGGTGCTTGGGACTTAGTAGGAGCTAAATAAACATAATAAACATTTCCAGTCTCTCTCCAATTTTCCTTCCCACCTAGCCTGGAGGCATCTGAGATAGCCTGATGGGAGCGTCCCTCAGGGTGACAGGGTCTTTGGACTTTCACTCAGGAGCAGGCCGGTCCAGCTTAGGCCCCACCCAAGTGCCTTGGGCCAAGCTAAAGATTCTCTACTTAGGAGAGAAAGGCCGGTTGCCAAAGTTTGCCTGTATCAGGCAGAGAGGACAGAAATTAATCACCGGCCCTGCAGCTCACTCTGGGTCCTGAGGTGATTCGAAACCTCTCAGATTTAAGTTCCAACTGTAGGCTGAATGCTCCAAGGGTTCCAGTGCCAGCCTCTACCCTGGGATCTGGCCAGTACAGCCTGCCTGCTGCCCACCTGTCTTTCCACCTGGATGTCCTTAAGGCCAATGTGTCCATTTCCTATTGCTTCCGTAACAAATGACCACAAACTTAGTGGCTTAAAACCACACAAATGCATGATTTCACAGTTCTGGAGGTAAGAAGTCCTAATTGGGTTTTATCTGGGCTAAAAGCAAGGTATCAGCAAGATTGTGTCCCTTTCAGAATCTCGATGGGAGAAACCATTTCCTTACCTTTCCCAGTTCCTAGAGGATGTCTTAATTCCTCACCTCGGGGTTCCCTTCCTTCACCTTCAAAGCCAGTTCAAAGCGACGGTGGGTTGATTCCTTCTCACATGGAAGCACACTGACTCTCCTGCCTCCCTTTTTCATTTATAAGGCCCCTTGTGTTTACATTGAGCCCTCCAGGACAATTTCCCATCTCAAAATTCTTGACTGAATCAGATTTGCCATGTGAGGTCATATATTCACACGTGCCATCTTTCGAGGACATTATTTGACCCAGGAGTACACCAGAATGCTTGATTTTGCCACCCAAACCTGTTCTTCCTCTATCTTCCCCATCTCAAAAAATGACACCCCCATCTACCTAATCCAAACCAGGGTGTCCTTCGTGATTCCTCTTTCCCTCATGCCCCACCCCTGCCACATCCACTACATCTGAAAGTCTTGTCTGTCTACATCTCTCAGCTTCCTCTTCTACGATCTTTGTCCAAGACCCTATCACCTGTCACCACGACCATGGCAGTAATTTCCTAACTGGTCTCTCCTTCCACTCTGTCCTCCCTACAGTCCATTCTCCAAGCAGCTGGGGATCTTTCATCATCACCCTGCATAAAACCCTCTACTGATTTCCCATCTCGGTTAGAACCAACTCTAATCTCTTCACCATGGTCTGTGAGGAAGGCCCTGCCAACATCTCCCAGCTCATCTCTGACCTCTCTCTCTTGCCCGCTAAGTTCCAGCCATAGTAGCATCTGTGAATCCTCAAACAGGCCACAGTGGTCCTGGTCTCAGGATTGGAATGCCCTTTCCCTGATTCAGACACAGCTGGCTCATTTTGATCAATCCGTTGTCAGTTCAGATGACGCCTTCTCAGAGAGGCCCCTCTGGCCTCCAGTTCTAATTGCTCTCCATCTTCCCCAGCCACCACAGAAGCTGGCTTTGCTAAGAGTTTGTATGTCTTCCCCACTAGAAGGAAGCCCTAGAGAGCAGGGAACTCATTTACGTTGTTTACCACAGAATTCCTAATACCTGAGCCAGTTCCTGGCACACAGTAGATGCTCAATAAATTAAACACCAATGAATGTAATTTAGAGAAAAAAATTATGGTCCTTGGTTTATATTCACAGAAGTCTGAGATCTGAATGCATATAAATCAGTCCTCCTTGAATTTATTGAGCCTACTATGTGCTACTTTAGGGAAGACAGATGGTAAGAAGCCAGCCTTACTACTTCCAGGACCTCACAGTCTGGGAAGAAAGAACATGTCAAAAAGAAGGTAAAGTTGAGAACTCAAATATAAGGCCTTTCTAATAAGCTCCACAGGGCAGGGGGCTTAGAACCCTGGGTGCTAGCAGGGTACAGTGGTTCATGCCTGTAATCTCAGCACTTTGCAAGGCTAAGACGGGAGGACTGCTTGAGGCCAGGAGTTCAAGACCAGACTGGGTAATGTCTGGCCCATAGTGAGACCTTGTCTCTAAAAATAAAATAAAAAAATAACTTAGCTGGGCATGGTGGTGCACACCTGTGGTCCCAGTTACTCGGGGAGATGGCCTAAGTCTGGGAATTTGAGGCTGTGGTGAGCTATGATCATGCCACTGCACTTCAGCCCGGGTGAATGCAAGACCCCATCTCTTTAAAGAAAGTCCTTGATTGCCTAGTGGGTTAGGAAATAAATAAATAAAAGAAGAATGCCAGGCAAAGTGGCTCACACTTGTAACCCCAGCACTTTGGGTGGATTACTTGAGCCCAGGACTTTGAGACCAGCCTGGGCAACATGGTGAAACACCATCTCTACTGAAAAAAAAAAAAAGAAAATTAGCTGGGCATGGTAGCAGGCACCTCTAATCCCAGCTATTCGAGAGGCCAAGGCATGAGAATTGCTTGAACCTGGGAGGCGGAGGTTGCAATGAGCCAAGATCGCACCACTGCACTCCAGCCTGGGCGACAGACAAAAACTCTGTCTCAAACAAACAAACAAACACACAACAACAAAAACAAAACAAAACAAAAAAACCCTGGGAGCTCACTGAGCTCCCCTCTGGAAGAGAAAGAGACTGTTTAAGGGAGTTGGGAATCTGCAGACCAGGGAGAAGGGTCCAGAAAGAGCTCTCGTGACTGAGAAGCAACCCCAGTTTATTTCAATAAAATTCTGTCTGAGGAACACAAGCAGCCTAAGATCCAACTTTTGCCCCAAGTAGTTTGTAATCTAGCTGTGGGGACCAGCAGCAGAAAGCACAGCAGGGCGTCCGAAGGGAGGTGGTGCAGGAAACTGCTGAAGAGCTTGAGTTTGGGGTCAGGCAAGCCTAGGTCTGTGTCCCAGCTCTACCAATGACTGCTGTGTCTCAGTTTCCCTATAAAACTCTTCCTCCTTGATGGGGCGTGGTGGCTTATGCCCGTAATCCCAACACTTTGGGAGGCTGAGGGGGGCGGATCATGAGGTCAGGAGTTCGAAACCATCCTGGCCAACATGGTGAAACCCCATCTCTACTAAAAATACAAACATTAGCTGGGCATAGTGGTGCGTGCCTGTAATCCCAGCAACTTGGGAGGCTGAGGCAGGAGAATCGCTTGAACCAGGGAGTCAGAGGTTGCAGTGAGCCAAGATCATGCCACAGCACTCCAGCCTGGCAACAGAGAGACCCCATCTCAAAACAACAACAACAACGACAACAACAACAAAAAACCTTCCTCCTTTGCCAGGTTGTTGTGAGACTTTTTCTTTTGTTTTTGTTGTTCTTTTTTGTAGAGATGGGGGTCTTGCTTTGCTGCCCAGGATGGTCTCAAACTCCTGGCTTCAAGTGATCCTCCTGCTTCAGCCTCAAAGTGTTGGGATTACAGGCAGGAGCTACTACACCCAGCCTGTTGTGAGACTTATAAATGTAAAGTGTTCAGCACAGAGTTTAGGACTCAGTAAATGCTCAATAAAAAGCAGCTATTGTGATTAAAATAAATAGATGGGACACTGCGTGGGGCTCTTAGTGTTTTTAAGATTCTAGGGGCTGGAGGGGAGCTCAGTGTGGTCAAAATGTGTCTCAGTTATAGATAGGCCACAGGGCCAGTGAGTCACCTGGCGGGGTCCCAAACAGATCACCCCGGGAGACTGAGGCAGAGAGTCTATTGTGTGACCCAGATATATGTTTAACAAGCTTCCCCAGTGATAGGGCCACTCAAGGCTGAGAACCACTGACTTCATGTGGCCATGCCCGGCAGGCCAGCCACCCCTGGTTTTTGCCTTTCAAAGCAGCAGCATTTGGACACCTTTCTTTTTTTTTTTTTTTTTTTTTTTGAGACGGAGTCTCGCTCTGTCGCCCAGGCTGGAGTGCAGTGGCGTGATCTCGGCTCACTGCAAGCTCCGCCTCCCGGGTTCACGCCATTCTCCTGCCTCAGCCTCCCGAGTAGCTGGGACTACAGGCGCCCACAACCGCGCCCGGCTAATTTTTTGTATTTTTAGTAGAGACGGGGTTTCACCGTGGTCTCGATCTCCTGACCTTGTGATCCGCCCGCCTCGGCCTCCCAAAGTGCTGGGATTACAGGCGTGAGCCACCGCGCCCGGCCTGGACACCTTTCTCTTGGAAGCACCACACCAGGATAGATGCCTGAAGCCTGCCTTCCGTTTCCTGGAGCAGGGCTTTGCAAGGTGCAGAGAAACACCTGGTTTGCAGGTCCCAGGAGCTGTGTAATATGCAGATTCTTGGATGGGATCCAGGTCTTCTGAATGATAATCTACAAGAATGTAAGGCTGGGTGCAGTGGATCATATCTGTAATCCCAGCACTTTGGGAGGCTGAGGCCAGGGGATTGCTTGAGCCCAGGAGTTCGAGATCAGCCTGGTCAACATGGTGAAACCCCATCTCTACCAAAAAAATACAAAAATTAGCCAGGTTGGCCGGGCGCGGTGGCTCACGCCTGTAATCCCAGCACTTTGGGAGGCCGAGAAGGGTGGATCACCTGAGGTCGGCATTCAAGACCAGCCTGACCAACATGGAGAAACCCCGTCTCTACTAAAAATACAAAATTAGCCAGGCATGGTGGCACATGCCTGTAATCCCAGCTACTCGGGAGGCTGAGGCACGAGAATCGCTTGAACCCGGGAGGCGGAGGTTGCGGTGAGCTGAGATCACGCCACTGCACTCCAGCCTGGGCAAAAAAGAGCGAAACTCCGTCTCAAAAAAAAAAAAAAAAAAAAAAAAATTAGCCAGGCATGGTGGTGCGTGCCTGTAGTCCCAGCTACCTGGGAGGCTGAGGTGGGAGGATCACTTGAGCCCAGGAGGTGCAGTGAGCCAAGTTAGTACTATTACACTCCAGCCTAGGCGACAGAGCCAGACCACACAAATATATATATACACACACACACACACATAGTGTATATAAAGAATATATATATATATACAAAAATTGTATGTACATATACATAAAGAAAACATATACATACATAAATGTGTGTGTGTGTGTGTGTCTGTGTGTGTGTGTTGTGTACATATATATAAAAGAATCTAGAAGGATGTGGTACAGAAATCTGCAGAGGTGAGCTCCTGAGAACACTGGCTGTCTGCCCTTTGCTTGGATGCCTTTCCCTCATAATTTCACCACCTGCACTCTTTTATGCTCCAACGCCTAAACGCCACCTCTTCTGTGCCACTGGCTGCCATGGCTGAGCCAGTCCTTTTGCCCAGTGGCCCCCTCTGTAACTGCACTTATGTCACCAAATGGTGGGATGTGTGCATATGCCATCTCCTCCCAGCACGTCCTCTCTTCCTTACCTGCTTACGTTCATTCCCCCTCTAATCTCAGCAGGTGCTCCGTGAATGTTGGCGGTATCAATCTGGGGGTTAATCTTTCTCTCCTCTCCTGTCCTTCATTACATCAAAACTTCTTAGAAGGCGACTCTCATCTGTAATCCCAGCACTTTGGGAGGCTGAGGCAGGTAGATGACTTGAGGTCAGGAGTTTGAGATCAGCCTGGCTAACATGATGAAACCCTGTCTCTACTTAAAATATAAAAATTAGCCGGGCGTGGTGGTGACCGCCTGTAGTTGCATATACCTGGGAGGCTGAGACAGGAGAATTGCTTGAACCCAGGAGGCAGAGGTTACAATGAGCTGAGATTGTGCCATTGTACTCCAGCCTGGGTGACACAGTGAGACTCCGTCCAAAAAAAAAAAAAAAAAAAAAATTCCTAGAAGGCAAAGTTTACATCCCAAACACTAACCTTGCACTTCAACCAGCCTTAAGGAAACATTGGTGAAATGAAACGTTGACTCCTCTGTTGTGATCAAGTCCAGACTATGTATTGTTCCTAGTAATTAAGGGAGGCTGGGTTGGATATTCTCACAGAATCAAGATTAACGATCTCCTAGCAAAGCTGTGATTTTACCTGCTGATGAAGTCCTGCTTAATGACTAAAAATCACCTGTCTTATACTTTCCAGCTCCTGAAGTGAGGCCCCTCCCAGAGGAAGTCAGAAGGAGTCAGCGCCTGGGACCAAGATCAAGGACCACCTGGTATTCCTCTCCCTATGACTTGGAATTTCCACCAGCTAAACACTGCCAACAACCAGTGGCTTCCCATCAGGCCTACAATAAAAAGCTAAAATCCTTAGGATGCCTACAGGTCTCTTGGTGATCTCCCTCTCCATACCCCCTCCTCCATCCCCCACACTTCTTGTTATCTCTCTGACATCATTTCCTACAACTCTTCCTAAGTCTAGATTTGAGCTTCTCAACCTTGGCACTCTTGACGTTTTGGGAAGGATCATTCTTTGGAGAATGTGGAGACTGTCCCGTGCATTGTCAGATGTTGAACAGCATCCCTGACCCTCATAGTGCACACTCCCATCCCAGCTGTGACAACGCAAAATGTTTCCAGACATGGCCAGATGTACCCTGCGGGGAGCAAAATGGCCCTGTGAGGACCACTGGTCTAGACCACTCCCGCCAGCCCTGCTGCCCTCCGTGCTGTTCACCCTACTACTTCCGGGTCCTTGCACTTGCTCTTCCTTCTACAGGGGTCTCTCCTGCACTTCTTTCTGGTCTTTACTCAAATGTCACCTGCTCAGTGAGACCTTACCCAACCATCCTATTTAAAATTGCAACCCATCCTAATCATCCCTAAAACATTTCCCTCCTTAATTTTTCTCCGTAGCATTTATCACTGTTAGGCATTCCACCAGTCTTACTCATTTTTAGTGTCTATTTACTTCCATCCAGTAGGATGTAGCTCCATGAGGGGATGAGATTTTGTTTGTTTGATGTTTTGTTTTGGTCTTCTCTGTCCACTGCTGTATCTCTGGACTTAGAACAATAACTGGTACACAAAAGGCACCTAATACATATTCAATGGATAAGTGGATGGCTGGGACAGCTCAAATTCCTTTCTACCTCAGAAGCTGGTGGGTCAAGAGAGAAGATAAGCCTGTGTCACTTCTCCAGTGAATCCATGGTGTCATGGATTCGCTGAAGCCACGTGTGAGGGTGGACTCTCTATTGGGCCTTTAAGCATTTTACCTCCTCCCACACCAGTTTTCTCTCTCTCTCTCTTCTTTTTTCCTGTCTTTGTTTCTTTTCTTTTTCTTCTCTTTCTTTTCCTTCTTTCCTCTCCTCTTTTTTCTTTTCCTTCACATAGTCTTGCTCTGTCACCCAAGCTGGAATACAGTGGCCTAATCATGGCTTACTGCAGCCTCAAACTCCTGGGCTCAAATGATCCTCCAGCCTCAGCCTCCCAAGTAGCTGGGACTACAGGTGTACACCACCACGTTCAGCTAATTTTTTTTTCCATCTTTTTAGAGACAGGGTCTCCTATATTGCCCAGGCCAGTCTTGAACTCCTAGCCTCAAGTGGTCCTCCCACCTCAGCCTCTCAAGTAGCTGGAATTACAGGTGAGAGCCACTGTATCTGGCAAGAGTTTTATTTAATTGCCCTTCTTGAGAGAATAGTGGAAAATTATGTGGGACAGGGGCTTTCAGAGCTGGCTATGAAAAGCATTCATTCCTTCTTTTCTTTGTTTCTTTCCCCTCACATTCTTTTTATAGCTGTATGTATCATGCATGTGCAACCTCATGTTACCACTGTGCTTTGGTAAGAAACCTATGTGTGTGTGTGTGTGTGTGTGTGTATACACACACATATAACTTATATAAGTAATAATAATAGTTTATCTTTTCTGAGTACTTCCTGAATGCCAAGTATTGTGGTAAATATAGGGACCCCTTCATTTAACCCTCCAAACAACGCTATAAGTCTAGTTTTATTGTTATTGTCAACCTGCTTCTACAGATAAACTGCCACAGCTTCAGTATCTGATGCAGAAACACATAGACACATATCTGAATTTGAAGCCAAACAAGACTGGGCATGGTGACTCATGCCTGTAATCCCACCACTTTAGGAGGCTGAGGCAGGAGGATTGCTTGAGCTCAGGAGTTTGAGACCAGCCTGGCCATGCAGTGAAATCTCATCTCTGCTTTAAAAAAAAAAAAAAAAAAGGCTGGGCGCGGTGGCTCAAGCCTGTAATCCCAGCACTTTGGGAGGCCGAGACGGGCGGATCACGAGGTCAGGAGATCGAGACCATCCTGGCTAACACGGTGAAACCCCGTCTCTAATAAAAAATACAAAAAAAAACTAGCCGGGCGAGGTGGCGGGTGCCTGTAGTCCCAGCTACTCGGGAGGCTGAGGCAGGAGAATGGCGTGAACCCGGGAGGCGGAGCTTGCAGTGAGCCGAGATCTGGCCATTGCACTCCAGCCTGGGTGACACAGCAAGACTCCGTCTCAAAAAAAAAAAAAAAAAAAAAAAAAAAAAAAAAAATTAGCCAGCTGTGGTGGTATGTGCCTGTGGTCCCAGCTGCTCTGGAGGGTGAGGTGGAAAGATGGCTCGAGCCTCAGAGATAGGGACTATGTGAGTTATGATCACACCACTGCACTCCAGCCTGGGTGACAGAGCAAGACCTTATCTGAAACAAACAAACGAACAACAAAAAAGAAGCGGAACAAGATGGTTTGACTCTGGAATTCCTCTCATTCTTAACCACTACAATAACCGCCTCTCTTGAAAGATAAGCTCATATCAGAAAGTCAGACGCTAAAGAAGGTAAACAGGTAGAGCTCACCACACTCCCCCAAAGGAACAGCTGTTAGCTGATAACAATTATACCAGCAGAATGTGTATACCAGTAAAATGTATACAAGTATATAAAAAGATATGGACATATATACCCATGTAGTTAAGTGGGTTTTTTAAATTCTAAAATTTATTTATTTATTTTAGAGACAAGTTCTCGTTCTGTTGCTTAGGCTGGAGTGCAGTGGAGCAATCACAGCTTACTGCAGCCTTGAATTCCTAGGCTCAAGCAATCCTCCCACCTCAGCCTCCCAAGTAGCCAGGACTATGCCTAGCTAATTGTTTTTATTTTTATTTTTGTTGAGATGGGGTCTCACTGTGTTGACCAGGTTGGTCTCAACATCCTGGCCTCAAGCAATCCTCTTATCTCGGCCTCTCAAAGTGTTGGCATTACAGGAGTGAGCCACAGCACCCAACTTAAGTGAGTTTTTTCTTTTTCCTACAATAGTAGTGTCAGACATTTTGTCTCACTTGTGAATCACTCTCCAATAATACATTTTGAACCAGATCTTTTTTTTTTTTTGAGAGGGAGTCTCGCGCTGTCGCCCAGGCTGTAGTGCAGTGGCCGAATCTCAGCTCACTGCAAGCTCCGCCTCCCGGGTTCCCGCCATTCTCCTGCCTCAGCCTCCCGAGTAGCTGGGACTACAGGCGCCCGCCACCTCGCCCGGCTAGTTTTTTTTTTTTTTGTATTTTTTAGTAGAGACGGGGTTTCACTGTGTTAGCCAGGATGGTCTCGATCTCCTGACCTCGTGATCCGCCTGTCTGGGCCTCCCAAAGTGCTGGGATTACAGGCTTGAGCCACCGCGCCCGGCCGAACCAGATCTTTAAACTCCATTAAGTTGTTGCCTCCCTTCTTCTTTTTTTTTTTTTTTTTTTTTTTTTTTTTTTGAGGCAGAGTCTGGCTCTGTCGCCCAGGCTGGAGTGCAGTGGCGCGATCTCGGCTCACTGCAAGCTCCGCCTCCCGGGTTCACGCCATTCTCCTGCCTCAGCCTCCCGAGTAGCTGGGACTACAGGCGCCCACAACCGCGCCCGGCTAATTTTTTTTTGTATTTTTAGTAGAGACGGGGTTTCACCGTGGTCTCGATCTCCTGACCTTGTGATCCGCCCGCCTCGGCCTCCCAAAGTGCTGGGATTACAGGCGTGAGCCACCGCGCCTGGCCTTTTTTTTTTTTTTTTTTTGTGAGATGGAGATTTATTTTTGTTGCCCAGGCTGGAGTGCAATGGTGCTATCTCAGTTCACCGCATCCTCCGCCTCCCAGGTTCAAGTGATTCTCCTGCCTAAGTCTCCCAAGTAGCTGGGGATACAGGCAGGTGCCACAATGCCTGGCTAATTTTGTATTTTTAGTAGAGTCTGGGTTTCACCATTTTGCCCAGGCTGATCTCGAACTCCGGACCTCAGGTGATCCACCCGCCTCGGCCTCCCAAAGTGCTGGGATTACAGGTGTGAGCCACTGCACCCGGCGTTGCCTCCCTTGTTAAAAGCCTTATGTGGATGTTCTGGCTGCTGGAGCTAAGGATGAAGGTAAACCTTGGGATGAACTGCCATTTTGCATAACGTGCTGGCTACAACAGCGGCTGGACGGGTTAGTACTCTCACTTGTTCAGGAGCTACATTCAGATGGGGTGTTTGTTTATTGTTTTTGTGCTTTAGCTTAGGTAGCTTCAAGGTACCAACTCACTGGCTGAGAAATGAATAGGTTCATTTCTCTAATAAGTCAGAGGTCTTCAAAGAAAAGCTTTCCCGGCAGCCCCAGGTAATCCTGGAGATGGGGCTGAAGGAGTCCAGGGGCTCCTTAGGTGCCTTACGGATTGGATCCAGGATGCGTCGCTCATTTTCCAGGTATGGCCACTGTCTTAAGTGCCAAACTCCTTGTAGCAGTTCATTTAATCTATACAACCGTACCAGGTAGGTCTCACTGCCTGGTATTACAGATGAGAAACTGATGCTCAGAGATGTTAATAACTCACCCGGAATCACACAGTTCATAAGGCGTAGAGCTGTATCTTCTTACTTAGATCTCATGGAATCACAGCAGAAGGTTGGAGCTGTTTGAAGTCTTCTAACTCTAGCCCCTTATTCCATATAAATGAAGCACAGCAGCCTAGGGCTCTCACAAAGTTGGCTGCAGGCCACGCAGCAGGTGTGAGGAATTGGCTGAGGTTCCCCAGTTTTTCAAACTATATTTGCTATAAAAGACCTCCAGGAAAGGGGTGGAATTGAATGGAGTAGATTCTGCATTCTGAAGCACCACAGGCATTAGAATAACTGTCTTCCTGAAGAGGATTTGCCCACAGCTCAACCGAATTAAGCTGTATGTCAATGTCGATATGAATCAAGGGCGGGAACCATAATCTATAACTTCCCCCAAAGAGAAAAGCCCTAGCCTGTTGATAGAGCTGGCCCTGGTGGGAAGTGGGAGGAATGAGGGATACTGTTAGAGAACTGAGACTTCAAATACTCCCACTCACACCAGCCCTCTGTTTTTTACCAACAGGGACGTCTTTGATTCTAGAGCCTCTAATTAAATCCCTCCGTTCGCAATCTCCCAAAGCCAAAAATATAGTCACCCATAAGTACACTTTTTCCCTAGTCCAGTCTTTTTGGTTAAAAACAAACATCAAGGCTGAGCGTGGTGGCTCACGCCTGTAATCCCAGCACTTTGGGAGACCGAGGCGGGCAGATCACAAGGTCAGGAGTCCAAGACCAGCCTGGGCAACATGGTGAAACCCCGTCTCTACTAAAAATACAAAAATTAGCTGGGCATGGTCGTGGGCACCTGTAATCCCAGCTACTCGGGAAGCTGAGGCAGGAGAATTGCTTGAACCCGGGAGGTGGGGTTTGCAGTGAGCTGAGACTGCGCCATTGCACTCCAGCCTGGGCAACAAGAGCGAAACTCCGTCTCAAAAAAAAAAAAAAAAAAAAAAAAAACCATCAAAACCCTCTGCCCAAAGGGGTGTAATCAAGGATGCTCCTGGCAGGATTGGTTGTATTCGTGAAAAGTTAGAAATTTGCTAAATGTCCTTCAAAGGGAGATCCAAGTAAATAAATTGGGCCAAATCTGAACTGTGGTGTAGTCTGAGCACACCCCACCCCCAGAAAAGAATAAAACGCATCCAAAGATAATAAAGTCACTAAGACCTACTAGTAACTGCATCAAACCAAGTTGCAGAATAAGCACAATAAATAACTAAAAATTAGGAAAGAATACAGAAAGGGTATCACAACTTCATAAGGAAAAATTTGAAAAACACAGAAAAATTGGAAGTAGAATCAACCCTCCCTCCACCACCCATTTCTGAAAAAGAACCATTGTTAATATTTGATGTATTTCTCTCAGCTTCCTTGCTGGATGTGGTCCTTTCACAGAAAGTGGTGGTCAGAACACACTGGAGTGTGACCAGGGCTGAATCACATGCAGTTTTTTCACCCTACCTAGGCAAGCCTCAGTCTCCAAATCTGTTACATGGAAGTTATTCCATGCTCCAGGGTTGTTGTATGGATTAAATGAAACCAAGTACGGAAAGCACCCACCTCGTTCCCTAGGAAATAAGATTAATATATGACAGTTATTGTTCCATTTCCCTTAACGTTTTAACATAATTGATTCTGAATGTTCTTTGGAGTCTTTAAAAACTCACCTCGAATGGCTAGTTTTGAATGGCTAGATTCTAGTTTCTTTGCCATTCTCTTAGGAGAAATGTTTGGGCTGCTTCCATTTTTACTTTCTTATAAATAGCTCTGTGATGAACACTGTTGTGAATATAGCTTTACCTCCCCCGCATTTTGGAGATTTTCCTTAAGATCATTTCCCAGAAGTGGAATTACTAGGTCAAAGGGTAATAAACATTTTTAGACTTCATATGCATAATGCCTGATTGCACAAAGCAGGTGTTACTTCCTATACTTACCTCCGCCCCGCCCCCACCTTTTTACCATTCCCCAAACCTCCCTGCCCCCTCATCCTCCCTGGAAATGACACCTGGCTGCTTCCTACCTCCCACTTCCTGTGCTTCCGCCTCCCCTGTCTCCTTCAGCTACAGAGCCTTTCCCTCTCCCTCTGCCTGAGTAAATCCTCCCTGGTTTTCAACCCTTGCATACCTTTCCCCAGCCCTTCCTGAGGTCAGGAACGAAATCTTGGGCTTCTCTCCCTTCCCTACTCCACCCAGGAATTTCATGTATTCATTGGGCAAAACATCCTACTAGGGACAGGCGAGGGAATGTGGCTGCGGGGGCTTTAGGAGCTGACTCTTTGGTCAGGGGGAGAGAGGGAAACATAAATAATCAAATGTAAACACGAAAGAAAGGGGCATTGACAAGTTCATAACAGAGAAGAGAGAAGGGAGGGTCAGCTCAACCTCATGAGTGATACTTGTTGGTGCTGTGTGACTCCGAGCAAGTCACTTAGCCACTATGAACCTGGGTGCCCCATCTGTACTCATCTCTTCACCGAGAAGCAGAGGTTAAGTAAGTTATTCAGGTGAACTTGCTTAGACAGAAGTATGCAGCAGGTGCTCAATAAATGTTTGTTCATGGTGAGGACTTAGTATAGACTTGTAGGTTAATACACAGGCTGGGGCTGGACTGGGAGGGTGCTTGTGGCCAGGGGCTCACTTATCTCAGGGGCCTGTTCTTCCCGTTTGGGCACTAGGCTGCTGCATGCTCATTTCTTCCACCAAGAGGCAGGTTTCCTGCAGAGTCTGGTTGCTTGGGTCTCAAGTCCCTAGAGTCCAGAGAGACATGCCAAAGGAATGGAATTGGGGGTGAGGGGGAGGTGACATGTGCTTACAAGGAAGTGAGTTTACTCATGAATCATCTTTGCCTCTGTGTGTTGAAGTGGTGGGATAGAATGTGCACAATGCCTCCTTTTCACATCATTTTTCTGGGCATGCCACAAACTTACTCCTGTTCAGGCTGTAAATCACTCTGCCTTAACAAGGAGAGCTTTGCATGAGGCCCAGAGAACAGAGGCTTCTGGGAGTGATGTCACCCGAGGTTCGAGGAATGCCAAGGGCACCAGGCTGGGCGGTTCAGTTATTCATCCTCCCCATGGTCAAGGCAGGCTCAGAGAGCCCCATCCCTGCAACAGATGAAGTTCAAGGCTATGGCCAAGGTCAGGCTTGCTAAGTGTCTTTTGGTGGTGAGGATGGAGCAGGTACTATAACCCTCAAATTTCAGCAATTTAAAGCTGAGAGAACCTTTAGTCACCATCTAATTCAAACCTCTCCCCTCTTTTTGTAGAGAGGAAACTGAGGCTCAGAAAGGTTGAGAGACTTGCCCAAGCTTACACAGCTCATGGCACAAATTATAAAGCTAGGACTTGAACCTTGGTCTCCTGATTCCTAGCACATTGCTCTTTCCAAATCTCACAGGTATCATCGATCGCTAGCTCCGTGTCGGGTTACCTCTCAACCCACCTCACATCCTATAAACCCATAACTCACTATAATATTGACAATGAGCTACTATCTATGATAAGTACCTGACATAACACCAGGCTAAATGCTTAGGATGTATTGTCTAATTCAAGCCTTTCAACACCTCCAGGAAGTTAAGCACTAGAACCCCCTGCTACTCACTGTGTGGTCTACGGACCAGTAGAATGGGCATGACCAGGGAGCTAGTTGGAAATACAGTCTCAGTCCCAGAATAGGAACCTGCATTGCAAAGGCTCCTTGAGATTTTATGCACAATAAGGTTTGAGAAGCACTGCCATAACAATCCCACTTTAGAAGACAGGAAACTGATGCATAGAGAGGGGAAATAACTCCCACCGCAGATCAAGTGGTAAAACTCCAGTAGGACCTTGGGCAAAGCCCTCGCTCTGAACTCTTGAGATTTCGGAAATTTCTCCCCACTAGTCCTAGACCAGGAAGGATAGGATTTCAGACCCCCAGGAGCAAGGAAGTTACTGATGAAAAGACTATTATGAGCATTTTACAAGGTATTTTCTCGTCTATTATTTTGTTTCTATTTTACAACTGAATAATTATCCTAACTTAAGAAGAAACTGTAATTTGGAAGCATTTAAGCCATATCTCCAAGGCTGGCTGCACTGTTGTTCATTTCTAGAGCCTTCTCCTTTACTCCAGAACCCACTTACTGTTTTCCCAGGCAGCCTTGGAGGCAGGAGAGGCAACTGCAAGTGGTGCATAGATAAAAGTCTCCCATTTGAATTGTCATATATTTTACTTTCCACTACAAAGCAAATAATAACAAAAACAAAAAACTGGACTAGATTATCAAACCACAGTTATTAGTACCTAAGACAGAATAAGGAGTTTGGGGCTTTTTTTTTTTTTTTTTTTTTTTTTTTTTTTTTTTGAGATGGAGTTTCGTTCTTGTTACACAGGCTGGAGTGCAATGGTGTGATCTCTGCTCAATACAACCTCCACCTCCCGGGTTCAAGTGATTCTCCTGCCTCAGCCTCCCCAGTAGCTGGGATTACAGGCATGCGCCAACACGCCCAGCTAATTTTGTATTTTTTAGTAGAGATGGGGTTTCTGCCTGCATGTTGGTCAGGCTGGTCTAGAACTCCTGACCTCAGGTGATTCGCCTGCCTCGGTCTCCCAAAGTGCTGGGATTACAGGTGTGAACCACCGTGCCTGGCGGCTGATTTTTTTTTTTCTTTTAATGAGTCTCTATAACGTCGATTTAGGGAATGATAAAGGAGGCCATAATACAATGGCAAAATCCGTGAGGGTGGTGAGAAACTGGAGTCTAGGAAATGCCTCCAGACACCATAGTAGAGAAAAGGAGAGAAATGAAAGGAAACAGCCAGGGGCTCTCTACCCAGAGGCTATTTACATTTAATATATAGTTTTCTCCCAGTGGCCCACCCAGGTTCTTACTATGGAGTAAATACAATGCTCACTTGATGGCACAGACTTCCCATTTAACAAATAAAGACCTTAAAAAAAAGAAAAAAAAAAAAGAAAAAAGAGGCCGCAACAGTGGCTCACACCTGTAATTCCAGCATTTCCAGAAGCCAAGACGGGAGGACCGCTTGAGGTCAGGAGTTTGAGACCAGCCTGGGCAACATAGGGAGACCTCATATCTACAAAAAACTTAAAAATTAGTGAAGCTGGCCAGGCGCGGTGGCTCAAGCCTGTAATCCCAGCACTTTGGGAGGCCGAGATGGGCGGATCACGAGGTCAGGAGATCGAGACCATCCTGGCTAACACGGTGAAACCCCGTCTCTACTAAGAAATACAAAAAATAGCCGGGCGAGGTGGCAGCGCCTGTAGTCCCAGCTACTCGGGAGGCTGAGGCCGGAGAATGGCGTGAACCCGGGAGGCGGAGCTTGCAGTGAGCTGAGATCCGGCCACTGCACTCCAGCCTGGGCTACAGAGCAAGACTCCGTCTCAAAAAAAAAAAAAAAAAAAAAAAATTAGTGAAGCTGTGGTCCCAGCTACTCAGGAGGCTGAGGTGAGAGGACTGCTTGAGCCTGGGAGGCTGCAGTGAGCCGCGATCATGCCACTGCACTCCAGCCTGGCCAACAGAACAAGACCCCGTCTCAAAAGAAGAAAAGAAAAAGGCAAAGTTGTACTAGCCATTTGTCTTTCTGGCCAGAATCTCTAGGGCAAAACAGAGAAGACAAATATTCCCCTAAACTCCTCCCACCCCAGCCTACTTCCTGTAAGCTTTCAAGGTTGCCTGAGCACCATCCAAATTGGAGTGAAACCACAGAAAGGAAGTGCTGCCTGGGGAGGCTGAAGCTGGGGGATAAAATCCTACTCCTATGCTCCAGGGATAGCCGGTGGCTACTCAAGGGAGAGGGAACACCCGCATCTCTTTCCTTTCAGGTGTTCGCACTCTTCCACCTCTTCCTTTCTCTAATGCTGTCCAGGACACTTAGCAGCCCCACTATTTTATATTTTATTTTATTTTATTTTATTTATTTTATTTTGAGATGTGGTCTTGCTTTGTCATCCAGGTCGGAGAGCAGTGGCGTGATCATGGCTCGCTGCAGCCTCAAACTCCTAACCTCAAGCAATCCTCTTGGCTCAGCCTCCCAGGTAGCTGGGACTACAGACTCATACCATCGTGCCAGGCTAATAACTCTTTTTTGTAGGACCTTTGAACTTTAAGTAAATGGACATGTTCTGCTATATCCTGGTGTCATTCAGGGATTACAAGTAAAGAGTTATGGAAAATAAGCAAAAAGTCTTCTAAGAATCTGGAAAACAGACATTGTAAGGAACAAGGACTGTTATTTTAGAAACCAGAAAGTGAGGAAGGGATAAGATCACCATCTTCAATATTTCAAAGAGGGTCTAGATTTACACTGCATTTTTCTAGACCTGAAAGCAAAAGGTAGAAGACACACGGAAGTCCGTTTCAGCGATGTGACCTTGGCCAACTGTAAAATAGGGACAAAAGATAGTACTTACATCATAGGGTAGTCGTGAGGATTAAGTCCTAAGGACATATCTAGCATCTCGTAAAATGCCAGGATACACTTGTTTCCTTTTTCGGCCTCATTCAAAAATGTCTCATGAGGTGGTCAGTTCCCCTTCTGGCAAATTTCAAGGTAGAATGATAATTCCTTACTGCCAAAATTCTGAGCTTTGGTGCTGCCCATGACTTTTCATTAAAAAACAAACAAACAAACAAAAAAAAACAAAAAAATTGTGGCTCACATGGAGCCTTCGCCATGCTCCAGGAGCGCAAAGAAGGGCTTTATGTAGGTACTTTCTGATCTTCTTATCAGCCCTATGAGGTAGGTATTATTATTATCCTCGTTGATTTGTTTCGTTTTGTTTTGTTTTGTTTTCCAGATGAGAGAATCATTGCTCACAGAGCTGAAGTAACTTTTCCAAGGTCACACAATCAGTAAGTGGCAGGCAAGGACTGAAATCCAAGTTGTTACCCTCCAAAGTCCCTGCTCTGAGAACTGGAGGGATTCTTTATCAAATCTAAAATCCTCTTTTAGGCCTGTCTGCTCTAATATTCCAGTCTTTATTGATCCTTCTCTTCTCTAAAACTTCAGCTGTCAGTATAAGAAGAAAGGAATTTAGCACTTACTATTGTGTGAACAGCTTCTTGTCTCTCCTGCACTGTAAGTGGGTCTAGGGATTTTTATTCTTTAAATATTCCCCCTGTACTCAGTAGATCTTCGGGAGAACAAGCTTATAGGCTTCTAATAATTCTTTCTCTGACTGCCAGCTGAATTAGACAGAAGGTAAGTCCTGCTGCCGTGTCGTGCCTAACCCCATCTTTATTTCCTGTACTGTTAGAGAACAGTCTTTTCTTGGCTGGAACAAATACTACAGCCTGCTCAACTAGCTAATATGTACTGAGTTCTTAATATGTTCCAAGGACTGCTCTAAGTATCTTATATGTATTAACTCACTGAATTTTAAGTACCCTATGAGCTAAGTCCTATTTTTATCCCCATTTTACAAAAGAGGAAACTGAATGTACCAGTGCATCAGTATTTGAGTAAATGAATGACTTCTTTGCTGATGGATAGTATTATTAGCAACAACCCTACAAATATGATGCTATGTTTGCATCATGCAATACAGCTTTATGTACCTTATGTCATTGTCACTCATCATTAGCAAATAGGGACGAACATCCTTATTTTATAGAAGAGGAAACCATGCCTCTAAGAGGGTGAGTGATTCTCAACAGTCACATGGCATGTGCTATCTGTACCCTTCAGTAAAGAAGGTATTTGTTAAATTCTAGGATCGGGGGCAAGACAGATGGGAGGGTCTCAGTGAGAAACACTCATATTCACAAAAGGTACTAGGTAGACAGATAGATAAATAAATAAACAAATAAATAAACAAACAAACAGAGATAAAAGCTAGTAATAGCAGAGATTTGATGGGAATCCAGATCTTTGATTCCTAGTCCAGTGCTCTTTCCTTTATGTAAGGTGGTGGGAAGCAAGTCTTAGGTCCAGATCTGGCAGCTGCTTTAATTTAGGATCTTAAGCCAGAAGCAGCAGCACCCTAAACAAAAAGCATCATTTTAACTTCTCTGCATTTCCCACATTTTCAACAATGAGCATGCCCCTACTTTCATAATCAAAAACAAACAGAGGGGGCAAAATGCATCCTTCTGAGTGGGCTGGGGCTTGTAGAGGGATCCTTGGATTTGCTCTGGGATGTCTTTGGGGCCCTGCACTTGTGGACACTCTGATTCATCCCCACAGGCCACCTGGTCCACCTTATGGGCTGGGGAGGGCTTGATGGGTGGAGGGAAGCAGAGCTGAGGAGCTGGGGAGGAGCTGGAGAGGACTGCTGGAAGGTTCCACTGAGGTTACAATGAGTAGAACCAGACATGGGAGTTTCCAGGATTCTGCAGACCCGTGAACTCCCTGAATTGTAAGCTGTATGGTGTGTGTGCAGTTTCCAAGGAGGGGGCCCATAACTTTTGCAAAAGGGCACCCCATGACCTTCCAAAAGGTAGCCCCGGATTATAACGATGACCCAAGACATGAGGGTTAGGATGACTGGTCAAATGAGGGCCAAGAACCCTAAAACACTTACTGCCCCTCTGAAAATAACTGGTGCGGGGCAAGATGAATGAATAGGACAAGGTCCTGCCTCATGGACTCACAATATTAATTTAGATCTTGCTTTTTTCCCTGAGCCCATTCTCACCCCCATTCCAAAGTATTTCGGAGACAGGCAAGAGATTAGTTGCTCCATTAAGCCCTTCCATTCTTAGACACTCTCCTCTTCCTCCTAGACCTGTGGCCGATGGACTCCAGGTCCTTCATCTATGGACTGTGCACCCCCAGTTTTCTATTTTGCCTTTTACCCAGTGTCTAGAGCCCTGATTTGTGCTGTTACCAACTTTCTCCCCAGGTGCCTCCTAAAAAGCTGGCCACTCTCATGTCTCAACAAGCACTGATTCCATTCCACCAACACTGATTCAGCCCTCACCGTGTGAGGGTGTTGTGAAGGAGACACAGATGGTTGGATAAGGCCCCTAAGTCTAGCCTGGGAGGCTGCAGGCTAATAGCAGGACAGATAACACTCACGTGCCAGGCTAGGGGGGAAGGGAAGTGAGAACCCCTTAAGAGGGTGACAGCTAACAGGCTGGGGGTTAAGGGGTGGCGTCCTGAACGTGCTCCAGAGCTGTGTGAAGGTGGAGAAGGATTGCTTTACAAAGGATGGGGGTGGTGGGGGGAGGGGTGATGAGAAGGAAGGTGAGAAACGTTAGAGGTGGGTTGTGACCAATTGGCCAGACCAAGGACCTTAGTGTTCCACTAAGGAATTTGGATTTTATCAAGACAGTGCATAGGTGGCATTGAAATTTTTTTAGCAGAGGAGGTGGGCTCTGTGCTTAGATGTAAGCTTAAGACCACATTGTAGAGGATGAGAGAGCAAGGAGGGGGCTTTGAGACTGGGATATGTGATGCTAACGTAGGGTCCAGTGGGGATGGCGGATAATGGGGCCCTTTCACTACAGCAATGGGCAGGACCAGCTACAGAGTTCGTGGGGCCCAGTGCAAAAGGAAAACGCAGGGTCTCCTGTACAAAATTAACAATTTAGTAACAACAGAGCATTAAAACAAGTGGGGGTCCCTTCTAAGTATGGGTCCGTTTGGCTGCGCAGGTCACATACCTGCAAAGCTGGCCTTGGCCGTGGGACTAGGCAGGATGAGTCAGACAAGAGCTCTGGGAAGCCGGGCCCCAGAATTTAGTAATCTGTTGGACATGGGACGTGAGGAAGCAATCCAGCTGACAGATAACCCTCCTACACCGGGTGCCAGGCCACCCTTCTGCTTTCTGGGCACCCTCCTTGGTGTGACCAACTCTAGCTTATTAACATGTATAAACTTCACCCACTCCTCCTTTTCCTGCTACCCTCACCCCAGACCTGCTCCTGTAGAGTTCCTATCTAAAGGTTAAAAACTATGGTGTGTCAGCTGGGCATGGTGGCTCACGGGTCACACCTATAATCCCAGCACGTTGGGGGCGGGCGGATCACAAGGTCAGGAGTTTGAGACCAGCCTGACCAACATGGTGAAACCCCATCTCTACTAAAAATACAAAAATTAGCCTGGCGTGGTGGTGTGCACCTGCAATCCCAGCTACTCAGGAGGCTGAGGCAGAAGAATTGCTTGAATCTGGGAGCCAAGATCGCACCACTGCACTCCCACCTGGGCGACAGAGGGAAACTCTGTCGGCCCCCCCCCCCAAAAAAAAAGAAAGTAAAAAGAAAAGAAAAATGCTAACTGGGTGTTGGGTGTGGTGGCTCATATCTATAATCCCAGCACTTTAGGAGGTTGAGGTGGGAGGATTACTTGAGGCCAGGAATTTGAGACCACACTGGCCGACATAGTGAGAACGTATCTTAAAAAAAAAAAAAAAAAAAAAAAAAAATCTTTGGTGTCAGTCTCCAGTTCTCTCTCCCCATCTCACCCCTCCCAGCATCTTACTTCCTCAATGTGCTCCCATTCTTATGGCCTCCCCATAGCTGCTTTTCTGGCAGGCCCATATCAGCTCAGCTCTAGATTACCCATGAAATCCTCCCATCCATCCCCCAGACTCCGGACTCCTCCCCCACTCTCAAATAAAACACTCATCCCGCACACAGCCGCCTCAGCGATGTTCCCAAATGCTATCCGGATCTGGTCACTGAGTAAGATCCCTCATTGGGGACTGTCCGGGCCAAAGACTAAGACCCAATTGAGTCAAACAGCACAAGGCCCTCTGTTGCCTGACCCTGCTTAATCTGCTAATAAATACCAGAAGGGCCTTAGTCTCCCACGTACCTCCAGTACGCACCATGCTGGGTTTTGTGTTTTTTTGTTTTCTTTACCTCAAGCAGTTTCCTCTGCCTGGAATCACCCCTCCTACTTCGTAGTCTGGCTTACAATTCCTCGGAATTGGCCTCAGCCCTCATCTCCTCTGGGAGGCCTTCTCCAGCCCACGCCCCACCCTGCCACACCCCTGCTGGGCGCTGTTCCCTACGGAATACAGGCCCTCCCCTCCCCTCTGGGCTGGGGGCAGCTGGAGCTGAGTACAAGTCTTACTCACGTTGGTGCCGCCAGCCCCAAAACAAAGCCTGGCCCACGTGGGTGCTCCACGTACGTGTGTGGCTCTGGGCTGAGATATCGGGGGTGGAAAGAGCCGGTAACAGAAACAGAACGTGCTGGAGGAAGAGCAGGTTGCAGGGAAGGCTGGCACAGATAACCACAAAGAGAAAGAAGGCCCCCGCATCACGTCTTCACCAAGACCCCACTGGCAAGGCGAGGACAGCGCCTTTTGGTGAATGCAGCCGTGACCCAGAGGCAATGCCGGCTGTTCTGGTGTCTGATTTGATTGCATCTGATTTCAGAATTTGATCTCTGCTTCCTTCTGAAAACCTCCTTCCCTTATGTCAGTTGTCAACAAGCCCTTGTCTAGTGCGGGCAGACTGTTTTCCATCAAGCAGTCCCAGCCAGGCTAACAATAAAATGGTTGGCAGTGAGCTTGGGGGCAGCAACCTGTTTCCATCCACTTGTCCCCACAGCTAGGGGAGCCCTGGCACACAGCTGACCCTCAATAAATGCTTACTGAATGGGTGAGTTGTGTCTGCTTCCCCAGGAATAGGGGTGGAAGGCCTGAAGCCCCTGGGAACCGGTGGGGGCAGACAGCCTGAGATTAAACTTGATCCACAGATAATCCCCCAAATCCAGAAGCCACCTGGACAACAGTTGGCTGAACTGAGCTCCACCGTGGGATACACGCTGATGCTACTGATGAGTTCACCACGGATTTCCCCGGGACCAGAAAACAGCTCCTCAAAATACAACTTATTATTCTAATCATTATTGGAGAGTGACAGAGAAAAGAGCGTCAATCCTTTGAGGGCAGAATCCATTTAGGGAGATTAAATGGCTTTTCTCACCGCCGATCCCCAACCCCCGTTTTTACTTTTAGAATCTTTATTATGAAAAATTTCAAACATACAGAAAAGTGGAGAAAACAATATAACGAATTCGGCCACCCATCACCCAGCCTCAGCGATGACCAACCCGCGCCCGACCCCTCCAGTCATCCATACCCCACCCCTCGAGGCAAATCTCCCACGTCCTCCCCTTACACGCGCAGACCTCAGTAGCGACAGGAATCCGTTCCGGACTCCTCTGCGGCCCTGGCCGGCTCCCTCGGCCCTGCTCAGGGCGGCACGGGCGGGTTCTCGGCCCACGTCCGTGAAGCCGAAGGCCGGATCGTGCGGCGCCGCCCCGCCTCCCACGGCGCTTCCTCCTCGGTCCGCACCGCGGGGGTCACTGTGGCCCGGAGCGCCTCGACACACGGCCGGCAGCCGCGGGTGATGCGCGAGTGAGTCCCTCAGCGCAGCGCAGAGGAGAAAACGAGGAGGCGCCTTCCACTTCCTCTTGCTCTAATGCCGGCACCCGCCCCGCAAGTCCCTCGCCCCCGCTGCCCCGCCCCCGGTAGGGCGTGGCCACGGCCCGAGGGGCGGGGAAACACCCATATTTGGCCTTATATGGGCAGCCGCGTCACGGACGGTACTCATTCACATAAAACGCTGCGCGGCCGGCGGAATCCCCGGCTTCTGTGGCGGCGAGCGGCCGGGGTGGGTATCGAGCGCGCGGGGCGAGAACGCGGAGTTGCGCCGCCGCTCGGGCGCCGGGCTCCGTCGCGGCCGTAGCCCCGCGGGTCGCCCTCCCGTGCCTCGCCCGCGGGCATCCTGGCCGTGGGCACCCGCGGGGCGCGCGGCGCGGGGCCGCTGGCCGGCGGCGGCGGCGGCATGAAGGTCACGTCGCTCGACGGGTGCCAGCTGCGCAAGATGCTCCGCAAGGAGGCGGCGGCGCGCTGCGTGGTGCTCGACTGCCGGCCCTACCTGGCTTTCGCCGCCTCGAATGTGCGCGGCTCGCTCAACGTCAACCTCAACTCGGTGGTGCTGCGGCGGGCCCGGGGCGGCGCGGTATCGGCGCGCTACGTGCTGCCCGACGAGGCGGCGCGCGCGCGGCTCCTGCAGGAGGGCGGCGGCGGCGTGGCGGCCGTGGTGGTGCTGGACCAGGGCAGCCGCCACTGGCAGAAGCTGCGGGAGGAGAGCGCCGCCCGTGTCGTGCTCACCTCGCTGCTCGCCTGTCTGCCCGCCGGCCCGCGGGTCTACTTCCTCAAAGGTGAGCGCGCGGGGTCCCTGCCACGCTCGCCCCTCCGGCGCCCCCGGGTCCCTTCCCTGTGCCGGGGCGCCATCCTACACCCTGGGACCGGGAGAGTCACCACCTGCCGGAGTCTGCACTCTGGGGCTTGTTGTGCGTTTGGGAGGGCACTGCAAATGTCAACACTCAGAGCTCCCCCTCTTCCCCACCCGAGTTCCTCGAAAGCGCCTGGCAGCCGGTTTGTCCGCCGGGCTGGGTGGAGTTGGTTATGCTGCGGGGTTGCTGCTGCTTAGCAGTTTGGGGACCGTCGGCCCGTGCTGGGCACGAGCCCCCTTTCAAGACCCGAGCTTCGCCGCTGTCGCTGGGGTCAGGGCTTGGGGCCTTCCTGATAGACTGATCTGGTGGGATCAGCAGGTCGCGACCCCTTCCCCCATGGTGTGGCGCCATGGTGCCCCCCTTCCTCCCGCCTAGCCACCTGTGTCTTCACCGACCCCTCTTGACTTTTTGACCTGGCGAGTCCCTTCCCTTTCCATTTCATTTTATTGCTTTTTATTGTTTCCCTCCGGCCTCTTCTCTCCTAGATCTTTCTCTAGCTCAGTTTGGAGCTCACATCCTTCCCACCCTTTTCACCTCCTCCCTCCTCCGCCCCAGGATTATCCTTGGGACCCATCCTGAGCCGAGCCTACAGCCGGCCAGCCAGGAAATAGAGGTGCGCGGGGGCAGGGTGGTGTGGAGATTCTGCGGCCTTTGATTTGACACCTCCCGGAGCTACCACCACAGGCCTGCCCATTTCACCTGCCGGGAAGATAACTTTGGCTTCTAGTGGTGGGTGGGTGATTGACTCTCAAAGTCCAAAGCACTGGTTTTTTCTGGGTCACTTCCTATGACTGCTCCTGCTTTGTATTTGAGTCCTTTGTAACCTCAAATGACACCCGGGGAGACCTGACCCACATGAAGAGATGAGGGCTCAGCCCCAGCAGGGCCCCAAGGCCGTGCCAGCCCTGGCGCAGGCACCTTGGAATGTAACAGTGATGGGGATCAGAGCTCGGTGCAGGGAGCCGGCGCCGAGAGTTAGGAGCCTGTTTTAAAGCCGTGCAACTTGAGTTTCACACACTCCGGGCCTGGAAGATTCTGGAGACAGTTCCCCTCTCTGCTAGCACCTCCTGCTGACTGGTCCCCTGTTGATTTCCTGTTGAAGAGATAACAGAGGTAGATGGTAATCGTCTTTCTTCTGGCAGCCTAGCCCCCAGGGGATAGAGGGATGGCCTTCTGGCTCTGCAGAGGTTTCAGCGCGGCTCCTGATTTCTTTCTCTTCCCAATATGGTTTTTGTCTCCTGTTCTTAGGAAAAGTTTATGCCTCCTAAGTAGCATGAAAGAGGTTCCAGGAGACCCTTCCTGGTCCCCGCTCTGCTCCCCATGCTTCTCTAAGCAGGCCCTGCTGACAGTTTAGAAGTTACCGCCACAAAGTAGGCAACTCTGTAGACTCACATCTCAGGAAAACTGTTCAAATGTTTTTTAAAAGAAGGTAACATATACACAGGTACAAATTTGAACAGCATGAAGGCCATATGATGAGAAGCGGGTCTTCTGCATATCTTAGAACCCAGTTCCACTCCCCAGAGACAGCCAACTATTTCTTGTTTACCTTTAGATAATTTTTCATAAGAATCTTAGAAATAGATTGATTTTGTATAGTTCCTGTCTTGCCTCTTGTAATCCTAGATCAGGGAGACTTGTCCATATCTGACCATACATGTCTGTTTCACATTGAACCGGTCTCCTGTAATGGCCATTAGGTTGCGTCCGGCCTCACTGTTGCAAGCAGTGGGGTAGATCTCCTTCTCCATGTGCTCTTGTGTGTGCAGTGCCTTTCAGTGAATCATGAGAATTGCCAGGTCAAGAATTATATGCATGTTAAATTTCAGTAGAAACTGCTTCATGCCTACCCTTATAACACTACTACTAAACTTTAAATTGTTGCCAGAGAAAATTTTTATTTCTTAACTCATGTGCAGATAGGAGTTCAGGTTTTAATCTGGTGGCATCTGAGATCTTGGCAGGGTCAATGCCTTTTTACACTTTCCATAATCCCCTGTCTCCCAAACAACCACTAAAATGAAATGGTGATGACTGAATTGCGTGGTCAGTGCTTATTTATATATAGTTTCTGTGCTGTCTCTGTTCCCTGGTAATGTGGTGGTGATTGAAAGCAGACTCATTCCAAAAGAAGGCTGAAGTAGCTCTAAGAATTGCCATGGCTTTTGCAACTTAAGTGAGGCACCAGAGAGGAATGTTCTGTCTCTCCACACCTCTGATGGGAGTGGGTGAAAGACTGAGACCATTTAATCTGTAGGATTCCTCTGAATCCCAGCTTGAAGAGGCAGGGCCCTGTTTATCTGTCCCTGGACTAAATTTTGTCAACAGCAGGCAGGATCCAACCCATACCCGAACCTCCTATCTGTCCTCCCGATAGCCAACTCTGAAGTAATCTATTTAAAGCCAGAAGATGGGGTAGCCTGAAAATTTCCTCTTCCCCAACCTTCATTCTGAAGTTTGGGAGGGCCCAGGTCATTCTTAACTCCAAATTCCCATCCAAATCCTTGTTTGTCTCCTGGAACCCATAATGTTGAGGTCTAGGCACAGGAAGTGATCAGGTGGTTTACTGACTAGGGATACCTCTTCCAAGGAAGCTGTGGGTCAGTGTGAGCCTGTGTCTTTCTCTCTTGACTGCTGGAAGGTAAGGGGCCCAGGGGCTGTGGCAGAGCATGGGAAGCTAAACTGCCTATAGCACCACCTTGCACCTCCGCAGTGGCCTCCCGTTATGGTGGGGAGCATGGTCATTGGGGAGGACCGAGAGCTCACGGGCAGGCGCAGTGGGCTGCTAGTGAGGTGACCACAGAGGAGATCTGGGTGTACTAAGTGGGGGCGGGGCAGTTCCAGCAAGCTGAGAGGAAGCAGTAATGGCAGGATGACTCATTCTAGGAATTGGCTGCAGCTTCTGGGAGGGAGTTGGAGACTGCCTTGTAATCCATTAACCATTTGTCTACTGCAGGGCTTTAAAAAAGCCAGCATCACAACACCCAAAGTCACAAAAGAAAAAGGGGGTTCTTTGGAAAATTTGTGGTCTCAGAATGCATGTTTAATGGATCTGACTTCAAGTGAATTCTCTAGGCCAGAAAAAGACAAGTGGGCTTTCTGGAGGCCCTGGGAAATGCCTCAGGTTGCTCTCTGGGTTACCAGCAAAGGAGTTTCCCAAGCAAGGGTGGCCTGTTGCACCTGGCAGCCCTTAGCATTCTGAGGGTTCTTCCCCACTCAGATGGGCCCAAGAAGGCTTACTTACATTTGCAAGTTTCTGTGACTTGCTCAGAGGGTTGTTTTTTTTGTTTTTGTTTTTGTTTTTTTTTGGTCGTTTGCTTTTTTGTTTTGTTTTGTTTTTGTTTGTTTTTTTTTTTTTTTTTTTTGAGACAGAGTCTCTCTCTGTTGCCCAGGCTGGAGTGCAGTGGCATGATCTCCGCTCACTGCAAGCTCCGCCTCCCGGATTCACGCCATTCTCCTGCCTCAGCCTCCTGAGTAGCTGGGACTACAGGCGCCCGCCACCACGCCCGGCTAGTTTTTTTGTATTTTTAGTAGAGACGGGGTTTCACTGTGTTAGCCAGGATGGTCTCGATCTCCTGACCTCGTGATCCGCCCACCTCAGCCTCCCAAAGTCCTGGGATTACAGGCGTGAGCCACCGCGCCCGGCCTCAGAGGGTCGTTTTTACCTTAAATCCATTTGGAGAGGTGTAAATGTAATATTAAGGATTCTGAGAGTCATACATGCTATAAGTTGACTTATTGATTGGTTGGGGGGGGCGTGCAGGAGGAGTAGAGGAGAAGTAGGAAAAGTGGGGATAAGAAGATAGGGTGGTCACGAAGGTGACAGAGACAGTTTTTGCTCAGGAGGGCTGAGAATTAAATCCAGAAGTCCTTATTCTTTCAGTTGATTTAGAAGGTAGTTAACTGGATTGATGACTTCAAATTGGACCTAGAAAGGATTGTCAGCAGTGTTCTTAGCACCTTGGGAGTGAGAAGCCAGGCTATTTTACTGCCCTGAGTTGAAACCTCATATCAGCCTCCATTTCCTTATGAATGGAGGAGGTACCAGCTAGAATCCTGCTTAGAGCAGATGGGCTGGGGAAGAAGGCACTTTAGGAGCCTATCTTCTCGCCAATTAATGAAATTTTGCATAATCACGCCTTCCTTTTAGATAAACAAGAGAGAAAATAGCCTTTGTTTTCTGGAGGGGTTTGGTTAATATTTGCCAGATGCTAGATACTTTCTTTCACAGTTTAAGCTGCTTCTGATAGACACAAAAAGTTAATCATTGCCTCTGAAGGAGTTCTTTTTAGAGGTTTGTGTGTGCGTAGAGTCCCTTTCTGTTCTAAATCTGTTTGCTGGTTTTGCTCAATTTTTAATGACCACAATCTGTATTGGCTTATTATTATTATTATTTAACTGTGTAACCCTCAGAGTATTGATTACCTATGGGTATTTTCTGACAGGGTGAGAAATTGATGCTAACCATCTGTCTCACCTTTTTGTTTTTTTTTGTAGGGGGATATGAGACCTTCTACTCAGAATATCCCGAGTGTTGCGTGGATGTAAAACCCATTTCACAAGAGAAGATTGAGAATGAGAGAGCCCTCATCAGCCAGTGTGGAAAACCAGTGGTAAACGTCAGCTACAGGCCAGCTTATGACCAGGTACATGATGGGGAAGAGGTATCCTGAGTGGTATTCTGGGCTCCTGTCTGCCTTCTTTCCTCAGCACCTGACTGTTCTCTCCCCACTCTGCAACGATGGTTGGTTCTTTTGTGGATCAGGGTGTTGGCAAAATCCCCTGGCTTTAGGGAGCCTCTGTTGCTTGCCAGCTTGAGTTTCCATCCAAGAGTAAATGGGCCTCCTTCCAGCAAACAAGCTGACAAGAGCAAACCAGCCACAGGATGCTTGGCAGCTTCTGCGGAAAAGGGGAAGTGAAAGCTACATTATTGTCATCTGGCTTCGGAGGTTCAGAGAAGCTTTGAAATACTGGTCTAGGTTTCCCTGAAGACATTTCAGAGTTGACTTTCAGGCTTCCTGTGTTGCTTTTCTCTGTAATTGTCCACGCTCTGCAGTTTCTGCAAAGCATCCCGGTACCTGTCAAGGTGTGTCTTGTTGGTATGTTTAACTGAAACTGGTGTTGGTGGGGGTTCTATAGAGGAAGTCCTGTTTGGGTGGCTAAGTAGGCTCCTCTAAGGGGTTCTAATGCTTACAGTTCCACAGATACTGAAACCAGAGGAAATCAAAAGATACTAGAGGGCTTCATGTTTCTGTAAACTAGTGAGTTTTTATGTTTCTTCTAAAAATGAGTGCTTTGTGATAACTCATTAAAGGGAAAAATAAAGTGGAAGGGGGTTACGTAGTACCATCCAGGAAAATGAAAAAGCAGATGAGAATCCAAATCTGGCAGAAACCAGAGGTAAAAACCTGCCTACTCATTTTATGGAAGGGAAGAGAAGTGTTCTGTGACAAGTGAGATTCTTGATTTTGCAGAGTCCTGCAGCTGGTTCAAGGCAGCATCAGGCTCAGAACCCCTTTCTCTCAGCAACCTGTTCTGATTATTTCAGGACCTTGTTCTGTTTTCCGCATGGCCTCTAATCTAGACACCTGACCTGGTGGGAGTAACCTTTCAAACTTTTCACGTAAACCAAGAACATATCCAAATCATAAGAAGAAAGATTGCTAGATGCTAAAATGCCAGCTCCCTGCCATGAGCAAAACCCTGTCCCTGGGGATAAACTTCGAAGCAAAGCCAGGCGACCTTTTCTTGAACGGGCTCCTTGGTCAGGAAGCCTATTAGCTTGTCCAGATGCCAGGGTTAGGATTTGTTTTCCTTTATTAAACACCCTTACAGTGTATGACGAACCCATGGCTTTCAAGCTGTGGACATCTGGCCTCGCTAGATTTCTACTTTTGTTTGTTTGTTCGGGTTATATTTTCCCCCCATTTCTCAGAAAGTGAAAGAGAAATAAGAATTGGCAGAATGTTGTGAAAGCATAGCACATCTCTGGCCAAGTGAGGGGTGAGAAGGCCCTGATGTGTCTTCAAGATTCATCTGGGGAACCCCCTAATGCTATTTCTTAGAAACGCTTCTGCATTTAGAGCAGCCAGGCGAGGTCATGTTAACTTTTGGGGTTTCTGAAGGCCTTTGGCTTCTTCCCTCTTGGTCTAAACAGAAGTTCAAAAAGGGAAAGAAATGTAGTTTCAGGGGTGTGTTCGGCTAAGCTCCAAAAGAAATTGGATAGATTCCAGGTCTGGTGTATCAGCAATTTCCAGGCACTCAGGAGAGGAGGAGATCTTGATTCAACCCTCCAGCCTGCTCCTTAAAGGGCGAGCCTGTTAGTGTCCATTGGTGGGGACCCGTAAGTCATCAGTGGCCACATGAATCTGGACTTGGAACTCTGACTCCTTTCCCAAGAACTTTGTACCACCTCTGCTGTTTTCCTGATTTCTAGCTGGTGAGGATGCTGTGCCCAGGGAGTGGGTCCAGCTCAGGTCAGGACTAGACCTGCTTGGATTGCCTAAAACCCTGTGTCTTCCCCGTGGAGAGAAGCCACGTTCTGTTCATTCTTCAATCCCAGTGACAGTGGCAGCTATGTAACGTGCCAGGTTTTAATGCATTCATTATCCCATTTACACCTTACCAATTATCCAGAGAGGATAGGTATTATCTCCTGTTTAGAGACAAAGGTCATAGGTTAAAGAAACTGTCCAAGATCACATCAGGTAGTAAGCATGGAGCTCTGGAACTTAACCCAAGAGCTCTGCTGTCTGACGCCCAAGCCCAGGTTCTTAACCGTTGCACCACTTTGCCACCAGGAAGGCTGCTCTGTATGCATGGAAGTTTGGAGAGGTTTTGAAGAGGGGATGCAGATGGACATTTTATCTCTAGAGGAAGAGAGGAAAGCAGGGAATTTTTTCCTTCCTGTCTTTACCTGAAATACTTTCTCATATTGATCACTATTGAAATGGAGTCAGACAAGGCCTTGCATCTCATGCTACACCATCAGTTTTGGGTTTCAGCCCAGCTCTATCACTGACTAGCTCTGACTTGGACAAGTTATTAAATGCATCTGAGCCTCAAGTTGCCCATCTGTAAAATGGGAATAATGTTACCTACCTCACAGATTTTGTGAAATTGGTATGATGTAGGCACATCTAAAGGATTAAGCCCCCAGAAGCCAGCCACAGTAGATGCTGATAAAAATACCAGTTGTTATTATTACCTTATGTAAAATCCTCTGTAATTTTCTTCCAAGTGACTGAACTGGCCTTTGCTTAAACACTTGAGTTCTTAGGAAACAAAAAGCTAACGCCGGGTGCGGGGTAAATTGAGAATTGCCTGTGGCTGGCCCCTGTCCCACGCACCCTTCCCTGTTATGGATCTGGCTGAGAGTTTCCATTCCGCTCTTATTCCAGGACAGGAAATGGAAACACAGGAAGCAGATGGTTGGCATGGGAAAGGCTCCCAAAGACATAGCCACTGTCACCCAGCCCCGTGTTTCCCTCTCAGCCTCTAAGGGCTCCCATTTTTCCAATCATCACTGACTTTTCTGCAACCTTTAGAGCCCTGTAAATGCTGAGACTGCCAGAGTCTAACCGGTGGTTCATTTTAGTTTTGCCTCAAGGTGGATGGTCTCTGGTTCCCCCTTGACTAGAAACCTGGGGTGTGGGTAGCCTCCCAAAAGGATGGCTCTGTAAGTAGGTCTCACCAGCACCCCCAACAAACCTCCGTGTGAAGAAGGTCAGAGGCGAGGAAGCCCCTCTGCTTGTGGCCTGACAGCATTTTTTATCTAAAGATTCTGAGTAGGTAGTGGTTATTTTCATTTCTAAAAAGCATACTTTTTTGTTGGGGGTGGAGGTGCATTTTAACATCTCTAAAACCTGGATGCATCTTAGGATCAACAGTGTCTTAGGTTTGATGAAATACACTATATAGGCTAGGCTTGGTAGCTCATGCCTATAATCCCAGCATTTTGGGAGGCTGAGGTAGGAAGATCGCTTGAGGCCAGGAGTTTAAGACCATTCTGGGCAACATAGCAAGAACTCAGCTCTACAAAAAACAATTATAAAATTAGCCATACGTGGTGGTGCATGCCTATAGGCCCAGCTACTTGGGAGGCTGAGACGGTGGGATCTCTTGAGCCTAGGAATTTAAGATTACAGTGAGCTATGATTGTGCCACTGCACTCTAGCCTGGGTGACAGAGCAAGACTCCGTCTTTCCAAAAAGGGGAAAAAAAAAAATACGCTATATAAAATGCCAAGGCTGTAAAGGAGGACACACACCATGTTGAGTCCTGGTCCATTTTAGCTGTAAAGAAAGTGAGACTGTCCCAAGGCAAAGAGGCTTGCCCTGGTACTCTCAGGGCAGCTGTAACTTCAACACAGCCCCATAGATATTTCCCATGATACCACATGGCTTCTCATCCTTGTCAGCACAGGAAGAATGCCATCATATCCTACCTCCTTGATGTGTGCAAAAATGTGAACTCTTTGCTGTGTGGATTTTGCTGTCATTGAGTCACAAGGCAGCCACGTAAGGTAGAGTTGGCCAGGAGATACCACCCACGCTCAGTTGAACTGCCCTGGCTCTGAACTCTACTGGGAAACCAGAAAGGGAACCACCCATCTTAAGCAGCAAATAGGTCAGAGTTGTTTTTTCCTCTCTCAAATGAACAAGCTAATCCAATATTTCCTGATTGTCCTTTGTCCCTGCTTCCAGGGTGGCCCAGTTGAAATCCTTCCCTTCCTCTACCTTGGAAGTGCCTACCATGCATCCAAGTGCGAGTTCCTCGCCAACCTGCACATCACAGCCCTGCTGAATGTCTCCCGACGGACCTCCGAGGCCTGCACAACCCACCTACACTACAAATGGATCCCTGTGGAAGACAGCCACACGGCTGACATTAGCTCCCACTTTCAAGAAGCAATAGACTTCATTGGTAGGTTTAGCCATTCCCCCTCAGTTATTTTGGGAGCCCGTTTGGGGCATGTGTTCTTGACTTTTGATGCCCTGATGGAAGCTACCTTCACTGAAAGAAAAGTGTCTTGTATATGCTACTGCTAAGAGTTGGAGCCAACATGGGATGCAGCTACCAAAAAGGTGGAAGGGAGGATTTAAGTTGCCATTAATAGGAGCTTTAATTTGCAAGATAAATGAATTAATATAATTTTATGGCAGTACTCACTGCCGATTTTGTTATTGTTTCTAGCTGGGCAGAAGCTGAGCGCATCCCTGCGTAATGCTCCACACAAGGAAAGCAGGGGAAAGAACCTCCCTAACTGTGCTTCTACGTAGATTGGGTTTATTTTTAAAAGCAAACAGAAGGATTCAGAGAGCACTACTTACGCACTGAGCCCCAAGGGCCCCCAGCAGCTTTCCATACTTTTGGCGAATGGCTTGGGGCAATTTGTTTTGCATTTTCAGCTAATTTTGGATTAAAGATAGCACTTGACTCAAGCTCCGTGCTGTATGCACAGAAAAGTTGGCATCTTTTGCCTTCTTTCTGCATTCTTGTTAGGCAGTTATGTATTCCATTGCATAGACCTAAAAACCAAGGCCTTGGCCTCTGATCCTTCCGCCAGGAAAGGGCTATGGCCTTAGGGTTTCCAGGTGCTCTGTGTTGCGTGGGTTGTTCTCCCATATGGCATCTTCTCCCCCATCCATCTTGCTAGGAGGCTGCCCTGACTTTTTTCTGTTTCAGATTTGCAAGTACCACTCTCTAACCTTGTGGTCATGCCCCGCTTTCCAGCGCCCATCTTCCTCTTTAACATACGTAGTTGTTGAAACTGACGCATGAATTTTCTATATCTTGTTCCAAGGGATGTTGGAGGAGGAAAGGCAGGTGTTAGCACAGCAATAATTACTTAGCGCAGGTAGCAATTAAAGGCCCCCCTTGAGCCACATGGTGGCTCTCTGTTCACCACACAATTTCTGCTCCCCAGGAAACCTGACGAGAAACTCATCAGAGGCAAAAGGCCGAGCCTGTCCTGCTTGTCCCCTGAGCCTCCGGGCTAAGATCATTCCTTTGGAGTCTGAAAGGCAGCCAAAATGATGCGTTCAGGGTGGGAAACCCTTGACTTGTTCTCCCTGTCCCTGGGAATGCCTTGCCCTTCTCAGCCTGTTGTTTAATTACCTGGGTAGCTACTTCATGAGGTCATGAAACACGCCCCCATCCAGTTCTCAGAACCTTCCTTCCCCATCCTGTGTGTGTATTGTGTCTGTGTACACACAATCCACAAACCCACAGCGTTTCGAAAGCACAGGATGCTTTTTCTTTTGGCCCTTCCATTGCCCTGCTAATGGAAGGAGAGACTGGGCCTCCCCAGTGAGCCATGTGCTGAATATACACTGACCCCTTCCAAGGGAAGAGGGCCATGTGGAAGGCAGGCCCCGAGGTGTCGAGCGGGCTCCAGAGACAATGCACTCTGGACCCTTTGCATTCTTGGATGTGGCACTAGGCCAGTTAAAAGCTAAACTTCGAAGGAGGCCAACAGAGGAGTGAAGGGAAATAGGAGTCTGACCCTATAATTCCAGGGACTTGGGGGTCAGACCCCTTTGAACTAATTTGAAGAGACTGTTTTGTTTGTTTTGAGTCAGACTGAATTGGAGGACACCCCTATTGAACTGCTTTGGGGTATCCTGTGGGGTTTTTGTTCAGATGGGGAAACTCTAGGATTCCTCCCTGATGCCTCAGAAATTTTACCTTTTAGATTTTGCAGATTGATTTGCATCCTTTGACCTTGGGGCAGGGAAGTGGAGGGTGGTAAGGGGAATGACTTTTTTTTTCTTTTGGCCCTTCAAAATCTTAAATGTGTTTGCTTACTGTAGCCTGCGTAGTGCCAGCTACATCTAACTTCCTGTGATGTAATTGTTTCCTCGCTAGCAAGAGAGGGAATTGGAAAGACTGTATTTTTTGTGGATTTGATGTGTATGTATCTTTAACCTTTCATCCCTTCCCATTTTTAATAGTTGTAGCTGGTTTTCTGGGGGCGGGGGCTGGGGGGTAGAGCAGGAAGGGAGGCATCCTCCCCTTTTTGTCATATTGAGCTAAAGAATGCTAACTGATGGTGGTAGCTTTATAGCAGCAACTCCCATTGTTGAGCAAGATGGAATTTGTGAAAGCCATTTATATCCTCCGTCTAGTAGGCGTCACTTAGCCAGGGCTATAATTAGTGGCCATGTGCTATTTATTGTGTGTTTGGTGGTGAGAACCCTGGGAGCTGAGCCAAGCATCCTGCCCTGGCACAGCAGGACAGGGTGCCTGGAGAGGCCGGAAGACCTCTACCAGGATTGGGGTTAGGTTATTACCCTTAGAATCAGACCTGGAGAGGCAAGAGTTGCTTCTCCAAGTCAGTCTTTGAGCCTGGGATGCTCTCCTTAGAAAAATGTGCGTGCCCAATAAAAATGTGCACAATTTCAAGGATGTTCCAGTGCCCTCTTGGAACCATCAGTGGAACCTAGGTTAAGATGGCATCCCCAGGAAGGGACTTCTCCAGGGCCATCGCCTCCAGAGGCAGAATCTGCAAGTATCCTGGGGAACTGTAAAGCCACTGTAAGGAACATAAAGATCCTACTTGGGGATAGTCTTTGCTGGGATCCCAAAAGCTCTGTCCTCACCAGTGGGGATTAAAGACTGGCAGAAGTGTAGTGTAGGGCCACGGCTCTTAACACAGGCACAACAGTTTCATATCTAGGTTACTCCAGTGTTTGATTCTTACGTTTTGCCATTGCCCTTAGATTCTAATCCCAACTGACTCCCACCATCTTTTCTTCCTTCCAGACTGTGTCAGGGAAAAGGGAGGCAAGGTCCTGGTCCACTGTGAGGCTGGGATCTCCCGTTCACCCACCATCTGCATGGCTTACCTCATGAAGACCAAGCAGTTCCGCCTGAAGGAGGCCTTCGATTACATCAAGCAGAGGAGGAGTATGGTCTCGCCCAACTTTGGCTTCATGGGCCAGCTCCTGCAGTACGAATCTGAGATCCTGCCCTCCACGCCCAACCCCCAGCCTCCCTCCTGCCAAGGGGAGGCAGCAGGCTCTTCACTGATAGGTCATTTGCAGACACTGAGCCCTGACATGCAGGGTGCCTACTGCACATTCCCTGCCTCGGTGCTGGCACCGGTGCCTACCCACTCAACAGTCTCAGAGCTCAGCAGAAGCCCTGTGGCAACGGCCACATCCTGCTAAAACTGGGATAGAGGAATCGGCCCGGCCCCAAGAGCAACTGTGATTTTTGGTTTTAAGACTCATGGACATTTCATACCTGTGCAATACTGAAGACCTCACTCTGTCATGCTGCTCCAGTGAGATAGTGAGTGGTCACCAGGCTTGCAAATGAACTTCAGACGGACCTCGGGGTAGGTTCTCGGGACTGAAGGAAGGCCAAGCCATTACGGGAGCACAGCATGTGCTGACTACTGTACTTCCAGACCCCTGCCCTTTCGGGACTGCCCAGTCCTTGCACCTCAAAGTTCGCCTTTTCATTTCAAGCATAAGGCAATAAATACCTGCAGCAACGTGGGAGAAAGAAGTTGCTGGACCAGGAGAAAAGGCAGTTATAAAGCCAATTCATTTTGAAGGAAGCACAATTTCCACCTTATTTTTTGAACTTTGGCAGTTTCAGTGTCTGTCTCTGTTGCTTCAGGGCATAAGCTGATCACCGTCTAGTTGGGAAAGTAGCCCCTAGCCCCACAGGGTTTGTAGGGACATGATCAGCATCCTGATTTGAACCCTGAAATGTTTTGTAGATACCCTCTTGGGTCCAGTGAGGCAGTTGGTTGAAGTAGCAAGATGTTGGCTTTTCTGGATTTTTTTTTTTTTTTTTTTTTTTTTTTTTTTTTGCCGTGGGTTCTTCACTGACCTTGGACTTTGGCGTGATTCTTATTCATACTTGAACTTGTCTCATTCCACCTCTTCTCAGAGCAACTATTCATTTGTGAAAAGAGTTTTTCAGATCATAGACCAAAAAAAGTCATACCTTCGAGGTGGTGGTAGTAAATTCCAGGAGGAAAAGGGTCCTTGCTGGGTATCCTGGGTCAGTGGTGTTGAAAACTGGTTTCCTCAGCTTCCTGTCCTTCTGTGTGCTTATGTCTCTTGTGACAATTGTTTTCCTCCCTGCCCCTGGAGTTGTCTTCAAGCTGTGGACTTCTGGGATTTGCAGATTTTGCAATGTGGTACTACTATTTTTTCTTTTTGTCTGTTGGTTATTTCTCCAGGGGAAAAGGCAATAATTTTCTAAGACCCATGTGAATGTGAAGAAAAACAGTATGTTACTGGTTGTTGTTGTTGTTGTTTTTTATAGTGTAAAATAAAAATAGGAAAAGGAAAAAAGCACTTCTTCTTGGTGAATTGGGATAAGGTAGAAATACCCTTGGGTGGGGACCCAGCTTGCTTCACTGGGATTTATTTCTAAATGAACAACAGGGTGATGGTGGTGGAGGTGCAACTATAGGTATGATGATACAGAATGTTGCTTTCCAAGTGAGGGGTTTCCCTAAGTTAACTTGCAAGAGAATTCCTTAGTGTAGGCCTCATAGGGAGGTGGTGAGAGTATCTGCCCACTGAGGGCCCTTCACTCCTATCACACTAGGCAAAAAGCTCTACTTGAACCTCAGATTTCTCACCTGTGAAGAGTGAGCTGAGTTAGATGATCCGAAGAGTCCCTTAAAGCATAAGGCCCTTGATTCCAGTAAGCCTGAGTGCCAAGCTTGTGGCCAGCCTCCCCAGTGCTTGGCATGTGGCAGACTCAGAAAAGGCTGGGTAAGTGGCCAAGGGATGGAGAAGTGAATGAGGTGAAAATTTGCCCTGCCTGCCTACCTGACCCCTCTTTCCACTCTTGCAACTAATTCTTCTAGATAATTCCCCGGGAGTTCCAAGGTAAATCCCTCAATGAGTAGGTTTAATCGACTTGCTTTGTAACTTCCTCTACATAGGTGGAGGAAGGAAGGGGCAGTTGTCAGCTTCTCCCCATGATTGGCTCTGCCTAGGCTCCAGCCTAACTCCTGGGGCCTGTTCCTAATCTGAGGGAACAGGGAGCTGGTTGGGGTTTATGCCATCCCAGTCACCTGATAAACACGGGGATTCCAGCCATACTTCTCAATGCTGGAGGGTTCAAAGGGCGTCTAGTTCTCCCGACATGCACTGTGTCAACAAATAGCAAGATGGTGGTGGAGCACAGGCAGCCCAGCTCTCTAAATTCCTCACCTCAAAGGCTTTGCGTGAGGTCTCCACCTGCCTTTCCTTTCCCCACCTCTCCATTCAGAGGTTCCTTGGAAAGTCCACAGATGAGAAGGTCACCCAGGGTTAGGATGCTGATTTTTTTTTTTTTTTTTTGAGATGGAGTCTCACTCTGTCACCCAGGCCGGAGTGCAATGGCGCCATCTCGGCTCACTGCAAGCTCCGCCTCCTGGGTTCACGCCATTCCCCTGCCTCAGCCTCCCTAGTAGCTGGGACTACAGATGCCCGCCACCACCCCCAGCTAATTTTTTTTTTTTTTGTATTTTTAGTAGAGAGGGGTTTTCACCGTGTTAACCAGGATGGTCTCGATATCCTGATGTTGTGGTCCGCCTGCCTCGGCCTCCCAAAGTGCTGGGATTACAGGTGAGAGCCACCGTGCCCAGCCAGGATGCTGAATTTCTTTTAGCCCACTCCCCTCATCTGTGTAACCAACGGCTTTCACAGTGAAGAGCACTAGACCAGAGAGGGAGAAGTTCTGGGTTCTAGCCCTTGCCCTGCGCCCAGCTCTCCAGTGCTTTAGAGCTAATCTCCAACCTCTACGGACTAGATTTCTCCAGGGTTCTAGCTGGTGCCTAATGCCTCTTGGTGTCCCATCTCTGAGCCTCTGACCAGCCTTGGAGTGTGTCCCTGAAACCTGCCCATTGTGTGGGCCTGTGCAGTTGTGGAGTGGCTGAAGGAACCTTGGGTAGGGAGAGCCAGGGAGTAGGAAGCTGGATGCAGGCTGGGGTGATGTGCTAAGCTCAGCCCACTTGCTGACATTTGCTTTATTGCATTAAAGTATTTCTCTGAAGGGTGAGTAAGTCCTCTAAATCAGGCATATGAGGATTGCTCATCAGCGGGTGAGTCACTGGAGGGTAAGCCAAGTGAAGCCCCACAGCTGGGGATGGCTCTAGAACCCTCACTCCACTTAATAGTCTCTTCATTAATTACATCTCCATTCTTGCCAAGACCAACTCTACACTGGCTTCCAGTGCCAGATGGGGAATTCAAGCTGATGGCGTTATAGATCCTTCATCCCTAAGTTTTGAGAAACACCTCTGTCGGTCTCCAAGCATCATCGCACATAGAGATGTGTTCAGGAAAAGAAAGATGTTAGTTCTGTCTTTCCCAGCTGTACCTGTAGGCAAACCCCCTCAGATCCACCCTAGCTTATGAGCTAGGCCCGATGGGGCAGGAGTTGTGTGAGCAGTCTCTACTCAGGATCCAGTGTGCTGGCAGAAGCACTGTGTACTGTGGATCTTCACTGTGTGAGGCCCTCAGGAAAATGCCTCCCCGATTTCAATACTCTGAACAGCTCTATCTCTTTGAGTTACTGGTAGTTCTTCTGAATACCATACAGGTCATGACTGCCCCTGTTTCCCTTCCTTGCTAAGGCCACCAGGCAGCTCAGAACTAAACTCTTAGCCCACTTCTGGCAGTTTTGTAGGAACTTAACATGAATTTTGGGTGTTGATTCCACCGTTTCCTTTAAAATTTCCCATCTTTATTTTTCTTTTACTTCCATTTCCTCATCATCCTTAAAAAAGAACAGCAAAACTTTTACACTCTCTTTAAATAGACTCCAGTGCGTTTATGGAATGAAATAGGGTATAAATATATAGAGAGTAGCCTGTGCATCCTCAGTGTTACTATTCTCCAGCTCACTTTGAAGGGTTCATCCATAAGACTGGGTTCCTTTACCTTTTCAGTGAGTCTGCCGAGTTCTGTATTATTTCTGAAATAGATTCTGTCCAGAGCCCAAACCTCATAGCTGGGGCCCTGGATCCTTGCCTCAGAATCACTGGCACTGCCATCTACTTTCAGCCTTGTATTCTGCTGCCAGTACGATTCTATGGGGAGTGCTGGCACTGATGGACAGATGCTCAAAGCTCCAGCACTGGCCCTCCTGACCGTTAACCACTGGATGGGATGGAGGGGACTCCCATGCTTAGATAACCATCACCTATCCATTTGACAATCAACCCCTGCTAGAACCTGGGATTCGGGGGAAAACAGCCATACAGCCATATGGCCCCACCCTCATGGGTTCCATGAGTACTGATGACTGTTCACTGGCTTCCTGTCCCAGCCTGGAGCCAGACTCCTTAGTTGGACCAATGTCCTTAGCCCCACACAGTGCCCTTCTCCAGTTCCCCTCTTCTAGGCTCCAGCTTCATCTTCTGTCAGTGGTTCAGCACAACCTCATACCCAAGCTCCTCAGATTTGCCAGCCTGTGGTTATGGCTGTGTTACCTGTGCTAACAATCCACACCCTACTCAGCCCATCCATTAGTCTCTCTTGCATTCTTCATTAACTTTATTTATTTATTTATTTATTTATTTATTTTTATTTTTATTTATTTTGAGAGGCAGTCTTGCCCTGTCGCCCAGGCTAGAGTGCAGTGGCCCGATCTTGGCTCACTGCAATCTCCGCCTCCTGGGTTCAAGCAATTCTCCTGCTTCAGCCTCCCAAGTAGCTGGGATTACAGGCTTGTGCCATCACGCCTGGTTAATTTTTGTATTTTTAGTAGAGACAGGGTTTCTCCATGTTGAGCAGGCTGGTTTTTAACTCCGGACCTCAGGTAATACACCTGCCTTGGCCTCCCAAAGTGCTGGGATTACAGGTGTGAGCCACTACCGACTGGCCGTTCATTAACTTTTTTATGAACACCCCACCTCCACCTCCCACCTCAGAGTTCAAAAAGAAATGAGCTCTTATTGAGCCCTAGCCTTTTCTGGGCTATTTGGTTAGCATCAGAAATGTTTATAAAGCACCTACTGTGTGCCACAAACCAACCTAGACACACAGGCATCATGTCTAATTCTCATCACAGCCTTGTATAATTTTTTTTTCGTCTCACTCTGTCACACAGGCTGAAGTGCAGTGGTGCGATCTCAGCTCGCTGCAACCTCTGCCTCTCGGGTCCAAGCAATTATCTGCCTCGGCCTCCTGAGTAGCTGAGATTATAGGCGTCCACCACCATGCCTGGCTAATTTCTGTAATTTTAGTAGAGACGAGGTTTTACTATGTTGGCCAGGCTGGTCTTGAACTCCTGACCTCGTGATCCACCCACCTCAACCTCCCAAAGTGCTGGGATTACAGGCATGAGCCACTGTGCCCACCCATAAATGATTTTATATCTCATTTTTACAGATGCACAAACTGAACCTCAGAAATATTAAATAACTTGCTCAAAGTCATGCAGCTAGCAAATGGTAGAGCTAGAATGAAGCTATTTCATTGATCTTGTACCCCTCTGAACACCTGGGGTATATAATAGGTACTTCTGTCCATTGGGCTTTCATTTGCAAGGAAGTCTCCTCAGTCTACATTAAGGAAAAGGGTTTGTGGATAAATGCAAATAGCACTGAATGCCCAGTTACACTCCATTCCAGCCTCATTGACTTTCTGACAATCCCTTAAACATGCCAACCTCCCTCCCGCCTCAGGACCTTTGCACATGCTGGTCCCTTTAACTGGAACCTTTCTCCTATAAATTCACCCTCCAACCGATTAACTCATACTGGTTTTTTGCCTCTCAGTTCAAAATTCATCTTCCCAGGGAAGCCCTCCCAGATGAGGTCAGGTGTCCCTGTTGGCTCTCTCATAGTCTATATCTTTTCTTCATATTTAATCAAAGTTTAAAAATTATTCATTTCTCTGTGGTTATTTTATTAATGTCATCTCCTTCAGACTAGAAGCACCAGGAGAACAGAGATTATATTGCGTTTCAAGAGTAACCAAGCACAGGGTTTGACTTATCCTAGGTGTTCAATGATTACTGGTTGAGTGAAGGAGTGAAAAAGTGGCAAACAGAATGAAACGCTGATTAGAAGCAGAAGCTGTTCTCTCCATTTCTCTCAGAGCCCCTATGACCCTCCAAATGCGAGTTCCTTTATCCTGGGTCTATTTGCTGGTTCTTCCCCAATCCTGGAGGAAGCAGATTCCTAGCCTTAGCTAATTACTGCTACCTTATTGGTCAGAGGCCATGTTACCCCTTCACCTCATTGGTCACTGGTCAGCCTAGGGCTGGGCTGCCCTTGGGTCAGATGCCTACCCTGAGATCAATTGGTTTCCTCTAAGTTCAGAGACCTGCCTTGCTCAGATTCTGAGACTTGAGCGTTCCATAAGAAGTCTCCAGAAAACTGCCATAAAGAACAACCCTACAGATCACCTGAGCCCAGGAGGTTGAGGCTGCAGTGAACCATGATCACACCACTGCACTCTAACCTGGGCAATAGAGCGAGGCCTTGTCTCAAAATAAATAAAACAACCCTACCCTGCTTGCCCCAAAGTGATCAATTATGGTAACTAAATTTTTTTTCTTTTTTTCTTTTTTTTTAAATTTATTTTTGAGATGGAGTCTTGCTCTGTCACCCAGGCTGGAGTGCAGTGTCGCCATCTTGGCTCACTGCAGCCTCTGCCTCTCAGGCTCAGGTGGTTCTCATGCCTCAGCCTCCCGAGTAGCTGGGATTACAGGCGTGCATCACCACGTCCAGCCTTTTTTTTTTTTTTTTTTTGGTATTTTTAGTAGAGACAGGGTTTCACCATGTTAGCTGGACTGGTCTCGAACTCCTGACCTCAAGTGATCTGCCTGCCTTGGCCTCTCAAAGTGCTGGGATTACAGGTGTGAGCCACCGTGCCCGGCCATGGTAACTAAAATTTAAACCCTGTTTTATTTGTACTAGTAGGTCTGATTCCTTCCCACTGCCCCATCACCCATCCCTAATACACACCCATTCACTTACGAAGTTTATAAAAACCAAGAAGCCACCAAACAGGGGCTTAAAGCAGGCCCTTGAATTATCCGTGCATTTTTCATTCTGGGCTTCTTCCAGAGGTGAGGAGAAAATGTATTGCTTAAAAGGAACTAACCTCCCAGATGGTGAAGCCTCAAGTATGTCACCATGGTAGAAAGATGAAAAACTTTATCGGCCGGGCGTGGTGGCTCATGCCTGTAATCCCAGCACTTTGGGAGGCCAAGGCAGGCGGATCACCTAAGGTCAGAGTTCGAGACCAGCCTGGCCAACGTGGTGAAACCCTGTCTCTACTAAAAATACAAAATTAGCCAAGCGTGGTGGCACATGCCTGTACTCCCAGCTACTCGGGAGGCTGAGGCAGGAGAATCGCTTGAACCCAGGAGGTGGAGGTTGCAGTGAGCCGAGATCACACTATTGCACTCCAACCTGGGCAACAAGAGCAAAAACTCCATCTCAAAAAAAAAAAAAAAAAAGAAAAGAAAAGAGAAAGAGAAACTTTATCCTCACAAGGAAAGAACAGTGGACTTAGAATCAGGAAGCATGGCTTCTGGTGCCAGACCCGAGGGAACCCTACTGTCTGGGACCCAAAAGGGAAGCTGCTCCCAAAGGCAACCTGTATGTACATAAGTGTAAGTGTGAAGGTTGTGGAAGGAGGAGGGGGTGCCAGGAGCAGGTCCTGTAATGCCCTAGAGTTGCCAGACTGGAAGTAATTTCAAAAGTTCACATAGTTCTATCTCCTGCTTCAGAAGAACCATCCCCAAACTAGGCCAGAATGACCTGTTTTCTATAGAAAAGCAGAGGAGAGAGAGAACATATTGAGCATTTACTATGGTCCAGGTGTGTGCTGGGTGCTTTGCATACGGTCCCTCATTTAAGAGCTGCAAGAACCCTGCAAGATGGCTATTGTTAGCCCTATTTTACAGATGAGGAAATGGAGAGATGACCTATCCTGCCCAAGGCTACACAGCTACAGTCTGTGAATTTTAGAGCCAGGCTACCCGACTTGCAATGGACTTCCAGGGCTGTACTCTTTCGCCTAGACCAGGGTTCCCCAACCCCCGGGCTGCAGACTGGGTACCAGTCAGAGGCCTGTTAGGAACTGGGGCGCACAGCAGTAGGTGAGCGGTGGACAAGTGAGAATTGTCTGAGCTCTGCCTCCTGTCAGATCAGGGGCGGCATTAGATTCTCATAGGAGTTCAAACCCTGTTGTGAATTGTGCATGCAAGGGATCTAGGTTGTGTACTCCTTATGAGATCTTATGCCTGATGATCTGAGGTGGAACAGTTTCATGCTGAAACCATTCACTAGCCCCCCCACCCTGTCTGTGGGAAAATTGTCTTCCACAAAACTGGTCCCTGGTGCCAAAAAGGTTGGAGACCACTGCTCTAGACTACGCTATGTTCCAGAAAAGGAAATTTAACAGCTTCTTAGTATGTGTCTCCATGTCTATACCCCTGAAATGTGGTTATGAAATCTGTTAGGCCAGGTGTGGTGGCTCGTCCCTGTAATCTCAGCACTTTGGGAGGCTGAGGCAGGGGGATAACTTGACACCAGGAGTTTGAGACCAGCCTGGGCAACATAGTGAACCTCATCTCTATAAAGAATTAAATTTTAATTCTACAAGGAATTTTAAAAAATTAGTCAGGCATGGTAGCACACCCCTGTAGTCTCAACTACTTGGGAGGCTAAGGTGGGAGAATGGCTTGAGTCCAGGAGATCAAGGCTGCAGTTAGCTGTGATCACGCCACTGCACTCCAGTCTAGGCAACAGAGCAAGACTCTATTTAACACTGAGCACTGAGGATTGGACACGCAGAAGTGGGATTTCTATGGGAAAGGCTATTGTGGGAAGGATTCAAGTCTCGGAGACTTTGCACACCTCCCTCCCTCTGCCTCATCGCTTCCCCTCATCACCCTGCTCATTTATGGCTGTCCTTTGGCCCTCAGTCTTTTTTTTTTTTTTTTTTTTTGAGACAGAGTCTCGCTCTGTTGCCCAGGCTAGAGTGCAGTGGCGAGATCTCGGCTCACTGCAAGTTCTGCCTCCCAGCTTCACGCCATTCTCCTGCCTCAGCCTCCCAAGTAGCTGGGACTACAGGTGCCCGCCACCACACCTGGCTAATTTTTTGTATTTTTAGTAGAGACAGGGTTTCACTGTGTTAGCCAAGGTGGTCTCGAACTCCTGACCTCGTGATCTACCCGGCTCAGGCTCCCAAAGTGCTGGGATTACAGGCATGAGCCACCGCATCCGGCCTGCCCTCGCTCTTGATTCCCTTCCTCAGCCTTCTCGGATTTAAGGATTCTATATTAGGTGTCTTTCTGGTACCTATACCTTTCCTTCATAGTACTATCATGTGGGAATTAAATAATGATGCCTGTAATTTTTAAGGTATAATTTACATACAATAAAAATTTACTAATTTTACCTTTACAGTATAAAGTAAATTAAGTAAATAATATTAAGTCTTCTAAACTATGAACGTGGATGTCTTTCCATTTATTCAAGTCTTCTTTAGTTTCTCTCAACAATATTTTGTAGTTTTCAGTGTACAAGTCTTGCACTTCCATTGTCAAATTATTCTTAAATATTTTAGGATGCTACTGTAAATGGATTAATTCATTTACATGTAATTTCATAGATAAATTGATTTTTGAGTGTTGATCAAACCCTGCATTTCTGGGATAAATCCCACTTTACCATGACTTTTTTTTTTTTTTTTTTTTTGAGACAGGGTCTCTGTCACGCAGGCTGGAGTGCAGTGGTGAGATCAAGGCTCACCGTAGCCTCCACCTCCCGCGTTCAAGAGATTCTCCAGCCTCAGGCTCCCTAGCTGGGTCTACAGGCGCACGCCACCAGGCCTGGCTAATTTTTTTGTATTTTTAGTAGAGATGGGTTTTCGCCATGTTGGCCAGACTGGTCTCAAACTCCAGGCATCAAGTGATCCGCCCACCTCGGCTTCCCGAAGTGCTGGGGTTACAGGCATGAGCCGCCGTGCCCAGCCTATGTTTTTTACATGTTTCTGGGTTTGATATGCTGATATTTTGTTAAAGATTTTTGTACTCATGGTTATGAGGAATATTTGTCTTTGGTCCTTTCTTTTTTTGTGATGTATTTGTCTGGTTTTGGTATCAGGATAATGCTGCCCCCATGAAATTGTTAGGGAGAGGTCTTTCCTCTTCCAAGTTTTTGTTTGTTTTTGAGACAGAGTCTCGCTCTGTCGCCCAGGCTGGAGAGCAGTGGCACGGTCTTGGCTCACTGCAAGCTCCGCCTCCCGGGTTCAGGCCATTCTCCTGCCTCAGCCTCCCGAGTAGCTGGGACTACAGGCGCCCGCCACCACATCCGGCTAATTTTTTATATTTTTAGTAGAGGGGGGGTTTCACTGTGTTAGCCAGGATGGTCTCGATCTCATGACCTGGTGATCCACTTGCCTCAGCCTGCCAAAGTGCTGGGATTACAGGCGTGAGCCACCGCACCCAGCTCTTCTTGCAAGTTTTTGTAAGAGAGTGTATAGAATTGGTAGTATTTCTTCCTTAAATATTTGGGAACTTACCAAGAAGTCATTTGGGACTGAGCTTTTCTTTTTGTGAAGCTTTTTAGCTATAAATTTGATTTTTTGTAGATAGATAGAGAGCTATTCCAGTTACTTAGTTTTTCCTTGAGTGAGCTTTTTTCTTTTCTTTCTTTCTTTTTGAGTTGGAGTCTTGCTCTGTCACCCAGGTTGGAGTGCAGTGGCACTATCTCAGCTCACTGAAACCTCTGCCTCTTGGGTTCAAGCAATTCTCCTGCCTCAGACTTCCGAGTAGTTGAGATTACAGGCATGCACCATGATACCTGGCTATTTTTTGTATTTTTTTTTTTTTAGTAGAGATGGAGTTTCACCATGTTGGCCAGGCTGATCTCCAGCTCCCGACCTCAACTGATCCACTTGCCTTGGCCTCCCAAAGTGCTGGGATTACAGGTATGAGCCACCGCACCCACCCTCCTTAAGTAAGCTTTGGCAATTTGTGTCTTTCAAATAATTTGTTCATTTCATTGAAGTTGCTGAATTTGTTTAGCATAAAGTTGTTAACATTTCCTTGTTATCCTCGTGAGGTCTTAGGATCTGTATTGATGTTCTCTCTCTCATTCCTGATAATAGTAATTCTTGTCTTTTCTGTTTTGTTTTTTCCTGATAAGTCTGGATAGAAATTTGCCAATTAACTAGCATTTGGTTTCATTGATTCTTCTGTATTGTCTATTTTCTACTTTACTAATTTTCACTCTTTATTTTTTCCTTCTTCTTGTTTATTTTGTGTTTAATTTGCTCTCCTTTTTAATAGTTTCTTAAGGTGGAAACATCACTGATTTCCTACTTTCTTCTTTTATAATATAAGCACTCAGAGGTAAAACTTTGCCTCTAAACCTCCATAAATTTTGATACGTATATTTTTATTTTTATTCAGTTCAAAATATGTTCTAATTTCCCTTATAATCTCTTTTTGATCTACCTGATTAATTGCAAAAATTGAAGAGTTTTCCAGGTATCATTCTGTTGCTGATGTCTAATTTAATTCTGTGGTGGTTAGGGAACGTACTTTGTGTGATTTCAGTAGCTTCAAATTTACTGACTAATTTGATGGCTCAAAACATAGTCTGTCTTGGTGAGTATTTCATGTGCCATGGAAAACAAATGTGTAATATGCTGGCTTAGGGTAGAACGTTATGAAATGTCAATGAGGCCAAGCTGATTGATGATGTGGTTCAAGTCTTCTATATACTTACTGATTTTCTGTCTACTTTTCCATCGATTACCAAGAAAGGAGTATCTTCAACCAAAATTGGGAGTTGCCTATCTCTCCTTGCAGTTATTAGATCAGTTTTTGTTTCATGTATTCTGAAGTTCTGTTAGGTGCAGCAATGTTTAGGGTTGGTGTGTCCTCTTGATGAATTGACCCCTTTATGATTATGAAATACCCTTCTCTTATTTAAAACAATTTTTTAAAACATTTTTTTTTCATTTTTTGAGATGGGATCTCACTATGTTGCCTGGGCTGGTCTTGAACTCCTAGGCTCAAGTGATCCCCTGCCTCGGCCTCCCAAAGTGCTGGGATTACAAGTGTGAGCCATTGTGCCTGGCCTGAAATGTTCCTCTTTGTCCCTGATAATATTCCTTGTTCTGTTGTCTATATTGCCTGATATTAATATTGCTACTCTTTTTTTCATTTTATTTTATTATTTTATTTTATGAGACAGAGTCTTGCTGTGTTGCCCAGGCTACAGTGCAATGGTGAGATTACAGCTCATTGCAGCCTCTGCCTCCTGGGCTCAAGCCGTCCTCCCACCTTAGCATCCCAAGTACCTGGGATTACAGGCACACATCACAGTGCCAGGCTAATTTTATAAAATTTTGTAGTGATGAGGTCTCACTATATTACCCAGGCTGATCTCGAACTCCTGGGCTCAAGCAATCCTCCTGCCTCAGCCTGCTTACAGGCATGAGCCACCATGCCCAGCCCTTATATTAATAAATTGGTTGGAAAATGAAGAAAAATGTTTCTTCACCCTTGATTTGCATAATAAGTGGCTGGCCCAAGGAATATGGGGATGGCCTCACTGTGGCATCTTGGCGGTGACTTCCAGTGAGAGTAATGAACAGTCCTTGAGTCTCTGGCTGCTTACGGCTGCATCCTGGGCCACATGTCCTCCTTTGGATGATGATGATATCTCTTAGTTACTGTCCTTTGTTGGGCTTCCTTCTGAGTCTCCTTTCCCGATAGATGTCTGCAGCCAAGGACAGCTATCATATGACCTTAAACTCCTTTTAAAGTTTACAAGGACATTGGCCTTTATACCAGAGCATTAATAATCATGATGGCTCACATTTATTGAGCCCTTTCTATATGCCAAGCACCTTGCTAAGCCCTTTGTGTGCATTTTCTCTTAATTCTCACTGCAACCTGAGGAGGTAGATACCACTCTTTTTTTTTTTTTTTAGACGGAGTCTCGCCCTGTTGCCCAGGCTGGAGTGCAATGGCACTATCTTGGCTCACTGCAACCTCCGCCTCCCGGGTTCAAGCGATTCTCCTGCTTCAGCCTCCTGAGTATCTGGGACTACAGGCGTGTGCCTCCACGCCCAGCTAATTTTTGTATTTTTAGTAGAGACGGAGTTTCACCATTTTGGCCAGGCTGATTTCGAACTACTGACCGCGTGATCCACCCGCCTTGGCCTTCCCAAGTGCTGGGATTACAGGTGTGAGCCACCACGCCTGGCGATATCACTCTTATCTCCTTTTTACAGATAAGAACATGGAGGCTAAAAAGTTTATGTAAATTGCCCAAAGGTACAGCAAGATCAATAAGAGAACCAAGGTTTGGTCCTCAGTGGTCTGACATCAGGGCCAACCACTCCTCACTACTGAACTCTGCTGTCTCGTCAGCGGTCTGCCCAGGGACACTTTGCTGCTCTCTTAACACACAACCCTTCGCCAGTGTTATACACCCAGAGAACCACTGGATCTAGGGCCACATCGCTCCCTGTTCCATTCTGCACATCAGTTCATGTAGCTGAAGTGCACATACACTGTTGATGGGCGTGGTTTGGTGGCAAGAGCACTGGACTGGGAGTCAGGGGACTTGGCTGTCATACTAGCTCTGTGGTTTACCTGTCATAGCACTTTAGGCATGTTATTCAATGTCTCTGGGTGTGTAGTTTCTCAATGCTGAAGGTAAGGGGATTGAATTAGATAACCTTAAAGGCACCTTCAAGAACCAACATCCTATGAGTCTATGAATCAGTGGCCTTGCTGATAGGGAGCTAATCATTACCTAACCTGGCAGGGCATTTAAGATTTATTTACTTTAATAGTATTTATCAAAACCACAGCACTTAGCTGCTCATTTTATGTTCATATATCTTCTCTGGCTTCCTGTTTATCCCAAAGGTTGTCTTTTCAAACTGCCCTTTGGGCTTATAAAAACTCCTTTGTGTTCATAACATGTTATTAAGTGAACAAAAAACAGGTTACAAAACTGTATGTATCTCATTTTATTAACAACAGTTGTGTGTGTATGCTAGTGTATATATATTATATATATACACACACGCAAGTATATATACACAAGTATGTACATAATATGTATATTGTAATGTATATACTATAATATATAAAATATAAGTGCCTGTACTTATTTTATATTTATGATTACTTACATAGTCTGAAAGGATACACATCAAAATATTAGAATGACATTTTCTGGATGGTGTAATAACTGGTGATTTTAATTTTATTTTTTATACTGTTTTTGTCCTTTATAATTTTTACCCAGGGGAATTGCTTTTTTTTTTTTTTTTTTTTTTTTTTTTTTGAGACGGTGTCTCGCTCTGTATTTTTAGTAGAGACGGGGTTTCATCTTGTTAGCCAGGATGGTCTCGATCTCCTGACCTCGTGATCTTACCGCCTCAGCCTCCCAAAGTGCTGGGATTACAGATGTGAGCCACCATGCCCGGCTGCTTATATTTTTAGTGCTTATTGCTTATAAGTAATAAACTTACAAACGATAGATAATATCTCCTTTGGATCCAGAACTTCCTTGCCCCTTTAACTTTGTCTCTGGAATCTTTTCCTGGGTTGGCTACCTGTCTTTCTGTCTTATATTAGAAGACAGTGGGGCACAGAGCAATCTAATCCCTGCAGGGTTTTCTTCTCCAGACCCAGCTTTTAGTTATCCCCTCTTCCCCCACTTCCATTCACTTGTTTTCCTGTTCTTTTCTGTCCTTTTGTGTCAACATGGTCTTCCCTTTTTCAGTTTTTCCTCTACAATCACTCTTGAGTACTCCCAGCATTTATTCATTCATTCATTCATTCATTCATTCATCATAAATTATGCACAAATCAGGACAACAGTGGAATGAGAATAACAACAGTAAGTTGTTTAGAGTTGAAGACTGAGGTTCAAGTCCTGAATCTGCCCTAGGTAGAGCAAAATGATGTGAAAAATTCTTGGAAAATTATAAAGGCTGGATCAGTGAGAACTGTCATTGCCAAGGCCCTATGCTGAGCCCTATGGGGGAAATGTCGGTAAGGAACCTCTGTTCCCAAGGAGCTTAGAGAGTAGAATTGGACACGCAAAGCGGGAGGGCAGGGAGGGATGCAGAGATAATCTCCATAGACATAGAAATGACTAGATTCTGCAGAGGAGGAAGAAGGATGAGTCAAGTATCACCATGGGGTTGGGGCCCAGGTAACTGAGAAAAGTGGTGTCCTGAATCCATTTCTCAATCCATCATTCATTCATTCCACAAGCACACACTGAGCATCTGCCATCAGCCTGGTACTATCAGAGGTGCTAGAGATGTAACAGTGAGGAAAACAGGTAACAACCTCCCACCTACCCCGTTGTGTTTACATTCTATGAGATGACAGAGAAAAAGGAAGTCAAGAAGTACATAAACAAAATCAATTCCGAAGGTGACAAGTGCTATGAAAAAAATAAAATTGGATAGTGTGTCAGAGAGCACCGGGGGAGGCGACATTGGTGCTGACGTGTCATTAGCTGAAATAGAAGTCAGGGGCTGGTCTGAGGAGGAAGATGATGATTTCCTGTTAGAGCTGTTGACTCAGAGATGCTAAGATTTACCTTCTGGTGAGATATTTTAACCTCCTCTCAAACTCTACATCCTATCAATCTCTGGCTGGGAAACTTCCAATGGGTTTTCACTGCCCTCTGGACAAAATCCCAGTTATTTAACTTGGCATTCAAGGACCTTCACAATCTTACCCAGTCTGCTTGCCTGCCCCTGTCCCCAGGTGAGCCTTCAATTCTGGCTGTGATGGGATCCTCACTGTCTCCACCTAGGCTACATCCCTTTGTGTCTCCTTACCTGGGTCCGAGGAGAGTCTCCTGAACTCTCCAGTCCACAGCTGTCCTGCTTTTCTTAGGACCCAGGCCTTTTTTCTGCCTGCTCGCCCTCTTAGATTGTGTAAGTATCTTACAAGCAAGGGCCCAACTCTCCAATAAGAATGCAGTCTCCTCGAGTGACAGGCTGGCCCCTTCAGGATCTTCTCTTCATTGGATTTGCTCCATATACTTGCCCAGAATTGCATTGAGTGGCTTTACAGATAAGTATCTTCTTGTATGAAATGAAGAAGGAGAGACAAAATGGAAAGAACCCAGAAGACCAAAGAGCTTCCCCTCCAAATTCAGGAGCCAGATGACATAATTCAGCTGTGGTTAAAAGTGTTTGGAAGCTCAAGTCTGCAATCCCAGCACTTTGGGAGGCCGAGGGGCAAGGATCACTTGAGGCCAGCAGTTCAAGACCAGCCTAAACAACACAGTGAGACTCCCATATCTACATTAGTTAAAAAATAATTTTTAGGCTGGGCGCGGTGGCTCACGCCTGTAATCCCAGCACTTTGGGAGGCCGAGGCGGGCAGATCATGAGATCAGGAGATGGAGATCATTTTGACTAACACGGTGAAACCCCGTCTCTACTAAAAAATACAAAAAAATTTGCCGGGCGAAGTGGCAGGCACCTGTAGTCCCAGCTACTCGGGAGGCTGAGGCAGGAGAATGGCATGAACCCGGGAGGCAGAGCTTGCAGTCAGCCGAGATCGTGCCACTGCACTCCAGCCTGAGTGACAGAGCGAGACTCTCAAAATAAATAATAATAATAATTTTTGAAACATAAAAAATTACAAAAATGTGTTCTGAAGCAATTATCAAAGAATTGATTCATTTTGCTGGAGGAATCAACAATTGGTATGAATTCCATTTGCCTTGAGCATATAGGCATAAACCCGCCTGGCACTGGTAAGCAGAGCAATGGCCTGAGCCCAGGAGTCCTAGAATTCCTTCCAGCCCTCTATCCAAAAGAAAGACAGAGTCCTGGGCTCCAAGATGATGGCACAATCAGGAACTGGCCCAGAGTAATCCATTACCCTTCTCTCCAAGGCTTCCTTCCTCCGCTTCCTAGGCTCTGTCATGATTTCCTCCATTTAAGCTCTCGGGGGATGGAACACCTGTTTACCCATCTGAAATGCAGGATGATAGGAGATCACCTGCCCCCTGCTCTTCCCCCCTTCTCTGTCAGGACTGAGTCAATACTGATGTTCAACTTCTATGCTTTGAGGTCAGGATGTTCAGGTGGTGGGAGGTTAGGTGAGGGACACGTGATTGTCATGACGGGCATTTGGGATGAAAGTCAGAACCATAAACACATATTCATTAGGACTCTCCTTCTGCCGGGTCTTTCATCTGGGGAATCTCAAAGCCCTGGACAAATGGTAATTAATTTTCACAACAGCTTCCACAGGAGGATGCAGTGGTGTCTGCCAAAGGCCAACAGGTATTTTCCCAGTATTCTTCCCTCAACCTTTCCTGCTTACTCCCAGCCCCTGCCAGCCCCAAGGTGATGGTACAAAGTGGATAGGATTCCTGGGCTGAAGACTCCTTCCTGGGACCTCTCTGTCCAGAAGGCTACAGGGGCAGATGGAGACTCCTCCCAACTAGCCTCCTGCCCCTACACCCTACCCTACTCTCCCAGAGCGTGACTAAGAGTGAACCAGGCAAGAGTGGGAGAATTTCCTGCCTCCACTGGCAGGCTGAGACCAGACAACAGGTTAGTTGACTCAGGAGAAACCACATGGCTCCAAAAATACAACTGCCTCTGCCTGGTTCCATCTCATGCTCCCTTCGCCCTTTAGATACAGTCACCTGCTCCTTCCCCCAATCCCACCCCCGGGGAATCACTTGAAGTAATTCTTGCCCTTAATTCTGATTATAGAAGAACTATATATGCATCATAGAAAACCTAGAAAATGTAGAAAAATACAAACAAGCATTTGAATAATCCTATAATTCCACTACTCCCAAAATAACCACTGCTGAAGTCTTGTTATATTTCCTTTCTATTTTTCTGTCCTTTGAGTTTCATTTAAATATTAATATATACTCACAGCAAAAACACAATTATACATACATATATGTATGCGTATATATATATTATATATATATATGCTCATAGAGAACAAAAGGTTATAAAGTGAAAAGTCAAAGTCCACCTCCAACTTTCTAATCCCATGCAGGGGGAAACCACTGTTAAGAGTTTCTTGTGTATCTTCCAGAAATTGTCTATTACATGTTCAAGCATGCATATGTTATTCATTTTACATGGCTGAGGTCATACCGTATGAACAATTTGGTCTTTTCTTCACTTTACATGAATACATGAGCATTTTCTATGCCATTAAAAATTATTGGATAAACTATTTTTATAGGCCAAATAACATTTTATCTTACTGATATGCCATAGTTTATTTAACCTTTCCCCTCTTGCTGGACATTTACTCAGGAGAGGAGGAGGAAGAAGGAATTGAATCAAGATGAAGTGTCAGGAGGAGGAAGGGGGCTGGCCTGTACTGAGGGCCTACTGTGTGCCAACCACTTTTCACATCTTCCCAATTGCTTGGTTTAGAGTTAGGCACTGTCCGCATTCTTCAGATGAGAAAGCTGAGTTCAGAGAGGTTAAGGAGGAATTTGCTTGTATGTAAGAGAGCCAGGGTTTGAAGCAAGATTTATCAACTCCAAAGCCCATGGCTGTTCTATTTTGCCAGGATGCTTCGGAAAAGTCCCAGGGTTCATGGTTGTGCACTGCTTGGCACGGGGATGGGGAGAGCCCTTCAGGCATTCCTTCCCTCATTTACTCTAATAACATTTATATGCCTGGCATCGAGAACTTGGGTGAAAAAGCTGCAGTCCTTATCCTCTAGAAGTTCACAGTCACATGGGGGTGGACATGAAAACAAGCTCTCACCACCTAGAGGGACATGCAAGGTACAAGGGGGTCCAACCAGGGTTTCCACTCCCAGACTCCAAAGGTAGAGAGGCTTCCTGGGGGAGGAGGCCCTTGACTGAGTCATTCCTCTGGCACCAGTCAGGAAGTGCCAGGGAGGCCTGAAACGCCTCTGCGTCCTCTCCTCCCCAGATCCAGTCTAGGCCCCAGTCACTGGAGCCTGGGTTGGTTCCTCCCTGACCCAGGTTTTGCCTCAGCTTCCTGCCTTTAACGAGATGGTTTTCCAGGCGCCCACGACAGTAGGGTGGGCAGTAGGCCTCCAATTTCTGAGAAAATCTTCAAGAACATTGTTTCTGGTTTGTTTTCCAGAAGTTCAGGAAATGTTTATCATACTTTTGGGGAAGAGTGGGCAGCACTGGAAGATTGGGTCAATGCTTCGGGCTCTGGATGGACAGATTGGGATTGGGGTCCTGCTCCTGCCATTTGCTCTGGGACTGCTGGAAGGTCACTGAGAGCTGTCAGGGCCCTGGGTAACAAGCCACAGAAAATGGACCCTGACTGTCTCAAACGAAGAAGGGAATCCACTGCAATATAATTGGCAGGGGTTCAGGAGGGAACAGTCTTGAGAAAGCGGTAGAAACTTAAGCAGCTCTCCAGGCCTGGAGCAGCAGGAGGCAGAAAACCATCACTTGAGCTGGAAGAGTCTAGTCATGACGTTGCTGCCACTGCAGCCAGATATCACAGCAAATGGCGTGCTAATTCCCCAGCACACAGGGAGTCCAGGAGCCAGGCCTCAGGCAGGTGCATCTCATGGACTGAGCCTTGGTCATGCACTCATACCCGTTGCCAGGAAACAGGACGGGGAGGATTTGCCTTCGGACTTCAGTGGTATGAGGCAGGTGCTCCTCCCTCCAAGTCAATGCCCAAGGGGAGTTCTGCCCTTTGGATGAGGGGCTTTAGATCCTGTACAGCCAAAAACTCAATGCCTATGACATGGCCTAACCTCTCAGAGCCTTTATAAAACACAGACAATAATCATACCCATTTCACAGGATTCCTACGAGGTTTTTTTTTTTTTTTAAAAAAGCAAATTAAGTGCTTAGCATGGTGTCAGACACCCCATAAATTCTCAGTAAATGTTAATTTACTACTACTACTATTAATATTGTTATTACTAGTGTTATTCACTTTCTCTCTTTTCAGATAAAATCCAGATCGTTTTCACTGTAAAAGTAATAGATGTCATACATAGAAAAGTTGAAAAATGCAGAAAAGTTGAAAGAAGAAATCACCTAACACCCACAGAAAACCACTGTCAGCATTTTGGTATTTCCTGCCAATCTATTTTCTATGTACTGGTGTTGGTTGTTTCATTCTTTCTTCCTTTTTTCCTTTCAAACAGCTGGGATCATTCTGTACGTATACAGTTGTGTACCCTACCTTGTGGTATATGAATTTCTTTCTGGGGGGAGAAGGGGAATTTCCCTCCATCACCTAGGCTGGAGTGTAGTGGTGCAATCTTGACTCACTGCAACCTCTGCCTCCCAGGCTCAAGCGATCCTCCCACCTTAGCTTCTCAAGTAGCTGGGACTACAGACGCGCACCACCACGTCTGGCTAATTTTTTGTAGAGACCGGGTTTCATCATGTTGGCCAGGCTGGTCTTGAACTCCTGAGCTCAAGAGATCCGCCTGCCTCGGCCTCCTAAAGTGCTGGAATTAGAGGCGTGAGCCTGTAATTATTCTTAACAGCTGCGAAATATTCTGTGGAATGGATAGTGTTGCTTCCACTGTTTGGGGAGGGGGAGTGTGTTGGGGGGCGGGGTTCATATGCATTTATAAATTATGAGCGTTTTTTTCAGAAACCTTTTCAGATTCTGGAATGCTTCTTTGAATACTGATGAATGCATAATTGATATCAGTTAAGCACTTTGTTCCGAAGGGCCCTTAGGAAGCCATTTCCTAAAATTCTCACAATTCCGATGCAGGTGGGGGGTGGGGCATGGCCCACCTGGATGCCTGTCACCTCATTGTGTTTTGAGGGGGGCATTTTCACTGCTGCTGTGAACGTGACAGTCCCATAGTCCCGTGTCGCCTTGACACCACTCGTCTGCCCACAGCTTTCTCACGTTCCCAATTTGCTCAACCACTGATTAGGCTGGGGTGGTTTATCCTGCCTGTGAAATTACCTGCCATTAGTGTAGTGGAAAGTGCCGGAGCTCTGCCTCTTGCCAGCTTGGGACTTGAGGCAATTTTCTTACATTTCTCAACCTCTTCTGTAAAGTGAAGAGTCATGTCCATCCTCCAGGATTAAAGAAAGAGGGATACATGAGCCTAGATAGTAAGCTTTTTTCTTTCTTCCTCGACGGTTCTATAGTCTCTTCTTCTCCCTTACTTCCACCCCTCAGCCCCGCCCCACCCCCCACCAGCCTCCCTGCCTCTTCAGGTCCCAGGCTGGGTTCCAGGAATTGGCTCGCGCCTGATGCTGGCTCCCAGCGGCTGGGGTATCAGGTGACCCGGCTCCCCACCGAGGTGACTAAAATCCCAGTGATGCTCATTATTTGGACTTCCTGGGCAGGGCCGGGCACCCGCCGCTGGTGGGGCTTTGGATGCAATAATTAGTATTTTGACGAGTGTGATTCCGATCGCCCCACCAAGTAGGAGGTCCCACCCTGAGCAGGGAGCCCCGTGGGAACTGACCCGACCACATTCTCCGCTGCAGCGATTGTGCAATGGGCGCCCGGGCCCAGCCAGGGCGGGCTCCGAGGGAGGAGCGGGGCGGGGCATGCAGAGGATGCTCCAGGAGGGCGGGGCGCTCACCCTTACTCCCAGATCTCCTAGCCCGGGACAACGCACGTGGTCCTGAATCCACCCTGGACCTGCCTAGGATCTCAGGCTGGGCGGCCTGGCTCTGCTCTGGCCACGGATGCGGGAGTGAAGTGACCGGGGCAGAAAGGACATCTGAGGGGCACAAAGGGAAATGACTCCCGGCCCTTCCAAAGCACCATTAGAAATTGAAAGGTGCAAGGCCGGGAAAGACGCAGGGGCCAGTGCAGAGCTTCCTTTCATGGAGGCCCAAGAAGTGAATTGCTCTACCCCAAGTTTCCATAAGAAATAACCAGGCTGGGCAAGGTGGCTCATCCCTGTAATCTCAGCACTTTGGCAGGTCGAGGCAGGAGGATTGCTTGAGCCCAGGAGTTCGAGACCAGCCTGAGCAACATATGAGAGACCCTGTCTCTACCAAAAAAAAAAAAAAAAACCTTTAAAAATTAGCCAAATATGGCAGTGCAAGCCTGTAGTCCCTGCTACTGGAGCGGCTGGGTTGGGAGGATTGCTTGAGCCTTGGGAGGTCAAGGCTGCAGTGAGCCATGATTGCACTACTACAATCCAGCCCAGGCAACAGAGCAAGACCCTGTCTCAATTTTAAAAAAAAGAAAAAGAAGGAAAGAAATAGGCAAAGAGAAGAGCTGCAGCTTTAGAAAGCACTGTCCCTAATATTGTGTGATTTCAATGACTCCAAAAGACTCTCTGACCCACAGGTTCTCCTGTATCTGACCCCCAGGTTCTCCTGTGACTCACCGGAAATTCCTCCACACATCCTTTACTTTAAGGTTTTGATGCCAAGTAAAAACTTGCCTAAGCTTCCACAGGCAAGGATCGAAGTGTGATGGAGAGAAGGGAAGACAGCATATAAAACCTCAAGGTGCCAGGAGCCCTCCTATGGCCTCCCAAGTACGGCAGTATTCTGTTTTTAAGGCACTTGCACTGCAATCTCCAGTGGCCTTTGAAACCATGCTGTAAGCTGGGGGTACTGTTACCTGTCATTCCCATTCAGCAGAGCAGGAAATGAAGGCTCAGAGAGGTTAAGTAACTTGCCTAAGGACACACAGTAAGTGCCCATGTACTGTTGGAATCATGGCACTCAACTGCTTCCCACGGCCCAGCATAATGGTGTGGTGTTCGTATTTTGGTCAACTAGTTTTTTAAAAGTATGAAACAAGTCCTTGGCTCAAGTTCTTATTTTTTCTTTCTTTTAGAAAATATTTTGTAGAGACAGGGTCTCACTATGTTACCCAGGCTGGTCTCGAACTCCTGGCCTCAAGCAATCCTCCCAGTTCAGCCTCCCAAAATGCTGGGATTAACAGGCATGAGCCACCATGCCTGACCCTTTGGCTCAGGTTTTGAGAAGACTTGGACTAATACAAGGCAGAACACTTGCTGTCTCTCATAAGCTTCACAACAGCCCTAAGCAAATAGCACCCTGTTTTACACGGGTAAAAATGCAAGGCTCTGAGATTTACTACATCCACTCAGTTGTGACTACCTCCAGGGTAAGGAATGAAGTCGTGTCCATCTTTCTATGTTTGATCCATAACTTTATCTATGAATCTTTGTTGAGTATTTGCAGAGAGAACCCTGCCAGGTCATCTAATAAGGCCTGTGCGTTTTACACATGAAAAAACTGAGGCCTGGAACAGGTAAGGGATATGACTGGATCACATAATTATGGTAGAACCTGGACCTCAGAGCTCCCGATTCTATCTGGTGTCCTTTCCGCTTCATTCATTCATTCATTCATTCATTCAGTCAGTCAGTCAGCCACTCATTTATCCAACTACAGGAACTGAGCTGATATACCTCCAAATGCTGGGCTCTAAGAATGAAAACAGTAGGGAGAGGAGAGGGCACACTTGATTTGAGGGAGGGTTCCAAAAACCTCAGTGTTCAAAATACGTGATACTTTATTTTACTTTATTTATTTATTTATTTATTTATTTATTTATTTATTTATTTATTTATTTTTTGAGACAGAGTATTGCTCTGTCGCCCAGGCTGGAGTGCAGTGGTGTGATCTCAGCTCACTGCAAGCTCTGCCTCCTGGGTTCACGCCATTCTCCTGCCTCAGCCTCCCGAGTAGCTAGGACTACAGGCGCCTGCCACCACGCCTGGCTAGTTTTTTGTATTTTTTTAGTAGAGACGGGGTTTCACCGTGTTAGCCAGGATGGTCTCGATCTCCTGACCTCGTGATCCACCCGCCTCGGCCTCCCAAAGTGCTGGGATTACAGGCTCGAGCCACCGTGCCTGGCCTATTTTACTTTATTTTTGAGACATGGTCTCACTTTATCACCCAGGCTGGAGTGCAGTGTCGCAATCACAACTCGTTGCAGCCCCGACCTTCTGGGCTCAAGTGATCCTCCCGCCTCTATCTCCCAGGTAGCTGGTACTATGGGCACATGCCACCATGCCCAGCTAATTTTTTAATTTTCTGTAGAGATGGAGTTTTGCCAACTTGCCCAGGCTGTTTTCCAACTCCTGAGCTCAAGCAATCCACCCGCCTTAGTCTCCCAAAGTGCTGGGATTACAGGTGTGAACCACTGAGTCTGGCCCAAAATAACATAATATTGTAATGCAATATTTTAAAAAATCAAATTAGGAAATGATATCCCACAGGCCTGCAGCCTAGCTTTTTTTTTTTTTTTAATTTTAAATTTTACTTTAACATCTGCATGCACAAGGCAAGTTGCAGCCTGTTTTTGTAAATAAAGTTTTATTAAGAGTAAATCTCAGTCCCTGTTTTGAGGAGCCACAGTTTACTCTGGGGAGACAGACTCGAAGAGGGTATTTATAATCCTCTGTGATTATCCTCAGGCAGCGAGCAGGGGCTGAGGGGAAGCCTTTGAAGCAGGGAGGGAAATGTGCAGAGTCCCAGCTGTGTGGGCTCATTGCAGCAAAACTCGTTGGTGTAGGAAAAACAGGGGCAGGAGCCAAGGGAGGAAGTGGTGAGTGACCAGGTCTCAGAGATTAGGGGGAGGACATGGGGACGGTGCAGAGACCACCAGGCCGAGAATGTCCCATAAAAGTTTTGGACTTGACACCGTAGACATGCCTAACTCCGGCTGACACTGAAACTGGGGAAATCAAACACAAACTGGAGGGGCAGGTCCTTTCTCAGAAATACATTTAAAACCACAATGATAGAAAGTAATAAAAGAAGCTGAGCATGGTGGCTCAACGCCTGTAATCCCAGCACTTTGGGAGGCCGAGGTAGGTGGATCACATGAAGTCAGGAGTTCAAGACCAGCCTGGCCAGCATGGTGAAATCCAGTCTCTACTAAAAATACAAAAATTAGCCAGCCATGGTGGCATGCTCCTGTAGTCCCAGCTACTCTGGAAGCTGAGGCACAACAGTCGCTTGAGCCCGGGAGGTGGAGGTTCTAGTGAGCTGAGATAGTGCCACTGCACTCCAGCCTGGGGGACATAGCAAGACTCTGTCAAAAAAAAAAAAAAAAAAAAAGGCCGGGCGCGGTGGCTCAAGCCTGTAATCCCAGCACTTTGGGAGGCCGAGATGGGCGGATCACGAGGTCAGGAGATCGAGACCATCCTGGCTAACACGGTGAAACCCCATCTCTACTAAAAAATACAAAAAACTAGCCGGGCGAGGTGGCGGCGCCTATAGTCCCAGCTACTCGGGAGGCTGAGGCAGGAGAATGGCATGAACCTGAGAGGCGGAGCTTGCAGTGAGCTGAGATCCGGCCACTGCACTCCAGCCCGGGCGACAGAGCGATACTCCGTCTCAAAAAAAAAAAAAAAAAAAAAAGGAAGAAAGAAAGAAAAAAGAAAGGAGGAAGGAAGGAAGGAAAGAAAAGAGAGAGAGAAAGAAAGAGAAATCAAGTTATAAAAGACTATTGAACCTTAAAAAAAATAATAGTAATAGGAAAGAAAAAAAAACCCACCATGAATGTGTTTGGCTGATTGGTCCCTCCATGTACTGGGGGCATTTGCCCACCTGTAGTCCTTTGCCCCCAGCCTTGTGCTCTGGAGGTCTCACCTGTGATTGAACCCTTCCTAAAGGTAAAAGGTACCACAAGCTGCTACTTCCTTGGTTGAACTGCTGGAAGCCAGGGAAACCCTTGGCAGGACATAAGCTGCCAAGGAATTCTCTTGACTTCCTGAGAACATTATAAGATGCATGGTTAAAGATATCCCATGTAAATCACTTAAAAGAGAGCCTGGCAGAAAATAAATACTCAAAAAACTTTCTGTTATTATGTTCTGTTTATTATTAAAGTACTTTTTATAATTTTCTAAAAAGAGTTACGGTTTGAAAGACCCTTCCTCATGTTTAAAGGACACTGTTCCCTTCTCCATATGTCTGTGGTGATTGTTGATGGTTGTAGAAGTATCTGCTAGATCAGGATGTGGGCTGATAGCTGAAAGGGTGTGATGTTTGGGAGAGATTAGAGTCCTGGGGGGAGGTTTAATCCAGGAGGCCTTCCCGGAGGTGGGGAAGAGTTGAGGACAGAGTTTTAAAAGGATACTGATGACAAGATGAATGGAAGCATTATGAATGGCATGGCATCTGGAAAATGGAGCAATTTTGCCTACCTGGTATGAGAATGAACTGATATATCACAGACATAAAATGATTGGCACATAACAAGGACGCAGTGAAGGTCGATGATGAAGAAGGAGCAGGAGCGGAAGGGGCAGAGAAAGAGAGAAAGGGGCTGAGCAGGAGACCGTGGTTCTAGGTACGGCTGTGCCTCTGATTAGCTATGTGAGACCTTGGGGACATCATGCCCCTCTTGACACCTCAGATTTCTTTTCTTTCCTTTCTTTCTTTTTTTTGAGATGGAGTTTCACTCTTGTTGCTCAGGCTGGAGTGCAATGGCATGATCTTGGCTCACTGCAACCTCCACCTCCTGGGTTCAATCGATTCTCCTGCCTCAGCCTCCTGAGTAGCTGAGATTACAGGCGCCTGCCACCATGCCCAGCTAATCTTTGTCTTTTCAGTGGAGACAGGGTTTCACCATGTTGGCCAACTGGTCTCGAACTCCTGACCTCAGGTGATCCACCCACCTCTGCTTCCCAAATTGCTGGGATCACAGGCATGAGCCACCGTGTCTGGCCTCTTTTCTTTAAAATGGACGACTTAGGCCTAAGGTTTCCACCTCTGAGAGTCTCTGAGTATAAATATAAAATAATGACAGTTTCCGGGTGCGGTGGATCATGTCTGTAATCCCAGCACTTTGGGAGGCAGGTGGATCACCTGAGATCAGGAGTTCGTGACTAGCCCGGCCAACACGGTGAAACCCTGTCTTTACTAAAAATACAAAAAATTAGCCAGGCATGGTGGTGGGCGCCTTTAATCCCAGTCACTCCACAGGCTGAGGCAGGAGAATCACTTGAACCTGGGTGGCAGAGGTTGCAGTGAGCTGAGATCATGCCATTGCACCCCAGCCTGGGCAACAAGAGCGAAACTCTGTCTCAAAAAATATAAATAAATAAATAAATAAAATAATGACAGTCATTGTTTATTGCCACTTACTTTATACGAGTCTCTCTTATAAGCCAGGTACCTGTAACATCTCACTTGATTTTCACAATGACCCCATTCATGGATTCCACTAGTATTCTCACTGTATTGAGAAAACAGAGACTCAGAGAAGTAAGGTAACCTGTCCAAATGGTTGATCGAGTAAGCAGGGTTCCTGACTGCAGGAAGACAGAGAGATGCCGCCTCCTGGGGCGTGTTTGTTTCTACAGAGAAGCATTTTCTTCATGACTGAGATTGGGGGTGGCCCCGGTTCCCTGGAGATACCAGTGTTGCAGAAGGCTACTCTTCTTCCTGATCTCACTGCCCAGTTCTGTGGCAGCTCCAACCCATAACTTGAATGTCCCCCCACCCACACACACACCCCCACCTCAGCACAGTGACTTTCCCCCAAGGCTGTGTCACGCTTAACGGATGACACTCAGGGAAAGGCTCTGTGGTTGAATCACAGTGACCACTTCCTGTTCCATTCAGGGTCCCCTGTTCTCCAAAGCCCTCACTCTGCCATGCCCTGTTTAGTAAATGCCACAAAGTTTGTGACTCCTGGACTGCTAGGGAAGCTTAGTCACCCCTTCCTATACCCTGATTCTACTAGACTTAAAGGCATCAACTCTCAGCTTCTGCACCATTTCACTACCTTGCAACAGGAGGCTGGTGGGACACCCTGTTTGTCCCGGGGCTGCACAAGTAGGCAAAAGGACGATCTCCATTCCTCTAGACTGGTGATGTAAGGCTGACCGGACAGGCGGGCAGATGTCCAAACCTCAGCCATGAAGTAAGGGAGCTAGTCACCGATCCTGTGGGCTCCTCAGAGGCACCTACTCACTGGATGTTGTTGTCTCCAAGCACATGGGTCAGGACACCAAGTGGAAAGAAATGCCAAGGGGGCTGTATGTCTTTGGGGGAAACCCCAATTCTCTTTCATTTGCTCAGAAATGGCTTCCTGGAGGCTGAGAGCTATTGCTAATGTTGAGTCTGAGGGCCGAGGGAGTCATCAGATACTAGGGGGCCATCCAGAGGAGGAGACTTCCTCTGGGTAAATGCACAGAGCAAAATCTAGGACCATCGGGGCAGGACTAAGATCTTCAGCAGTACTCAACCTCTAAAGATTATGCTACAAGTATTTCTTGCCCCACACAAACCCTCAATAGATAATACAAAATAAAACAATCTAAATTCTAAAAATAAGTATGTCCTTATCAACATATCAATGATGTTACTTATGAAAATGGAAAAAAGATCTGACATTCGTATGAAACCCAGAAGACTCCAAATAGCCAAAGCAATTTTGAACAAAAAGAACAAAGCTGGAGGCATCACACTACCTGACTTCAAAATTTACTATAAAGCCGTAGTATGGTACTAGCATAAAAAGAGACACATAGATCACTGGAACAGAGTAGAGAACTCAGATATAAATCCACACATTTGTAGCCAACTCATTTCGACAAAGGTGCCAGGAGCAAACAATAAGGATCATCCCTTTAATAAATGGTGCTGGGAAAACTGTATGCAGAAAAATGATTCCAGACCCCTATCTCTCACCATAAACAAAAATCAAATCAAAGTGCATTAAATACTTACATCTAAGGCATGAAACTATGAAACTATTAGAAGAAAACATTGGGGAAGTGCTCCAAGACTTTGGTCTGGGCAAAGATCTTTTGTGTAATCTTTTCATGTAACCTCAAAAGCAACAGGAAACCAAAGCAAAAGTGGACAAATGGGATTACATTAAGCTAAAAAGCTTTTGTACAGTAAAGGAAATAATCAACAAAGTGAAGAGACAACCTACAGAATGGGGGAAAATACTTGCAACTAGCCACCTGACAGGACATATAAAAAGCTCAAACAACTCAACAGGAACAAAACAAATAATCCCATTTAAAAATGGGCAAAATAGCTAATAGGCATCTCTCAAAAGAAGGCATACAAATGGCCAACAGGTATGTGCTCAACATCATTAATCTTGAGAGAAATGCAAATCAAAACAATGAAATATCATCTCACCCCAGTTAAAATGACTTTTATTTATTTTTTTAAAAAAAGCAATAACAGATGCTGGCAAGGATGTGAAGAAAGGAGAATTCTCATACACTGCTAGTGGGAATGCACATGAGAACAGCTACTATGGAAAATAGTATTGAGGTTCCTCAAAAAACTAAAAATAGAATGACCATATGATCCAGGAATTCCACTGCTAGGTGTACATCCAAAAGGAAGAAAGTCGATATATGGAAGAGATGTCTGCACTCCCATGTTTACTGCAGCACTATTCACCATAGCCAACATATGGCATCAACCTAAGTGCCCATCAACAGATAAATGGATAAAGAAAATATGGTACATACACACAATGGAATATTCAGCCATAAAAAGAATGAAATTCTGTCATATGGAGCAACATAGATGGAACTGGAGGACATTATGTTAAGTGAAATAAGCCAGGCACAGAAAAACAAATACTGCATGATTTCAGTCATACGTAGGAGCTACAAAAGTGGATCTCATAAAGAGAGAGAGTAGATTGGTGGTTACTAGAGGCTGGGAAGGCGAAGGGAACTGGGGATGAAGATAAATTGTTTAATGGGTACAAACATACCATTTGATAGAATACATAAGACCTAGTGTTTGATACATAAGGAGGGCAACTATAATTTATAATCATCTATTGTACATTTCAAAATAGCTAGAAGAGAATAATTTGAACATTTCCAGCGTAAAGAAAAGATTAAACATTTAAGGTGATGGACATCCCAAGTATACTGATTTGATCTTTATAAATTATATGAATGTATGAAATTATCATATGTCCCAAAACTATTTACACGTAAATATCATATATTAGTACATAATAAAAAGTTTAAAAAAGAAAAAATAAATAAAAACAAGCATAAGGAAATTCAGTAATGTTCTGATTATTTCCATAATGACCACTTCAGCCCTATTTTATCAGTGTCTTTTTTTCTCACTTTCTGTTGCCTCCACTTTGCTGGTGCCATAGCCCCGTGTGGTCTACCTGTTGGATAATCCTGCAGTGGATAGACGTCACTGGACCACATGTGTTGGCCAATATAGGGAAGCTCTTTCTAACCATTTATGTTGTGTGACCACTAAGAGGGCTTCCCTGGGAGGAAGTGCCCAGTCACTGTTGTGTTCCCAAAGAGGCCAGAAGTCCCTATGACGGGGACAAGATCTGTGAGAATCTGGAAAGAAAGTGGCTTACCCTATGAAGTCTTTTCTGGTCTGATGATGCTAGGGTGGGCATTCCAAGTACTTTGGAAGGGACTGCAAAGGCCTGCTCCAGGCTGGGGGTCACAGGCTGTGGGATGGACCTCTGGGGTCCCTTTGGGGACTTTGAGGAAAAGAGTTACCCTTTTCTCCAGGAAGGCAAGCTTACCCCTCGCTTGGAGGTCTTGCAGGAGCCCTGCAGCTACATCTGGAAAACCAGCCACACTGTCACAAGATAGCACCAGGGATGACTGGATCAGGACCAACTCGGGGGCACCAAGGGGCATTTTAGCCACCCATCAGGGCACTCTGTGTTCAGTCCTATTTACATGTATGTTCCCCTGTGCTCAGCTATGAGCTCCTTGAAAGGCACGACAGCCTTATTGGTTCTTGTATCCCTGGTACTGGCCCTTGGTTGAATAGAATGAATAGGGTCAGGAAGAATGAAATGGCGTGTTTCTTTAAGGCAGTATATAAATGCATATTCTATAAACAATAAATAAAATGCCTTCCAGGTGTCTAGTGACTTTGCACAAGGATACTCAGGAAACTGGTTATGTGTTCACCTCTGGAGAGGAAGGCCAGAGGACAAGGGTCTTGGGTGAGAGGGACACTATTCATCCCTTAATGCCATTTTTATCATGTGTATGTGTTAGTTATAGAAACTAAAATAAAAACACTGAGGTTAAAAAGTTCCCAAAGTGCTTCCAGCAACACAGTAGGTGATTTAAGTGGTGTAACAGAGTACCGGATATTGCAAGTGCGTGATGCTTCTTACAAGAGGCTCTTGACCTTTTTCTCAGATTTATAGACTTTCAGTTTACAAACCCTTTTCATAACACTGAAATGTTTACTTTCCAGTATAGAGCTCAATAACTCATCAGTTAAAAGTAGGCTGGTGATGAAGGCAGGCAAGAACCCCATCCCCCAAGAGAGGAGTCAGAGAAATGAGTCATTTTGGGTGCAACAATTGACAGCCACAAAAGGGACTAAAGGCTATTGGCAAAAGATTATATTGTTTTCTTCTTCTCTTTTCTTTTCTTTTCTTTTCCTTTCCTTTCCTTTCCTTTTCCTTTTCCTTTCTTTCTCCTTCTTTCCTTCTTTTTTCTTTTTCTTTCTTTCTTTCTTTCTTTCTTTCTTTCTTTCTTTCTTTCTTTCTTTCTTTCTTTCTTTCTTTCTCTTTCTTTCTTTCTTTCTTTCTTTCTTTCTTTCTTTCTTTCTTTCTTTCTTTCTTTCTTTCTTTCTTTCTTTCCTTTCTTTTCTTTCCTTCCTCCTCTCTCTCTCTCTCTCTCTCTCTCTCTCTCTCTCTCTCTCTTTCAGACAAATACTATTTAGTTAAAAGCAGCTCTTCCAGGCTGGGCAAGGTGCCTCATGCCTGTAACCCCAGCACTTTGGGATGCCAAGGCAGGAGTTTGAGACCAGCCTGGGTGGCACAGAGACTCCATCCCTACATACGGGAAACTGAACATTCCTCCCAATGCCCTGGGTTAACATATGCTGGGGCATCATCCAGCTACTGGTATGTACCAAAGACAGAGCTTATTTCAAATGACCCACTCCCTTCAATGGGAGCCAGAGTGAAGGAGGCTGGGCAGGAAACCAGCCAGGCTAGCCAGAGCCCACCAGCATGGCCTCGGGTCTGGCCCTATGTTAATCCACCAGTTCCTGCAGCCCTAATCAGATCCTGAGAGACCAATTTATTCTAAGTAATCAACAAGAGTGGGAATAATGAAACAGGAAATGGATGTGTTAGTTTATAAGCCAATTCCTTGAGTTCAGCAGCAACAAGATTACTGCTGCTGCACTATTGTTCTCTCCTGATGGATGAGGCAAGTTGAGACCACTGCATAAGCAAAAGGTTGCTCAGAATGTTGAAAGACTACAAAGGGACCTGGGAATTATTTAGAGGGAGGCAAGTGGTGTAGTAAAAAGCGGGTGGTCAGATGAAATTGGCTGGAAATCATGGCTCCAGCACTTACTAACTATGTGACTTTGGGCAAGTTACCTAAAAGTCTATGTCAGTTTCTCCACAAATAAAATGGGCACCATAACACCTAACTCACACAGCTGTTTTAAAGAGTAAATGAGATAACATATGGAAAAGTCCAGGCACAAACTAGATATCACCAAATGCGCACTTCCTTTTAGTTATTTTCACAGATAATTTTCAACTGCAAGGTGATACATCATGTTAATTACTGAATATGGAAAATGTTTGATAAGCCAAAAGGAAAAAACTCAAATCTCCCACAATTCCATCAGCCAGAGATAACTGTTAGTAGCATTTTCGTATGTGTCCCTCCAGGCCTTTTTATGTGTTATTGTTTTTAAAAACAAAAACAGGATCCTACTCCCATGGTGTCTTAAAACTGACTCTTTTAACTTATGACCATATATTAACATCATCTGATATCTTCACATCCTCTACCGCATGATTAAAAAGAAAAAGTCAGACATGATATGGCCATATCATATATATATATATATATATATATTTTTTTTTTTTTTTTTTGGACAGAGTCTCACTCCATCACCCAGGCTGGAATGCAGTGGTGCGGTCTTGGCTCACTGCAGCCTCTGACTCCCAAGTTTAAGTGATTTTCCTGCCTCGGCCTCCCAAGTAGCTGGGGATTACAGGCATGTGCCACCACACCCGGCTAACTTTTGTATTTTTAGTAGAGACTGGGTTTCACCAAGTTGGCCAGACTGCTCTCGAACTTCTGACCTCAAGCAATCTGCCCTCCTCACCCTCCCAAAGTGCGGGGATTACAGGCATGAGGCACCATGCCCAGCCTTATTATTTATTTTTTCAGACAGGGTCTCACTCTGTCACCCAGGCTGGAGGGCAGTGGCACGATCACACCTCACTGTGTGTGGTGTTGATCAACCTCCAGGGCTCAGGTGATGCTCCCACCTCAGCCTCCCAGGTAGCTGGGACTACAGGCATGCGTCATCACACTCAGTTAATTTAAATTTTTTTTTTTTTTTTGTAGAGGCAGGATCTCTCCATGTTGCCCAGGTTGGTCTTGAACTCCTGGGCTCAAGGGAATCCACCTGCCTTGGCCTCCCGAAGTGCTGGGATTACAGGCATGAGCTACTGAGCCTGGTCGTCATCTTTTATTTAACCAACCTCATATTGTTGAGCAGTGTCTCCATTATAAACAATGCAAAAATGAACATCTTAGCAGCTGAGCAACTTTCTTTCTTTTCCTTTTTTTTTTTTTTTTCTTTTTTTTAGACAGAGTCTTGCTCTGAAGCCCGGGCTGGAGTGCAATGGCATGATCTCGGCTCATTGCAAACTCCGCGTCCCGGGTTCAAGTGATTCTCCTGCCTCAGGCTCCAGGTAGCTGGGACTACAGGCGAGCACCATCACACCCAGCTAATTTTTGTATTTTTAGTAGACACAGAGTTCTACCATGTTAGCCAGCACTGTTGACCTCAGGTGATCCACCCACCTTGGCCTCCCAAAGTGCTGGGATTACAGGCATGAGCTACCTACCGCGCCTGGCCCTGAGCTGAGCAACTTTCACTACTCCCCAGTGATAAATTTCCTGAAGGAGAATCGTTGGTCCATATTGACAAACAGCCTTTCAAAAGTTCCAGCCATTTTCTGTTCCTACCTACCCAGTTCGTTATTTTTATTTTTACTTTTATTATTTGTTTTTGAGACGGAGTCTCCCTCTGTCACCCAGGCTGGAGTACAGTGGCATGATCTCAGCTCACTGCAACCTCCAGTTGCCAGGTTCAAGTGATTCTCCTGCCTCAGCCTCCAGAGTTAACTGGGATTACAGGCGCCCACCACCACACCCGGCTGATTTTTGTATTTTTAGTAGAGACAGGGTTTCACCATGTTGGTCAGGCTGGTCTCGAACTCCTGACCTTGTGATCAGCCCACCTTGGCCTCCCAAAGTGCAGGGATTACAGGTGGGAGCCACTGAACCCGGCCATCAGTTTGTTATCTTGATTGCAGGCCAACCCTGGGTTTTTTGTTTTCTATTCAGCAGCCAGTACCCTAGCAATCACTTTCTCTTCTAGAGATATTTCTGTACAAATACATAGATTTGGTGTCTGGGCCTCGCAAGGCCTCTTCTACCCAGTCTAATTCTGGAGACATAAGCTCTGGAGAAAATGGTCTCCTGCTAATTTCCCAGCCCAGTCACCAATCTCGTGTTACGGAGGATCCGTGGTCAGTAATTCGATTACTGCTTATCTACTTTTGGCTACATTTCTCAAATGTCATTAGCCACATTCACAAATCTTGTTGAAGGTGAGTGGTTTCTGCGGATAGCGGATATCACTCATTTTCTCTTTACACTTCGTTTCTGAGGGTAAGGGTCTCCAACATTGTTTGCAAAGGTGGACTGGGGAGGACAGCATTTTATCAAAGCTGAAAGTAGGAAATTTGGTCCTTGGGACAAATAGCAGGAAATGAGAACTCAGATCAAAGGAAGGGCACCCCTGGAGGAAGGAGATGTGGTACAAGCAAAGGCGTTGGTCACACATGTGCCTTGGCTCATTGGCCTGTGTCACTTCAACCTCTGCTTCTGTCATCACCTCTGTTTTCCCAACTCCCCTGTCTTCTTCTTTCCCTTATCAGGACCCTTGTGATTACACTGGGCCACTCCAGATGTTCCAGGATAATCTCCCCATCTCAAAATCCTGAATTTAATCAGTTTTGTCATGTAAGGTTTCATATTCATAGGTTCTAGGAATTAGGATGTGGACAGTTGGGGGATTATTATTCTGCCCACCTCACCTGGGCAAGCCACTTTCTCTGGCCTGAGTTTCCTTATCTGCAAACCATGAGTCTCCGATAAAAAAACTCTTCACGATCCTTTCCAGGTTTGGCTGGTAGAAATATTTTGAGTGAAATCCAGGGGGACTGAGGTATAAAAACTGTACTCAATTTCTTACGCGTTTCTTTATTTCCTCCTCTAGAACTATACTCTCTCCTCTGAATGCTACCAATGTCATTTGTATGTAAGTTTTTATTTAATTTATTTATTTTTTGAGAAGGAGTCTCATTGTGTCGCCCAGGCTGGAGTGCAGTGGCACGATCTCAATTCACTGCAAGCTCCACCTGCCGGGTTCCCGTCATTCTCCTGCCTCAGCCTCCCAAGTAGCTGGGACTACAGGCGCCCGCCACCACGCCCGGCTAATTTTTTTGTATTTTTAGTAGAGATGGGGTTTCACCATGGTAGCCAGGATGGTCTCGATCTCCTGACCTCATGATCCACCAGTCTCAGCCTCCCAAAGTGCTGCGATTACAGGCGTGAGCCACCGCGCCCGGCCTGCATGTAAGCTTTTATTCATTGAAGGAGCCTGCATAGAGTGCTTACTATGTGCCAGGCCCTGTTCTAAGCCTTTTGCAGATATGAAACCATTCAACTTTCCATAATAGCCCTATGAACCAAGTGCTATTGCTATCCTTATTTTATGGAGGCAGAGAGAGGTTAAATACATCTTGCACAAGATCACAGAGTGGCAGGACCGAGGTCAATCTTCAGCTGTCTGGCTCCAGAATCTGTACTCTTTAACCACTGGCCAACCAGCATCTCCTTAAAACCCTTGACCACAGTCATGAGGCCATTGCTTAAGTCTTTTCTCCGAGACTATGGGCAACTCAAGAGCAGGAGTCTTGTCTAACTCGGTGAATCCCAGCTCTGATAACAGCCTAGCACACAAATAAACCAAAATATAAGCATACTACTTGTCTACTCGAGAGCCTCTTGATCAGGGCCATGACTGCAGGACATAATTATAAACATTTATGGGACACTTCAAAAGAAAACATAATCCTCATGCCAGCACTGGGAAGGAGGTACTATTATGATCTTCATTTTACAGACTAGTAAACCGCCACAGAAAGAAAAAAGCTGAGTAACGTGCCCAAGGTCAGGAAATGGATTTGAGTTGAGATCTGCTTGACTTCCAAGCTTGCATCGTGAAGGTGAGCACAAACTCCTTGAGGGCTGCAATTTTAAAGTTAGAACCAAGTTTGACTCTGGACAACCACAGAGAGGAACAAAAAAAAAATGAACATTTTACTGGACAATGCAATATGCCAGGTTCTGGTACCAGGTGCTTAACATCACTCGGTTAGTCCTCAGAACAACCTGGTTGTTCCATTTCACAGATGAGAAAACGGAGGTTTAGAGAGACTAAGTGAGTTTCCCAAAGTCTACTGGGAGAGACAAAACTAGGTATAATTCCACAATTCATCAACTTTCCACTATTATTAAGCTACTGGGCCTTAGTTCTCTCATTTGAAAAGATGGAGTCCAGCTCAGCTTTTTTTTTTTTTTTCTTTTTAAAACAACATTAAGTGTGTGCTTATTGCATGCCAAGCACTGTGCTAAGAACTTCACATTTATTTTGTAATTTCATCCTCATAACACCCCCTGAGGTGCTATATACTATTATTATTATTTCTACTTTACAAATAGAGAAACTGAGGCTTAGACAGACATCTGTTGTTACACAGCTACTCTGAGGCCCAGCCCGAGTTTAACTGAAGCTTGTTAGAATCATAAGCCAGACTCTTGCCTATTTTCCTGTGCAGCCTCCAGCAGTCTCTGGCAGCCTTTGGAGTGAGGACATCCTGTGTTCCTCCAGAATCAGAACAAGGCTGGGATGGACGTGGGATGAGTTCCTCAGTGCGTGGGCCCCTCTTCCTTTGGATTTCAAAGACTCACTTCAGTGAAGTCCTGTCAAAGTCAAAAGGTGACATTGAATGGACAGTCAGCCCAGGCTCAGAGTCCAGTCCTGGCACCTCAAGGGCTTGGCTATTTCCTCTGATCCTGTTGTCAAGGCAACTTGGATCCCTTTGTGGTTCTGTGGTTATTCTCCCTCTTGTGTCCTTGTCTTCCTACGGTTTCAAGAGAATACTTTAGAGACAGCAGCTCCAAATGGCCTACCTGTCACTGACTGAAGGAGATGCTGACTTGAAACAAAAACAGTTCCTAGGACCCTTCAAGGCCTCAACTAGAAAGAGCAATGCTCTGTAAACACCTTAAGGGCAGACATTGTCTTATCATAGCTGTACCCCAGCGCCTCACAGGATGCCTGGAACAGAATGGGTGCTCAGTTAACGTTGAGCAGATAAATTAATGAGTGAATGAATGAATGAGTGAATGAACTGATTATGCAAAAGGCTCCCTAGCTTTTCAGGGGTTGAAAAACTGGGGCAGAGTGATGGGCTAAGATATGTGGCAGAACTAAGAATAAAAGTGCATTTGTATGTGAGTGTGTGTCCCTTGGCAAAGGCTCCACAACCCCTGTGATGCGTTGGCCTGTGTACCTCCACCTCTCCCCTCCACGTCTTGTGAGCTAGAGCTGTTGGTTGGGTAGAAACAGTTCGTGCCCACTCCAGGCTTCTGGCCTCAAGAAGCAATCTCTCTTTCTCTTCCTCCCACCCCTGTAAATTGTGATAAAATACACATGACACAAAATTTACCATCTTTAGCATTTTTAAATGTATGTTGATGTTAGTATGCAACCAGTCTTCAGGACTCTTCATCATGTGAAGCTATGTCTTTAATCTTGTGTCCATCCCAATTTTACCTACTATTTTCAATTTTAGCTACAAATAGACCCTGGGTTTTGACTTCTGCATTGAGTCTTAGTGTGTTACAGGACGGTATTGGTGACCAACAAATGTTCACTGGGTAATTGATCTTACTCTGTGTGTGTGTATGTGTGTGTGTGTGTTTTCCTGCGTGCTTCAATCTCTTAGGATCTAAGAGCAATTTTGGCTTTGTGATGCATCCCACAATTACAAGAACTTCTTGACCGCCCTCTAGTGGTAAAGATGAAGATATGACACTCAGAATAACCATTCGCCTGATGCTGATGTTGAAAGTGGCAACTTTTTTTCTGATAACTCACTGGACTTTATATAATCCAAAATTGTGATTGCTCCAAAGTTGGCAGTTCATCCTCACTTTACAGATAAAGTTGACGTATAGAACAGTGCTTTTCAAATTGGCGAAGGACCAGTTTTTAAAAAAAAATTAATCTGCAAGTCAATCAATTGTACAATAAAAATGAATTATTAATACCGGACATATTACATTAAAAACAAAGATATACAAAATTAAAACCAAATTTCATTATCATATCCAGCAGACAAGATTGCATTTCAATAAATAGAATCAGAATAAACATAACATAGGGAAAAATAATTGCAAAATCTGTACATGTTTATTGAATGTATTATATGATTAATATATAAATTGCTATTGCATTCATAATTTTTGTTGTTCTGCAATTATAACTAAATGAAAAATTATGAGTAAAACAGTGTTTCTCTACTTTGAATGAACACCATGCATATCAATATTGAGCATTCTTAATGGACAAATACATAAGTTATTGCTTGCCAACCTATCTAACCCACCCAGAATGGACTACAGTGCTACTTGCAAAGTAGAATGTGTGATGAGATTGCTTCCATTTTTTGTTGTTGTTGTTGTAATTTAATAAAGGAAAATTATTTTATTTATTTATTTATTTTAGAAATGGGGTCTCACTGTGCCACTGAGGCTGGAGTGCAGTGGCAAGATCATAGCTCCCTGAAGCCTCCTGGGCTCAAGCGATCCTCCAGCCTCAGGGCCGCCCCCTACCGCCATCCCCCATCCCCCGCCAGTAGCTAGGAAGGACTCCAGGCACCTACCACAACACCTGGCTTCCATGTTTTGTTTTATTAAGAGCTTAGTGGAGAACCAGTCTCACCGAGCTTTGTTAATGGGAATGGAAAAAGAGATTTTAAGACAGTTTTAGGAAGCTCAGGATTTCCATCTTTTGCTTTTCTTCAAAATGAAGCAAATGATTCTGTGTTTTCAAAATTCATCAGTTATTCAATTGCCAGTTTATCCTGTACAGTTAAATTGTCTTTCAATGAAAGCAACAGATTATGGATCTATGAATTTCCCATCCGTGAATCTTCTTTTGATGGAAATAAAATGTAAATGTTCCATAACTCCATAACTTGTTTGACCATAACATTTTACAGATATGCAATACCAAGATTGTCACCAACATCACTGATAATTGTTGCTAAACTATGGGGCATGTTGTAACGATCTCTGGATATTCTGTTCTTCCAAGCTTCTGTCAGTTTTGCCCTTCAATCTTCCTTGCCATTGAAAATCATACTGCATTTTTTTTCCCTGCTTAGAAGTAGTAAAAGCATTTAAAATGCCAAAAATATCACACAAAGAAACATGCCTATTGTCCAAACCACATTTTTAAAAGGTTGGGACCCTATAAAAATGTTTGTTTGTTTGTTTTACTTTCTAGAAACACTAAGAGTTTGTTTCACAGTCAAACATTCCTAATAGTACTTTTCTCTTCAGTAAGCATTGTATCTCACCTATAACAGTTGTTTATGATCAGCTTCCATATCAACACATATTATAAGAGAATCATCTCAAATTTCATGCATTATCCTTTGCATAACTATTTTGTGCTATGTAACTAGACACTGTTTAGTTCAGATAACATTTTTTCATTATAAAACTTCCTTGATTAAAAAAAAAAGCAGCGCGTTGATTTACATTCTTCTTCAAACTTAGTATGTTTTTCTGTCAATGAGGCTGCACATTAGATCATTTCCTACAGCAGTCTTAAACCACATTCCTTGTCAGTGTAATCCTTTATAGTTTTATACATTTAGGACTTGTTGTGCTTGTCATCAATGAAACTGAAAAAAATTCTTCCACTATGTTCAAATTACATATATACTATGTTAATTGTCATGTTAGCAGTATGTGGGCATTCAGTAACTCGCAGTGAAAACTACTTTGCTAGCCGTGTTATTCTGTGAGTTAATCTGTCATGTCATTAGCTAGTTATTGAATTCATCCAGCCATGAAAAATGATATTTGAGTTACTTTCTTGGCCACGTATTCACTCATAATTTCAAAGATCTTTGATACAGCCTTGTGCTAAAGTCTTCCTTTTAAAATTTTAGCATCCTAAAGTGCTACTTTATAAGATGCTCATACATTACTAATGTTTATTTGTGAAATATTGAGCATCTGTTCTTATGAGTTTTTTAAATTCAACATTCTTTCAAGGTATTACTTAGGTTTTGAATTTACTTCTTTTATTTTCTATGTAAATGCTACATAAGGTTGATGGTCTTATGAGCTTTATTAGCTAGTATATCTCTGTAAATAATACACGATAGTTTTAGAATATTAGTATCAATTATGGCTACAAAACTGAACTCAATATGTGAGGAATTATACTTCTGAGTAAAACTAGTACAAACTCTTTGTAGTAGTTTAATTTCTTTGAAATCACTTCCATGGTCAGCATCTGTTTTACTACTGCTGCTGCTGCGCATTTGCAAAGGTGTGTCTTTTCTTGATTAAAATAAGTCTGGTGAAGTTTGTTTTGACATTTGTAAATTACAGTAAAAAATTATTATGAAAATCTGCTTCCTAATATAGCTAATATTTTTATTTTATTTATATTTTTCAATTTGAAAACAGTACTGTTTATTAACTGACCAGATTACAAAAATAATCATGGCAGACACCTTAGTTCATCCTTCTAAGGAGCCTTTTGATCTGGTTGTCCCTGTTGCCAGCATCTCCACTTTCTACAAAATGCGTCGTCTTTTCCTTCATTCCTCCTCATGGAGAGGATAATTTGAAAGGCCTGAGGAAGTTATTTGCTTCTTTGAAGCATTTTCCAACAGCATAGACCTCATGAATCAGATCCACTGTGCAGATGATGTCATATTTACCAAGACATCAAGCCATCAAAGTGTTATCTGTCAAGATAATTTGCTTCGTATTGATTTTGCTGTAACCACACTTGGAGACTAGTTCATTTACTGAATTCAAGTTCGGAGACTGTCATGCAATATATGGTTCTACGATCCTCAGCATGTTAATTGAAGCATTGTTGAACTTAACAAAGGTTCTTGTGAAGATCTGACAAGGCAAAGAAGCTGCAACAGCTTTTGGACCCTTGGGCTGCCACCACTGAGACCTCTGATCCTGATGATCAGTGCCAATTTGGGTTCTGCAGGAACACAGAAGTTGCCAGCTTTTCTTGCCATTCTAGCTATTCATATCTCAGTTCTATACATCTGTCTATATTCCTAGTGATAGTGTTTGGCTTCTTCATAGATAAGCTTCCTTCCTTCCTTGCGAAGCATCCTTATCTTCAGCTCTGCAAAATGCCTTCACTTTTTCTTAAAGGTTTCTGGCACAGCAGGAACCTTCTTTTTCTTTTCTTCAACACTTTCTCTGGTTCCACCCAGGAAACTGAAGATTTTAAAATTATAAACTAGGCCAGGCATGGTGGCTTACACCTGTAATCCCAGCACTTTGGGAGGCCGAGGCGGGTGGATTATGAGGTCACAGCTCAAGACCATCCTGGCTAACACAGTGTGAAACCCCGTCTGTACTAAAAAAAATACAAAAAAATTAGCTGTGCATGGTGGCGGGCACCTGTAGTCCCAGCCACTCGGGAAGCTGAGGCAGGAGAATGGTGTGAACCCAGGAGGTGGAGTTTGCAGTGAGCCAAGATGGCGCCACTGCATTCTAGCCTAGGCAACAGAGAGAGACTCCATCTCAAAAAAAAAAAAAAAAAAAATATATATATATATATATATAAATGAAAAAAAAATTAGTCTTTACAAAAACATTATAGATTATAAGTAAAAACAAGAAAATATCAAAAGAAATAAATGTTCTTGTTTTCTCAGATTTTTACATGCCTTTGGCTGTCAGTTGACTGACTAACTTTAAAATACCACACACTGTAGCACGGTCCTACTGCCACACAGCTCATGGTCAGCACCTGAACTGGTCTATCCCTTTGCTCAGTGAGACAGGTTCCCTAAAGCACTTGAATGTAAAACTGCTATAAAAGTTTCTAAATGCCTGCTTGCAATTAGGTACTGCTGTCCTCGTGAACCGGTAACCGTTTGTGGACTGCAGGGGTCTACGGAGCATGCTTCGAATAGTGCTGACAAGAAGAACTAAGTGGCTTGCTGAGGCCCACTGGTGTGTAAGTGCTGGACCACCTTTCTCTTAGTCTAATGCCCCCTTCATTTCCTACTTTAATTCAGTTTTTTTCATCTATCAAGTGGGTTTTTGAAAAGATTAAGTGAGATTACTCATGTGAAGTGTTCAGCAGAGCGCCTGGTACAGAGTAGATGCTATGACTATCATCACTAACTCACTGGTGTAAGGGAGGCCGATGTCTTCCCGGCCACGGATTCCCAGCCTTCACTGTCTTCCTCAGGACCAAGCCACGGGGAGAGGGACCAGTTCCTCATCCACATTCAATGAGCACAGACACCCCCTAGTGCTCGCCTTTCTCAATCCTTTCCCCTTGGAGGAGCTTGCATCTGAGATCCTTATCTATGGGTCCCCATATCACACCACTCTGAGAATTGTGCACCTGGGAGCTATGCAGTGCAGTCTACACAGTCATACACAGCAGCACTGTCTTGATTAGCTAGAGTCAAGCCTTGGCACTGAAACACGGTCTTTCCTTCCAAATAGTAGAACCACTAGCTTTCTTCCCAAGGAAGTTATTATGGTGACCACAAAGCTAGCTTAGATGATATAATCAGGACCCTCACTGACTATCCTTTATCCCCTTAACGAAGCAGTTCAGAAGGTAACTGTGACCTTAGACATTATCTGCAGATAGCAGAGATTTTATTTCATGACTTCCAACTCTTCAGCTCAATGCATTTCTATAGCTAATGTTCACCTGGATATCTGGCTCAGGGCTGATAAGTTCTTTGTAGCTTCCTTTTCAGGGACGTACAAATGAAAGGATGAAGGCAAATTCAGTGCCCTGGGCAACAAAAGGCAAGGTCAGCTAGGTACAAATTTCAAAGCACTTAAGCATGTCTTTCTTCCTTTTCTGTAGAACCATAATTACCACATGTTGTCAAGAATGAAAAATAACCAACAAATGTATAAGTCACTATGTAATTCCAAGGGACTGTATGATACACCTTAGACTAGCCAACAGTCTGTCCTTCAAGTTGTGTGAAATCCAGGTGAGGAGACAAGACAAAAGTATGAGGAAGCATTCAAAGGCACTGGTAGACTAAAGAATAACAAAGGAACGGCTACACATGAGCCCTCAGCACAACAGGCTGTGGATACTTTCATGCATGTTAACAGACTCCCTGCCCAAGTGCTATGCCAGCTACCTGGTTTTCTGCCTCCATTCCTTCTCTGAGGCCAAGGAAGTCTGCACAGCCAAGCAGAGGTGCAATGACCTCTGAGGGCAACCTTCAGTCAGTGAGAGATGAGAATTGGTGGACGAGAGTCTCCATGTCCCTGCACTTTGGTGGGACAATTCTGAGGTATTGATATGGTTTGGCTGTGTCCCCACTGAAATCTCATCTTGAATTGTAGCTCCCATAATTCCCATGTGTTATGGGAGGGACCTGGTGGGAGATAATTGAATCATGGGAGTGGCTTCCCCATACTGTTCACGTGGTAGTGAGTAAGTCTCACGAGATCTGATGATTTTTCAAGGGATTTCCCCTTTTGCTTGGCTCTCATTCTCTCTTATCTGCCGCCATATAAGACATGCCTTTTGGACCGGGCGCAATGGCTCACACCTGTAATCCCAGCACCTTGGGAGGCCGAGGTGGGTGGATCATGAGGTCAGGAATTTAAGACCAGCCTGGTCAAGATGGTGAAACCCTGTCTCTACTAAAAATACAAAAATTAGCCAGGCATGGTAGCAGGCATCTGTAATCCCAGCTACTCAGGAGGCTGAGGCAGAGAATTGCTTGAACCTGGGAGGCGGAGGTTGCAGTGAGCCGAGATTGCACCACTGCACTCCAGCCTGGGCAACAGAGTGAGACTCCCTCTAAAAAAAAAAAAAAAAAAAAAAAAGACATGCCTTTTGCCTTCCGCCATGATTGTGAGGACTTCGCAACCACGTGGAACTGTGAGTCTATTAAACGTCTTTTTCTTTATAAATTACCCAGTCTCAGGTATATCTTTATCAGCAGCATGAAAACGGATGAATACAGGTATGCTATATACATTTCCTCAGAAGTTTCCCAGTGGGCTTGATTTCCAGTGTTCATGCAAGTAACCGGTTCAACAGAGCATAAGTTATTGGCTTTTCTGTCTTCCCTGTCTCACTCTTCCTACTCCATCACTTCTGCTCCCTGGGATTGCCTCCCATTTAAACCACCTGCACCCAAATCCTGACTTCAGGCTTCACTTGCGGAGGAAACTAAAATAAGTCCATGGGCAGATGCCGAGTAACCTGCATGTTTCAGATCCCCTTCAATTATTATTATTATTATGAGACAGAGATTCATTCTTGTTGCTCAGGCTGGAGTGCAACAGCGCGATCTTGGCTCACTGCAACCTCTGCCTCCTGGGTTCAGTGATTCTCCTGCCTCAGCCTTCTGAGTAGCTGGGATTACAGGCACCCACCACCACACCTGGCTAATTTTTTCTATTTTTAGTAGAGACGGGGTTTCACCATGTCGACCAGGCTGATCTCAAACTCCTAACCTCAGGTGATATGCCCACCTTGGCCTCCCAAAGTGCTGGGATACATGGGTGTGAGCCACCATGCCCGGTGGATCCCCTTCAATTATGAAGACTCCTTCTAAACATCAAGAACTTTCATGGAGCCTGCCTTCAGCAACTAGTTGTTGTGCTTTTGGTATTCAGGCTTCATTAATTCAACAGGCACTTTTTAAAACTCTGATAAAGTACAGAACGACCAAACACTACTGTGACATCTATTATTCTTGTGAAAAGGTGTATATATATTTCTTATGACAGCATCTATTGAAAACAATGGTGTTTCTAGAGATAGAAGTAAAAATGATTTTCAAATGTATGAAAAGGTGCTAAACCTCGCTCACAGGAATAAGAATGCAAATTAAAAGACATTAAAATGCCATTTTCCATGTTTCAGATTGGCAAAGACCAAAAAGTTTGATAACATTGTGTTGGTTAGGATGTGGGGAATCATTAACTTAATAAATGATTATTGATCACCTATCACGAGTCTGTGCTGGGCACTGAGTAACCGGCAGTTAACAAAGTAAACCAAAATTCCTTCTCTCCAGGAGCACACATTCCAATGGGGAGCTGGTAATGCAGTCAGTGAAAATGACTCCCTGTGTCACTTCGTGAGTGCTCTGAAGAAAGACAAAGTCATATAAAATATGCTGAGTGACCAGGAGGTGGTGTCACTTTAGATAGGGTGGTCAGAGGAGACCTTCCTTATATGGTGACAATTGAGCAAAGGCCTGAATGAAATCTTGTGGATATTTCTCCTAGAAGTATTTTCCAGGCAGTGTGAAATAGTCAGATGAAGACTTTCACAGATACCAGTAATAAAAACTGGACCAAATGTTAAGCAATGGCTTCTTAGATAGGAAAACCACAAGCAACCAAAGGAAAAAAACCCAGATAAATTAGACTATATTAAAAGAAAAAATGTATGTGTTTCAAAGGACATTATTAACAAAGTAAAAAGATAATCCACAGAAATGGGAGAATATATTTGCAAATCATGTACCTGATAAGGGTCTAGGATCAGAACATACAAAGAATTCTTACAACTTAACAATAAAAAGAAAGAACCTAAATAAAAAACAGGCAAAGTCTGGGCACGGTGGCTCACATGTGTAATCCCAGCACTTGGGAGGCTGAGACAGTTGGATCATTTGAGCTCAGGAGTTCGAAATCAGGCTGGGCAATGTGGTGAAACCCCGTCTCTACAAAAAATTCGAAATTATCTGGGCATGGTGGCATGTGCCTGTAATCCCCGCTACTCAGAAGCTGAAGTGGAAGAATTGCATGAGCCCAGGCGGCTGAGGCTGCTGTGAGCTGTGACCATACCACTGCACTCCAGCCTGGGTAACAGAGCAAGACCCTATCAAAAGAAAAAAAGAAAAAGAAAAAGAGAGAGGAGAAGTAACTGATACATGCTACAACATGTATGAGTCCTGAAAACATTATGCTACGTGAAAGAAGTCAGACACAAAAGGCCACGTATTTTGTGATTGCATTTATATGGAATATGAAGGCTGTGAGGATTTGGTACAAGTATAAGAGCAATATATGGAGGATTACCCATTTATTCAGTCAATTATTTTTCCAATGATCAGTTTTTTGTAATAGTTGTGATTTTCCTACTGTGATTAGCTCAGTGGAGAGAGAATGCTTGTAACCCTCTCTAAGGGTAAAAGGGTTTGGTCTTTAGCTTTTAGAGAATGTTTAAGGTCACCAAGAATTTTCTCTCTAACTTTTCTTTTATTCTCAAGGTCCTTATTCAGAAAAGTAATGCAAAACCTGGAACTACAACAACAAAAATTTGCAAGTCCTTTCAATATAATTAATGACTTAGTATTCACAATTGTTTAAGGCCCAGATGGTTTACAATGCTGTAGAAAATGGAAGAAAACTGATACGATATGATGAATTTCTTTTGACCTTTAGAAAAAGATAACCTTAAAGGTTATAGTTTATCACCCTGTAGAATATTTACTAGTTTTGTGTCTAACCTAGGAATAATATTTCAGCACTCTTTTTTTCTAACACCTGTGTAAATTTGAGTTTCTTACATTCTCTTCTAAACCAGCTTTGTCATTTTAGTGATTCCCTCATTAATAAGTTAAATCAAACTATGACACATGCTCATATGAGAATTGAGTTTTTAAAAATAAAAATTTGAAGATTATGGTGGCACAAAGTTAATTTTAAGTAGAGAAGCAAAATGAAGGTTATTGAGAGTTTCTTGGGCACTTCTTTTTAAAATCACCAGGTTTTTCCAATAATGACAATTTTCCTGGCATCATTCAGTGGAGGGCTGAGGACCTGTATTTCCTGTGAGGTATAAGAGTCCAGTCTTTAGTTCTGGGGGCTTGTTACAAGTATCTGAAAAGGCTCCTCTGTAAGGTTTTTCTCTAACGTCCCAAAAGAGGTCTTGCAACATCTCCTAGTTATCTCTCTTCTGTGGCAGAAGCAATGAAAAAGTGTGTCTCTCTTTTCTAAATCCCACCTTCTCACAAATGTTCTTCTTCCATCTTCCAAGATGGGAGTGTCCTAGGTTTTCTCTTGGGTGATTTGACAGTCCCAGGCATCACCAAGACAGAACTATAATTTGGGAACATCTCTGGGGTGCCAGCTCTATTTCTTGGGTACCATGAGAACTGAATAGGAACTGGGCAATAGTGAGGTATCTCTTTCTTATTCATGAGACTGGAATCTCTTAGCAGTATAGGGGAGATAAGGAGGGCAATGAGAAACTATGACATCAAGGTACATCATATGTGCACTTTGCCCTTGCCCTGTACCTCACCTTTGCTGTCTTTGGAGTCTTTATTGCACCAGATATTTTACTGCACCAACTACATTGTTGTTGTGTGAAAGAGTCTACAGCCTCAGAAATTTTTTGAAATATGGCCAGAAGTCTGGGCACAGGTAACATCCCTCTGCTCAGGTAGCATCAGACTGAAATCAAGGTGTTAGCCAGGCTGCAGTTTCATCTGAGCCTTAGAACCTTTTCCAAGCTCCCTGGATTTGGCAGAATCCATTACTTGCAGCTGTAGAACTGTAGAACTTCTGCGATGCTAAGGTCCCCAAAGAGGTCTTGCAATGTCTCCCAGGTATCTGTGAGAGAAGCAATGAAAGAATTTGTCTCTCTTTTCTAAATCTTACCTTGAAGCTACCTGGCCACTGCACCTGGCCAAAATTTTTTTTTTTTTTACTTTAAAAAAGTATTTTATTACTATTTGTAGACACAAGGTCTTGCTCTGTGCCCAGGCTGGAGTGCAGTGGTGCGATCTCAGCTCACTGCAAGCTCCACCTCCCGGGCTCACGCCATTCTCCTGCCTCAGCCTCCCGAGTAGCTGGGATTACAGGGGCCTGCCACCACGCCTGGAGAATTTTTTGTATTTTCAGTGGAGACAGGGTTTCATCGTGTTAGCCAGGATGGTATCGATCTCCTGACCTCGTGATCCGCCCGCCTCGGCCTCCCAAAGTGCTGGGATTACAGCCGTGAGCCACCGTGCCCGCCTTCCTTTTCATTCTTCAGCAACAACCTATATTGCTAGTTCCTTCAAACTTTTCAGTTTCCAAGCTTCTCTGCATCACCACCACATTTTCTCACTCAGACTGGGCTGTGCACTAGTAACATCTTAAATTTGTATAACCATGGAGTTTAGGGAGTTTTCCTACTTTTTCTTTTTTTTTTTTTTTTTTGAGACGGAGTCTCGCTCTGTCGCCCAGGCTGGAGTGCAGTGGCCAGATCTCAGCTCACTGCAAGCTCCGCCTCCCGGGTTCCCGCCATTCTCCTGCCTCAGCCTCCCGAGTAGCTGGGACCACAGGCGCCGCCACCTCGCCCGGCTAATTTTTTGTGTTTTTAGTAGAGACGGGGTTTCGCCGTGTTAGCCAGGATGGTCTCGATCTCCTGACCTTGTGATCCGCCCGTCTCGGCCTCCCAAAGTGCTGGGATTACAGGCTTGAGCCACCGCGCCCGGCCGAGTTTTCCTACTTTTTAATTTGCTGATGAATGAATTAAGGAAATAAAGGGATATGATTTCCATGTGGCCAACAGGGAAACTGAAGCACAGACAGAGCCATTACACCCATGGGTCTGCAGCACAGTTGGTGACAGATCTGGGACCAGTTGCTGATTTCCAGGCTGGGGCTTTTTCACTAGGTGAGTGGCTTATCTGGTTTGCTTTTCCTGCCATTCCTCCTTCACCAAAAAGCAAGACTCCTGCTTTCATCTCCTATGGAAGAAAAAAGAAGGAAGGGAGAATTCTGCAGCTAGTCACCCTGCACTCTTCTTTCCATCAGCAATTCCGCTGAATTAGCTGTCAGGGATTTCCTTAGATAGGAATTTTTTTTTTTTTTTTAAACGGAGTCTCTCTGTCACTCAGGCTGGAGTGCAGAGGTGTGATTTTAGCTCATTGCAACCTCTGCCTCCCCGGTTCAAAGTGATTTTCCTGACTCAGCCTCCTGAGTAGCCGGGATTACAGGTGAGCACCACCACTCCCACCTACTTGTTGTATTTTTAGTAGAGACGGGGTTTCTTCATGTTGGTCAGGCTGGTCTCGAACTCCTGACTTCCTGATCCACCTGCCTTAGCCTCCCAAAGTGCTGGGATTACAGGCGTGAGCCACAGCACCTGGCCTTAGATAGGATTTTTAACACACACCACAGGCTCCTACTCACTTCAGTGCCTTCAGGTGAGTGGTTCTCCTCTGCTGAAATGCCTTCATCCTTCCTCTTCGTGAACCCAAATCCACCCCAGTCTGCAGACATTTTCCATGTCACTTTCCTGCCTGACCCCACTTCACACCACCAGGACTGTGACTCAACCATGCTGACCAAGAGTCTACGATGGGGCCATTCTTTCTAGGGTCTTGCACCTTCCTCATCTCATTTCAACTCACAGAAAACATGTGAGGCAGATATTTTTATTCCTATTTTAGAGCTGATACAACCCAGGCTCAGGAAAGTTGAGAACTCCAGCTTCTTGACTCTCCAGGCCTTGTGCTCTTTTCTTTCCCCCACAGGACTCAAGGTGTTTTTTCCCTCGTCAATGTCCTTTCCTTTATGAACATTCTAGTATTTCTGTGTACCATTCAGAAGAACTGCAAGAATTTTAGTTCCAGGGTTAGGTGAGTCTCATGTAATAGTCTGTGGGAGGTTGAAAATTGAATAATTTCCACTTCAGTTTTGCTGGATATTAAAATAAAGGTTGCCAAAAACATATTTCATTGCAAGCATCCAAGTTACTGGATGTCCAGAAATGAGAGGTATAGGGGTCAAGGCCCTGGCTCCCCTGGAGGTTCGAAAATCACTGACATGAGGCAGATTAATAAGAGAAAAGGCATACAAATTTATTTAACATGTACACGCTCAGGGAGAATCACAGGGTAACTGCCTATTCCCTAAAAGTCTTCAGAAGCTCCTCCAAAATTCTTAACTGAGTTTTGACAAATGCATAAACCGTGGAATCCAAATCTCTATAAAGATACAGAACATTATCATCATCTCCCAGAAAATTCCCTATGTTCCTTCCTGGTTCTTTCCAACTCTCCCTGAAGCAATCACTTTTCTGATTTTTTTCTGAACCTATATGCCCTCATTTGTCAGAGTTGATTTTTTTCCACCATAGATGTGTTTCATCTGTTCAAGAACTTCATATACATAGAATTATACAGTATGTATGCATCAGGGGAAAGCTATTTTCACTCAGTATAATACATACATTTTTTCCTTTTTGTGGAGAATGGGGTCTTGCTATGCTGCCCGGGCTGGTGTCAAACTTTTGGGCTCAAGCCTTCCTCCTGCCTCTGCATCCCTAAGTGTTGGGATTACAGGCATGAGTTACTGCCCCCGGCCACACTCAATATAATATTTTGGAGATTCAGCTATGTCCCTGTATCATGGGTCTGTAGTTCACTTCTCTCTCGCTCTCTCTTTTTTTTTTTTTCCTGTTTTGAGACGGAGTCTTGCTCTGTTGCCCAGGCTGGAGTGCAGTGGCACGATCTCGGCTCACTGCAACCTCTGCCTCCTGGGCTCAAGCGATTCTCCTGCCTTAGCCTCCTGAGTAGCTGGGACTAAAGGTGCACACCACCATGCCCAGTTAATTTTTATATTTTTAGTAGAGATGGATTTTCACCATGTTGACCAAGATGGTCTCGATCTCTTGACCTCGTGATCCGCCCACCTCGGCCTCCCAAAGTGCTGGGATTACAGGCATGAGCCACTATGCCTGGCCACACCTCCCTCTTCTTCGTAACTTGTTTTTTGCATTTCATTGCTTTCTTCCAAAAATACCAGATTTAGGGATTTTGTATTAAATGCCTTTTAAATTATACAAGATAATTTAAACCAGAAAATGTATCAGCTTACACTATGTTAAATAATGTAGTTTTGTGTTGAACTTTCTAGTGATACAGTTACTACTGAATAAAAAATTGGGAATCTGGAACATGGCATATTTGATTCTATGCCAGAATTTGGATTTCTGCATTAATCTAAATAGCTCAAGCTTTGTATAAAGATGATCTAAACCTGAGATTTCAATAGCACATTTGAAATTATAATGTATTTCAATTAGATACAGCACTGTTATATTTTATGAAATGGTTCAAGAATGACTTAGATAATCTATACATTGTCATCTGTACAGGGTCTAAATATTGGTATGGTTAAAATATTCACTGTTGAAATCTTTTCCTAGGTTTTTCCAGCTTTATTAAGATGTATTTCACATACAATAAAATTTACCCATTTAAAGTATGCAGTTGAGTTGTCTTCACTATATTCAAGAAGTCGTGCAACCATCATTACAATATAATTTTAGGATATTTTCAACACTTTCCTTCCTCCCCTAAAAAACAAATCTATACTCCATTTTCAAACCTTCCCTTCCAATCCCCAGCCCCAGGCAGCCACTGACCTGTTTCTGTCTCTGTGGATTTTCCTATTCTGGAAAGTACCTAAATGTTTTCCAAAGTGGCTGCGTCATCTTACAATCCCACCAGCAACATATGAGGCTTTTAATTTCTCCATATCCCAGCGAACACCTGTTATTGTCTGTCTTTTTATTTTAGCCATCCTAGTGGGTATGAAGTGGTATCTGATTGTGGTTTTGATTGACATTCCTTTGATGACTAATGATGTGGAGCATCTTTTCACACCTTTATTGGCCATTTGTTTATTTTCTTTGGAGAAATGTGTATTCAAATATTTTGCCCATTTTTAAAATGGGTTGTTTGTCTTTTATTGTTGAGTTGTAAGAGTTTTTTATATAGTTTGGATACACACACACACATACACACACACATAAATTGTCAGGTATATAATTTGCAAATATTTTCTCCCAGTCTATAGCTTGTCTTTTCACTTCTCTTAGTGAACAACAGTTTTGAGGAAGTACAATTAATCTTCTTTGTGTGTGTTACTTGTGCTTTGGCAAAATGTTACAGAAACCACTGCCAACACAAAGTCACAACAATTTACTCTTATGTTTTCATCTAGGAGTTTTGCAGTTTTAGCTCTTAGGTTAAATAAAATTTATAGAAGGTCATTGGTTTTCATGGAGCTCCTGCACTAGACCCAACAGACCAAACCAAAACTGATTTACTCATATTGAAGTTCCACATCACCACGCCAAAACTAAGTTGTTTATCTGACCTTTCAAGAAATCAAGAGAGAGAGAAAATAGCCAAATTCCTAAATAGGCCTGTTTTAGCCAGCATGATGAGGAAGCTTCCTCTGCTTCAACCTTTACAAGGAGAGCAACTTTGAAACAACTGTATTTTGTTTTCTGTCTGCTTTCCTCAGCCCTTTTCTACCTAGAAAGCCATGATGCCATGATCCTCTGCTCAACTCACCAGAATATGCATTCTTTTTCATAGAAGGATGTGTTGCTGATTCTAGAATCACAAGTAAAGCCAATTAAGATCTTTAAACTAAATTCGTTATAATTTTGTCTTAGGACGCGTTTAAGTCTACGATCCATAGGGGTTTGTGGCTATGGCTCATAGACCACGTTGTCCTAGGAGTGAGATAAGTCGGCAGCCAGTGACAGTGTGTACAGCTTCACTTACATACCAAATTAGATTAGGCTTGAGCGAGCACAGGCCGATATCAGTCACTGCAACGGGAAGTGTCAACCCCTTATCCAGTTTATGTACGGGAGGCAGATCTCACAACACAGCCTATCAGCTGAAGGGGAAGCTGAGTCCTAAGGAAGGTGTATTTTCTCCTTGGGTATATTCAGTATCATTTCCTTCAATCTGACCCTAAAACTTAACAGAGTACTGAACCCTAGGAAAAGGGGAACACCCGGATCTTTTGAATGCTGTTGGACATAGGATCTGAGCTGACAGTGAGCTCAAACATGTTTATGGCTCCCCTGATCCAGTGGAGGCTTACAAAGGCCAGGTGATAAATGAAGTCCTGGGTCAAGTCTGTTTCACATTGGTTGCACTGGGTCCGTAAACCCATCCTGTGGCTATTTCCCTGACCAATGAGCACACAGTCAAAATGGATTTTTTTTTTCTCTCTTTTTTGAGATGGAGTCCAGGCTGAAGTGCAGTGGCGTGATCTTAGCTCACTGCAACCTCCGTCTCCTGGGTTCAAGCAATTCTCCTGCCTCAGCCTCCCTAGTAGCTAGGATTACAGTGCAGGCCACCATGCCCAGGTAATTTTTGTATTTTTAGCAGAGATGGGGTTTCTCCATGTTGGCTAGGCTGGTCTCAAACTCCATTTGGGGTATATAAGCCCCAAATTGTAACTGCTTTTTTGAGTCACATTTAAAAACGTAAGTGATTAAAATCTGTTTCTTTCTTTTGCTAATGTGTCATCCAGGCTGGAGGGCAGTGGCACATTAATGATTCACTGCAGCCTTGAACTCCTGGGTTCAAGTCGTCCTCCCGCCTCAGTCTCCGGAGTAGCTAGGACTCACCACCAAGCCTTCAGCTCCTGCCCTCTTATGTTCATGGATAGCCCCCTACTCCACACCTCATCCATAAACATGAAAAGGGCAGAGGAAAAGTTTCTTCCTCCTCAACACTATTAAGAGACATTCATGCCGGGCGCGGTGGCTCACGCCTGTAATCCCAGCACTTTGGGAGGCTGAGGCGGGCGGATCACAAGGTCAGGAGATCCAGACCATCCTGGCTAACACGTTGAAACCCTGTCTCTACTAAAAATACAAAAAAATTAGCTGGGCGTGGTGGCGGGCGCCTGTAATCCCAGCTACTGGGAAGGCTGAGGCAGGAGAATGGCGTGAACTGGCGAGGCGAAGCTTGCAGTGAACCGAGATTGAGCCACTGCACTCCAGCCTGGGCGACAGAGCGAGATTCGTCTTAAAAAAAAAGACACATTCACGCTAGAGGTAATCAGTAACTATCTGTTCAATGAATGAATACATGAATAATGAGGGGTTGGGTGGTCCCAGAGTCTTTGGTCAGTTTTCTCCTGGCATTTTGACCTTTCTAAACTGAAAGCTCTTTGCTGTCTTTTCCCAGGGATTTGCTGAATACAAGTTTGGCTATGAACTAATAACAAAAATAGCTAACATTATGTCTTGTGCCAGTTATTTTAAATAAATCATCCTAATTGATCTGCAAGGAAATTTCCATAGATGTCATTAAAATCTTTACTTATAGATGAGGAAACAGGCTTCAGGAGGTTAATCTTCCCCAGGTCATACGTCAGCAAGTGGTAGAGCCGGGATGTGGGCCAGCACTCCCAAAGTCTGATCACTGTCTGTTGGGGCAAATCTCTATCTGCATCTTTGCTGCCTGGAAAGGCAGAGAATATTCCCATTTTATTTACAGGAAAACTAAAGTCACATGGTAAAATGACATGTCCCAAGCCATGGAATTTGTCAAATGGAGTCAGCATAAGACCCTTGGGTTTCCAACCCAATGCAAAATAAGTACTCTTGCTCCTCACAGCATCAGTGAAAAAACCTAACACAGACCATACACATGATAGCACTTTGAAGTGGGTGAGGAGCTACACAAATATACGGGATTATGATTGCTATGTGTCTGTGCTTTGAGCATTAAAGACTCCATTCTTAAAGACTTATGATTAATATCTCTTTTTCCTCCCTCCCACTCTAGTGTGTCTAAGTGATCATGCCGAATCAATCCGAGGCGGGGTTGGGACAGAGAAAGAAAAGCACTGAGGTGATGCCATGTGTTGTTAATGAGATGTTTAGATGTAAAATGATGTTACCAAGCAAAAAGGGCTCAGTGCTTGATGTGCTAGAAGCCAATAGTATGATACTAGGTTTTTGAGAAAAGCTTTTTATTGCAAGTTGACTAAAAAGACAGGAATCCAGCTCGAATGTGTCTCTCTGTACTAGGTTTAAGGTAGCAATTTTATTAGAAAAATATTCATCGGTGGATTCTGGGATTAGTAGGTGATTGGCAGAAGGAAAGGGGAGGTCTAGAAAGTGCTGAGGCATGCACAGTTACCTCTTCATGCCACCACATGGATCATATGTCGACTTCAAGGGGAGTTCGTATGAACCATGCACTGGAAATTCAGGCTGTGATGTCAGCAAATCATTTGCGCAAACTCCACTTGGTCATATTGGTTCCAAGCAATTTCAGCCAGTTTTTTAATATTACAAGTGGAGGGAGTTTCAGCAAGTTGTTTCTTTTCTCATCTGCTATCCTGCAAACTCAAGAATTTGTTAGTCACAGGCTTCTTTAATTCTTTGGGGCACTGTTTCAAAGGCTGCAGTTTTCCGTTGTTTAGCTATGAGCTAGTAGGCACTGTGCAGCTGGCATTCTGCTTTATGGTGGCAATTTCTTTCAGGAATGTCCCTTTGCTTCCAGATAGTTCATAGGTTTGAAGAACTATTCATCCTGGCTAAAGGAGATCAATATGTTCTACGCCTACGTACTTACCAGAAGATAATGATGCTCCTTAGGGGGATGAAAGGTGGGTGAAATGGGGACATAGGGAGCTTTTAAACACCAACAGCTGGCATATGTGAGCCCTGCACAGTGGTAAGTACTTTGCTTCTGTGCATTTTTCACTCATAAGTATTTACTGAGTACTTTCTGTGAATTAGTTACTAAATAACAGCAGGAACAAAATGAAGTCCCTTCTCTCTTGGATTTATATTCTTGCAGAGACAGACAAAAAAATACGTAAATATAAACAAAAGCATTACATTCTCAAAATCACCTTTTGATTTTTTTTTTTTTTTGAGACAGAGTCTCGGTCTATTGCCCAGGCTGGAGTGCAGTGGCCGGATCTCAGCTCACTGCAAGCTCTGCCTCCCGGGTTTATGCCATTCTCTTGCCTCAGCCTCCCGAGTAGCTGGGACTACACGCGCCCGCCACCTCGCCCGGCTAGTTTTTTGTATTTTTTAGTAGAGACGGGGTTTCACCATGTTAGCCAGGATGGTCTCGATCTCCTGATCTCGTGATCCGACCGTCTCGGCCTCGCAAGGTGCTGGGATTACAGGCTTGAGCCTCCACGCCCGGCTCACCTTTTGATTATTTTAGGTTTTTCACTGATCTTTTTTTCTGCCTATATAAATAATATAAGCTAATTGTATAAGATTCATTTAATATGGAAAAGCCTAAGGAAGAAAGTAAAACTCCCATCACTGTGAAAGCCATTTAAATGTTTTAGTCACCATCTTTTCATATTTTACCTACATAGGTAAAAACAATTTTAGGTAAATAGGATTATCTTATACACCCTGTTTGTAATTCTGAATATGATGAAGTTTTATCATCTTCATTTTGTAGACTAGGAATTAGAGGCTTAAAACTTTTTTTTTTTTTTTTTTTTGAGATAGAGTCTCTCTCCATCACCCAGGCTGGAATGCAGTGTCACAATCTCAGCTCGCTGCAACCTCTGCCTCCTGGGTTCAAGTGATTCTCCTGCCTCAGCCTCCCAGGTAACTGGGATCACAGGCACCCGCCACCGTGTCCAGCTAATTTCTGTATTTTTAGTAGAGATGGAGCTCTGCCATGTTGGCCAGACTGTTCTCAAACTTCTGACATCAAGTTATCCACCCACCTGGGCCTCCCAAAGTGCTGGGATTACAGGCGTGAGCCACCACATCTGGCCTAAGCTTTAAATAATACAACTAAAATCTAGAAGTAAAATGTTTAGATTGGGTGCAGTAGTTCATGCCTGTAATTCCAGCATTTAGGGAGGCAGAGGTGGGAGGATCCCTTGAGGCCAGAAGTTAGAGACCACCCTGGGCAATATAAGGAGACCCGGTCTCTAAAAAAAAAAAAAAGTTAGCTGGGCTTGGTGGCCACAGCCCTAGGCTGAGGTGAGAGGATGGCTTGAACACAGGAGTTCCAGGCTGCGGTGAACCATGACCGAGCCACTACGCTCCACCCTGGGTGACAGAGCGAGATCCTGTCAGAAAAAAAAAAATAGAAGAAAGAAAAGAAAATGGTTAAATATTTATTTATTTATTTTGAGACAGAGTCTCCCTCTGTTGCCCAGGCAGGAGTGCAGTGGTGCAATCTTGGTTCACCGCAACCTCTGCCTCCTGGATTCAAGCAATTCTCCTGCCCCAGCCTCCTGAGTAGCTGAGATTACAGGCTCCCGCCACGACGCCTGGCTAATTTTTATATTTTGAGTAGAGACGGGGGTTTCGCCGTGTTGGCCAGGCTGGTCTTGAACTCCTGACCTCAGGTGATCCTCCCCCCTCGGCCTCCCAAAGTGCTGGGATTACACCAGTGAGCCACTCAACCTGGCCTATTTATTTATTTATTTTAAAGCAAGGGCTGGATAGGATTTTATCCGGGCTCCACATAAAGGACTCCTAGGGAGATACCCTGGTTAACAGAGGCAGTTAGGAGGCTATTAAAAATAGTTCAATCTAGAAATAATCAAGGCCAGAATTGCCTCCAGCAGCGGGCCGGAGGGCTGGGGATGATCTGGGTATTTTGTTCTCTTCCCAGCAAGTAATTTCAGAGCTCAGAGATCCATTTTTTAAACAAATGATGTTTTTCTCCCAAGACTGATAGGGATCAGAGAGACCTAGGGTTGCCACTAGCACCTAATCCAGGCTGGTTTTTTTTTGTTTTTAAAGTAGATTAAAACCTTTCAGCCTTACCTAAATCTTTGTTGCAATTATACAGATCTGCCTAGATTTATAGCAGATGGCAGAGTAGAAACAGTTACGGAGGGAATTAATTAACACATATTAAAACAAATTTTCGAGCATTGACAAATCCCTTCGGGGTTGTCCTGCGAGTGGGCAGTTCGGAACCAGCTTGGGGCGTGCTAAGATTGTAAACGTTCCTAGGGAGAGCTATAACAAAGGGGCAGCAGGGACTCTGTGCACAGAATTCCAACAGTCACCAGCATTCCATGTGTTCCAGAACTGGCACAGCGCGCGCGGTCCCCTTTTTTAAACAGTGCGGAATCACGTGGCCGACGGCCCGCAGCGCTACTGGCCCTCGGAGTCTCCCACCCGGCTTTGGCGCGGAACCTTACCCCCTCGTGGACGCGACCATTGGCCCTGCGCTCGGAGGGGGTACGGACCAACCTTACGGTCATGGCTTCTCCGAGTGAAGCTTTTGACTAAGTCTCAGGAAACCGTTAGCTACAGAATTCTATATTCAAATGAAATCCATCAAACAACGCTGTGGAAGACTGGTTTTGCCTAAAAGAAAGAGCAGACCTGAACTTGACTCCTCCTACGCCCTGTGAGGGCTGCAAGGTGGTTCCTTCCAAGGCGCGGACTCCGCCTCCACGAGCGCCGCCATTTTGTTTGGCTGGAGGGGAGCGAGCGGCGCTTTGGGGGAGGGGTCGCGTAGGCGCCTCACCTGACCGTGCAGCCGGGCGGTCGCTGCTCCCGGGCAAGTCTCCTTCCAGGCCAGGGGCCCGGAATCATGTACATAAAGCAGGTAAGGCCTTCGCGTCCTTCCACCCCGTCATAGGCCGGTAGGGACTGCTCCTTGAGGCGGGAGTGTTGCGGCGCCACCCGCAGCCTTTCCCTCTCTCCACAGGCTGGACCAGGGCTGGGCGGGGACTGTGGGGGAGGAGGGGACCCCAGGCCCCGCGAGTGTCCCGGCTGCGGGGTCGCGGAGAATTGGGGTGCTCCCCTGCAGCCTGGGCCTCCCCGCTGGCGCTGGTCTGGGAGAGGCAGGATCTCCGAGAGGTGTGGAAGGGCGGGCGGGCGGGCCGCTGGGTGGGACTGGGCCTTCCCGGGCGGCCCGAGAGCTGGCGGGGGCACCGCGCCGGGGCGGCCGCGGGCGTAAGGGCTGTGTGGTCCTGCACGGGTGGCCTCGCACGGGTCATGTGCGTGGGATGTGTGGAAACGTGGCCTCCCCGGCTCGGGGGCGGCCTTGGGGGCACAGGCTGGGGGTGTCAGGTGTCACTGCGGGGGGCCGTTCCTCTCCCGGATTAACCCGCGAAGTGAGCGGGACCCTCCTGCTTGCAGGATGCGGAGCGCCGCCTCCCCCGGTTGTTTACTTCTGTCAAAAGGGTCTTCCCGCGCGGGAGTCCACCACAAAGATGAGCCCAGGCACACGGCCTTGGAGACGGTTTTCTGTTGGATCTGTCGGGCTCTGAGCACTCCTTTGGAACGTGGGCTCTTTCTGGCTGGCGCTGGCCGGTGTGAGTGACTGAAAGCAGCACTCGGTGGTCTTGGAGTCAGGAGAGCTGGGGCCGGTCGGCCTGCTGGATAGACTTGCTATTGTACTGCAGTGTCTAGTGTTCCAGTTAGGCTCACACAGTGTTCTTGATTTTGAAAGATCCTTAACAGGTTGACAACTATAACGCCTAAAAAAAATAAAACCCAGCAGCATTGCACTGGCAAAGATTACCGATGAATGGACTTTTTTTTTTTTTTTCTCTTAAAGCAGATTTTTAATCACCACTTTCCAAAATGAATTTTTCTTATATGAAATTGCAGGTTTTCTATATTGCATTAAATGAGAAACAAGAAAGAAATTCAAGAGAAAAATGTTAATGTATTGTTTTTGGGGGGGTGAGTTCTCAAAAGTGTTTTTTATTTACTAGGTGATTATCCAGGGTTTTCGAAGTTACAGAGATCAAACAATTGTAGATCCCTTCAGTTCAAAACATAATGTGATTGGTAAGTGTTCTTGGTTTACTCGGTCATATTTATAGTCTATACAGATAACGTAAATTCTGTCGATTTGTATATTGGCTTAAGGAGACAGGAATTGTCTTTGAATGTTAAGTAAAGTTATGTATATTTTTCTGCTTGAAATAACTTTTCTGTCTTATTGCGCTGATGAATTGCTTATTTCTATGAACTTAAAATGTTTGGATAAGACACTCATAAGTTACCCATTTTTTATCTGGGTAGCCTTGTATGTATGTGTAAGAGAGTTTTAAAGCATTTGCGCCCTTCTGTTCTTGTTATATATCTTAAAATGCTGACTGTTGCCTTATTTCAGAGACAAGACAGTTTTTATTCACAAAGTAGATCCCAGAATTCCTGCCCTCCCCCCAACCCTCTAGTTCAGTGTCTCTAAGGACAGACCATGTAGCTAGATTGGAAGAGCATAAATTTTAGAGCATAACAGAATGGGGTTCCAATCCCATTTGTAGGGGGTTGGGGGGCTGGGGGAGGGATGGCATTAGGAGAAATACCTAATGTAAATGTCGAGTTGATGGGTGCAGCACACCAACATGGCACATGTGTACACCTATGTAACCTGCATGTTGTGCACATGTACCCTAGTATAATAATTAAAAAAAAAAAATCCCAGTCACGCGTTCTTTTTGAGACTTTGAGAAGCTTCAGTTTTCTCATTTGTAAACCTGTCTCATAGGGCTGTTGGGAAGATTAAATGAGAACCCTTATGTAAGTGTGAGAATAAAGGGCTAATGGTGATTGCCATTAACAATATGTAGTCATTATAGATGGCTCAGGTTGTAGTGTGCATTTTGCTGATACAGCTAACAAAGATGTTTTCTGACATTCTGCTGAGTATTTTACAGGATAGATGAAAGGAGTGCTTCTGGACACCAGAAAAACAGACTGCTATTGACGCAGTTTTGCTGTACAGAGTCCAGACTAAGCGGTATATTAGTTTGCTAAGGCAGCCATAACAAAATACCGTAGACTGGTGGCTTAAACAAGATATTTTTTTTTCTCACAGTCTGGAGGTCAGACATCCATCATCAGGATACCTGCATGGTTAGGTTCTGGTGAGGTGCTCTTCCTGGCTTACAGACAGCTGCTCTCTTGCTGTGTGCTCACATGGCCCCATCCTAATGTCCTCATTTAACCATAATCATCTTCCAGGGGCCCCCATGTCCAAATACTGTCACATTCAGGTTTAAGGTGTCAGTTGTTTCAGGGGAGCACAATTCAGTCTGTGACACGCAGGTGAGATTCATATTACTGTTTCCAGAAGACCCTCAGAGAATCATACTTTATTTTGTATAAAATTATAAAATTGAAGGCAGGTTTTTTTTGCCCTTGATTTATCAATAGCAGCCTTGTAGTTGGGAATAAAGAAGACATACTTTTTTTCCCGCTTGTGCTCTGTCTACTGAAGTCATTTAATTGAATTGACATGCCATAGGGTGGCTTAATTGTACTGGAGTTTTGCTTGCATACAAGTACTTTCTGATTTTTTTCATCAATCGGAAAATCTTTAGAAATGTAGAAAAATAAGAATTACTAGATTTATATTTTCTTTAACTTGCACCTTAAAATAAGTATCTTAATATTTCATTTGTGTGATTTTATAAATCATCTGTAAAATAACTTATTAGCTAGAATGATTACATTTTATCTATAAGGTCCATCAAATACCATTGTTTTAGCTATTATCAGTTAGCTGTTTTACTACTGTGATTGCAGCATTGGATTTGTTAACAGTCACTATTACAAAGGAAAATGGTTTTTAAAACAAATGAACCCAAGATAACTCCTGATTAAACATGTTTTAAAACCAGGCACATTAGTAATGTAAGAAAGACCAAAAGTAGTTATGTACTGAGATTTGCCTTAAAAATATCTGGTGAAAGCATACCACTTTGATTGATGAATGATGTTGACTATTAAAAAATATCTCTTGGGTATATGCATCAAACATGTATCTTTTTAGGGATTTTTTCCCCCTAACCTTTTAACAAAAGAAATACATGTTAGTTATAGAACATTATGGAAAAGCTAAAAGGAAGAAAATTAAGATAAACTATACTCCTTTTACCCAGAGGTAACCATTCTTTGTTTTTTACTGCACACCATGATTCTTCAGAGATAACCATTCTTAATAATAACAGTCTATACTTGTGGTTAGTCCTGGTTTCCTAGAAAACAGCACAGACAGGCTTAGCTGCTAAGGCTTTAATGGGAGGTGCAGTTTGAGGGCAAGAATGAAGAGAAAAGCTGGTCACAGAGTTCTAAAGAAGACACAGGTGGTTTGCAGTCATGTTGAATAACTTACAGACTTTGTGGACCCACCATGCCTTAGAAAGGTCAGATGATAGAGGAATGGATTTGGATTCGGACAAGGATTTGTTTGCTGGCACCTGTCTTTCATTGGTCAAAGTTTTCTACATCCGGCATTAATGCCTCCAAACTTTTGGATTGTGGTTCCCTGGGAACTAACACCCGGAAGTAGTCAGGGAGTTATAGCCTCCTTTCCATCTTCACAATTCAGGAGTACCTGAATGTACTCCCAAGGTAGCTTGAATCTACCAGAGGTGTTAGTAGACTGAGCCTCTCCATTGATTGGCAGCCAAGGCCTGGGTTGAGAAAGATGAATCTGGGGCCATATATAAACTGTATTTGCCTCAATTTGTTTTTAGTCTTTGTATACATCTGTAATTAAGCCTTTTTAAATAAAAATGGGTTCATCATGTAATTTATTGATAATTGTTATTCTCCTTCAGGATAAATCTTGAAATATCTTTCTTTATTAAATATTCAGCATCCTTTAAAATTGCTATGTAGTGTTCCACTCTATAGGTAAGAGTAATTCTTACAAAGAAATTCTTAAAATTTCAGTTATTTATAGATGGATTATGGTTTGAAATATTTATTCATTTAATGATAAATTGTCATCTTAAACTTTTATTTAGAAATAGTTTCAAATTTACAGAAAAATTGCCCCAATAAGAACTGTACAGAGACTACTCATAAACCCTTTACCTAGATTCACCTATTGTTAACATTTTCCCCACTTGCTATATCATTTCCACTCTCTACACACTTTTTTCCTTAGAGTAAGTTATTTATGCCACAGTCCTTTATCTCTGACTTTAATGTGTACTTTCTAAGAGGAGGGATAGTCTCTTTCATAATCAAAGTATAATTTACAACTTAAGTAAATTTAATACATAGTAAAAATCTGTCCATTTTACAGTTATGTTGACTGACCCAGAAATGTTCTTGATAGCATTTTCCCCCCTCCAGTGCAGGATCTAATTTAGGAGCAGGCGTTGCATAGTTGTCATGCTTCTTTAGTCTCCTTTAATCTGGATCATTTCCACAGCTTTTGTCTTTTATAACGTTGTTTTTGAGAATTAAGACATAAGTGATGTTGTATCCCTTTCAGGATATCACATCTGGAGGCACATGAGGTCTGACTCTTACTGATATTACTTTTGATCACCCAGTCAAGGTCTAATGTTTCCACTGTGTAGGTATTATTTTTTCCCTTGCAACTAATAAGTAATATAGGCAGATGCTTTTGGACCATGTAAATCTTGTGCTCCTTTTCAAACTTTGTGCCTACATTTAGCATCTGTTGATGACCCTTGCCTTTATTCTGATGGTCACAAAATGATTTTTCATTTCCAGATCTCCTTTCACATTTACAACTTGGCATTTGGTAATTCTCCTCCTTCCTTACCTACTTATTTATCTTTTTATTATTGGTATGGATGCATGGATTATTCCCCCCACCAATAATTTATAATTTATTTAGTCATTTTGGTGCTCAGATTACCCCTAGATTTAGCTACTGAAAGCCCCTTTCAAGCTGGCTCCTACGTCTGTCATATGCGTTTTTTTAAAAAGTGTGTCCTTTCTGGCATGACATGATCTTTTTGGGATTTACTTTGCATTAAAGGTGGTAACTGTGTGGTTAATTTGCTCAGAATATTTCTGGCTCAAGATTGAGAAGACTGACATAGTTATTTATGAGTCTTAACACTGAAAAGTTCACTAAACAAATACACTTACTTAAAATCAAAAGGATTTGATATCCTTTTAAGTATTGAATTGCTTATATTTGAATTTTGTTAGTCAAAAAGTACCTTAAAATTATTTATACTTTTGTGGTTCTGTGAGACTACACATGATAATATAGGGTTGATTGTAAACATGAGAACACTGTAAGGATTTAAAATGATTGTTTTAGAATGTTAGCAATATATGAATCTTTCAATTGTTAAACATATATATAGTTAAATAGAATTATATATCCGTTGTAATATGATAAATTATAAGAGCCAGGTAGTATATTTAGCTACTCCTATTCATTGTAAACTATTGGGTAAGAGGAAAAGGATCAACTGTGAAATATCTTTAAAGAAAAAAACTATTAGAAGTCTGTACAAAATTGAATTCATTTGGTGATTATAGTTGTTTTATTGGTTTCTTTTGTTCACCGTTGTTTAATTTCAGATGTTAAGATGTATTAGAAAATGGGATTTTAAAAATTTTGAGTATTTTTAAAAAGGTAAACAGTTTTACATTTATTGGTTTTTATGTAAAATAACTTGTACTTTTTGAAATTTTCCAGTGGGCAGAAATGGATCTGGAAAAAGTAACTTTTTTTATGGTAGGTATTGTTTTTTGAATTGTAAATATATTAAGACCTGGGTATCTTAGGGTAGTTTATTGAAATCATTAATTTTCTGAGGTTATGTATGCATGAAACCCAAGAAATACTTTATATGGGATTGCAGCTTAGTGTAGAGGGTTTAGAGTGTACAGATCTGAATTCTGCTTTATACCCAGTGGCTGATTAGCTATGTGAGACTGGGCAAAGCACGTAGCCTCTCAAATTGTTCTTTTCACTTTAAAAATGGAGATGTTTGGATGTTTGCCCTGTCTACCTTAGATGGTTTGTAAGAATGGAATGCAATAGTATGTAAGAAATTGCTTTTTAAACTTGAATGTAATATATAAGTGTTATAAATGCATATTTTAAATGTATGTAAATGCAGTAGAATAGTTCATAGTATTGTTTTGGAAAATGGTTCATCTTTCTTATTTCACCTTTTTAAAAACGTTTTCTAAACTAGTCATCTTTGTAAAGGATGAAGAGATATAAAAAACTTGAAACTGAACAGACTGTTGTCAGTTTGAAGATAGTAAATAGAGCTTCGAAAATTCTCTCTGAAGATAAATTGCATTTAAGTATAAATAGCAATGCTTCTGTTAACAAATCCTTTGAGGAGAAAAACATTTTAACAAAATTAGACTGTTAAGGAGTAGGTTGAAAAATATGAACTTTTTAGTTGGGGTAATGCTTGAGGGAAAGGAGCATTTAGTGGACTGGCTTAGTAAGAGTAAAGGTTCTGTCCCTTCTGTGCACACAAATCTGAAAGGCACTCTCTAGCCTGTATATCCTGTTGTGGTTGTAATTTGGCAATGATGAGAGAGTGGACTGAAGTGGAAGTATTTCAGAATCTCCAGGGTTGAGGGCAGTGTGAAGTCTCCTCACCCCGACCTGTGTCCACAGCACACACATTAATGCTTATGCACGTACTTGCTGATGCGAGCAACCCCCTCCCCCCCGCCCCGCACATACACACAATGCCGAGGTCTCTTGGGTGGACTGGGACAAGAACAGCTGAGTAAAGAGTTCCACTTCCTAGGCAGGGTGGTCCAGTTAGGTACTCTATATGGAAGTAGGAATGGCCCCTTCTTACAGAGCTCAGTGTAATATAAGAAGTGTAGTAGAAGTTGGGCATCTCAAACATTTCCTTGTATTTCCTTAGTTTTATTTCTTTTGGTAAAGTATCCACTTAAGCATATTCTCATACATCCTATTTTGTTAAAAAAGATTTTAACTCATATCATTTATGTCTAGTGGGGAATAAAGCAAATACAGTGTTAACCTAATCTGGTCAGTGTACACTTTGAGCCGGAAATATACCTTAGTTTTGCTTGTCTGTTTTCGTGTATCTCGGTGCTTTCTCTTTATTTTCTTACTTTAAATGTTTCAATGAAAACTCAGTATTTTTCTTATATCACTTCCTACCTGATTAGTCTTATGTGCAGGCACGTTTTCTGCATTTCCTTTTGTCTATATGAAACAGATAATTTATTTGCATTGTCTGTTACCAGACACACTATGTTCTATTGAGGTGTGGGAAGTTATAAATAAGTTATAAACACTTTTTTAGGGTATACTAATAGTTCTTTTTGTATTTCCAGCAATTCAGTTTGTTCTCAGTGATGAGTTTAGTCATCTTCGTCCAGAACAGCGGTTGGCTTTATTGCATGTGAGTGAGACTGCTTTAAGACATTATTGATATTAAATGTATTTTAAAAATAAATTTTCCATGCTGGTTAAAAAAGCATTTGTTCAAATTTCAGATTCTTTGTGAACCAGACACAGTCTATCTCATAAGTGTGTTACTCTGCTGTGAAATTTATCTTAACATGTTAATGCCAGATAAAAGCCCAATTTTTTTTTTTTTTTTGAGACGGAGTCTCGCTCTGTCGCCCAGGCTGGAGTGCAGTGGCCGGATCTCAGCTCACTGCAAGCTCCGCCTCCCGGGTTTACGCCATTCTCCTGCCTCAGCCTCCTGAGTAGCTGGGACTACAGGCGCCCGCCACCTCGCCTGGCTAGTTTTTTTGTATTTTTTAGTAGAGATGGGGTTTCACCGTATTAGCCAGGATAGTCTCGATCTCCTGACCTCGTGATCCGTCCGTCTCGGCCTCCCAAAGTGCTGGGATTACAGGCTTGAGCCACCGTGCCGGCCAAAAGCCCAATTTTTATGCAGTGGTTAGGAGAAAATTAACAGGATTTGCCTATAGATATGTCCTCCATATAAATTTCTTAAAGGAGACGTGATATATTTCATAAGTGTTTTATTCTGCTATGAAATTTAGCCTAACATGTTAATGCCAGATAAAGGCCTAATTTTTATACAATGTTTAGGAGAAAATTATAGGATTTACCTATAGGTGGGTATGTCTTCCATATAAATTTCTTTAAGGATGTGATCTGCAAAGGCTTAAAAGCACGTTTGCTGAGGAGAAAGAAGAGGAGTTTGAGATTGGAGATTAGGAACTTTAAGATGCAGAACCAAAAATTGGGAGCATAGAGAAACAACCATTGCAAACTAAACAACATACAAGTTGTTTGTTGTTTTAGCCATATTTGTACTTAGATAGTAAACATCATTTTCCAGTATGAAAAACAGTAGAGATGTTCTGCAACTTACAGTGGGGTTATGTCCTGATAAACCCATCATAAACTGAAAATACCGTAAGTCAGAAATGGACATTAACCTATGGTTGAGCAAAATGATCTAACACAAAGTCTGTTTTATAATAAAGTGTTGAATCTCTCATATAATTTATTGAATACTGTGCTGAAAGTAAAAAAAAAAAAAAAAAAGTGATTTTATGGGTACTCAAATTATGGTTTCTACTGATGGTAAATTGCTTTCACACCCTTGTTAAGTTGAACCATCATAAGTCGGGGACCACCTGTTTATTTACAGTAATGTGAGTTAGAATATTTTATTAAATGGGTCCTTTTGTAATTCATAAGCACGATGATTGGGTTTTCGTGTTCATGTGAGTCATGCCTCCCTCAAACCTTGTTAGGATGTTGGCACATTACCAATGTTATGTGGAAAAAAATATGAGTAATAGACTAAAGTAATTTTAGGATAGAAAATCGTG